>NC_045768.1:109164918-109473625 GCF_008692025.1 Phocoena sinus
GGGCCCCAGGAGGTCTTGGAGTTTCCACTCTGCAGCTTTTAGAATCTGGAGGGCATCCCATGAACAAGCCAGGGTTTCTAGGCTAGAGAAGAGCCCTGTTGTCTCAGCTAAGGCCCTTCTAGACTAGGAAGCCTCAAAGTGACTTGTGATCACAAGTTCACAGCTCTGCCAGATCACCTAGACCAGGTCAAGACCAAGAATCAGCCAGCGAAGCCCTGCCTAAATCACTATCCACAGAATCACATTCAGGGTTGATAGTTTCAGCCGATAATTCTGGAGGGAGTTTGTTAATCACAACAGATAATTGATAGATAGCTCAGCAGTGAAATGGGATAACAGAAGTTACCTACCTAATAGGACTATTGGGAGATTTATTTATTTTTATTAATGAATTTTTTTATTGGAGTTTAGTTGATTTACAATGTTGTGTTAGTTTCTGCTGTACAGCAAAGTGCGTCAGTTATACATACACATCTATCCACTTTTTTAGATTCTATTCCCATACAGGTCATTACAGAGTAGTGAGTAGAGCTCCCCGTGCTATACAGTAAGTCCTTATTGGTTATCTATTCTTGGGAGATTTAATGAGATAATATATATAATCCACTCTGGCCGGTCAGAGTGAGTACTCAGATAGGTTAGCCATGATTAGAGTTACTGTTATTATCATAATCTTTAGCTTGTGGGAGAGGGGACTTTTTCAAAAGTCTGACACTTCATGTGGCTAATATGTTATTTCATAGCCTATGAAACTTCCCACTTTGAAAAAATATTTACATCAGGAGCTACAGTGTAGCCCTCCTACTACACTGGCTGAAAATTACCCTTCTTGACAAGAAAGGTGGAGGCGCTTGTCCAGACCACAGCTGTTAATACAAATATGTTGCTGGTTCAGAGAGGAAGAAACGTGATGGTTCTTCTCCCTACTAATCTATCAGCTCCCGTTCTATCAAATTACGTGAGCTTTTTGTCTTGTGTGGCGTCCTACTGGACCGAGGTGTAAGGGAGGGAGAGAGGAGAGCGTCCAAATACTATCAAAGAGACAGAGGTTCCAAGTGGACCACACAGAGCAACTTGAATACAGTAATCTCATCGACTGTTGCTTTGACATTAGCTGGGACGCTGAGCTCCATTCCATGAATATTACCACAAATGATGATGCTCATCTGAATGTAAGATTTAGGATTTTGTTCCAACGCGTGTTGCCTTCATGTTCCCAAGCCCCCAAGTATAAAAGATGTAAATATTTCTAAAAATATATATTCTAAAAAATATTCCTAAACCTACAGAGGCTGATCAAACACTAATCCTTTTTAATCTTCCCTTTAATTTTTTGGCATAATTTTCAAAATTTTTACAAAATCTTTCTCAGAAGTATATTAACTGTTATGCTAACAAGTGTTGATGTAGTTCCTGTCTTTCCCCGAAAGGACTATAAAACTGCAAGGCTTCTAGGATTTAAAGCATGGATAGAAATACTCAATCCAGGTGTATCTAAATCACCTTCCACAATCTCAAACAATGCTGTACTTGAATAGCTCTGGCAAAATGTCTTAGAGCATCGTCTGTGTTACATAACATCAAGTTATGTTACATCCAGAATAAATGCATAAAATAAAGCAAAGCCTGCTGACATATTTACTTTCAGGACACTCTTATCATATGAATTTTATAATCATATTTGGAAATCCAGCGTAAAGGTATGTGTACTAGATAAATGGCTATTGGGCATTTGACAGACCACAAGATTGAACTGTATATAATGAAAAATTCTAAACCAATGTTGGGGCAATTCATCCTTTCAAGTTAAAATCTTCAATTAATCACCTAATTTCTGTCAATATCAATATAACAATCCTTTTTATGCCTATTAATAATAAAAAAAGATTACAACACTTTTCTGAAATCTCCCTAAAAGTGATTTCTGGCTTTTAAAAGTCTTGTCTTATCTAAAGTGTTTCTATAAATATAAATGTCCTCTGTGCCCAGTGTAATCAATTTTCCACTTTCAGTAAATTCAGAGAACTCTGCCCTCTGCAGGAAGTGTTGGCTCGACATCCTGGTGGACTGCTTGTTTCTATTAGCGACTGTGTTCTTTAGAGAGGAATGTCTCCATGTGTGCTAGACTTCGGTTCCAGGAAGGCAACAGGTCCAAGCCTAAGCATTATTTCTCTCCAATTAGGAACAAACGTGTTTATTACCCGCAAAATACATTGCTTGAGCTGGAATTTATGGATCTGCATAACTGGAAGAATTGTTTCTTTAGGCTGAGGTACTCTCTGACGGTAGCTCTACGCTTTGAGCAAACGTCTGAACAAGAACTCCAAGTGGTCGTCATTAACGCATACATCGCGGGAGCTCCTTGGCCGTTCACATGCTTCAGCACATAAAATCGCTGCCACTTTGAAACCCAAGACTGCTTGGGGAGACATTTGCTGTTTTAAAAATGGTCATAAAAATGAAAGTGAATTTTATTTGATGAAAATGATGTGAAAAAAAATTATACGTTAACTATTTGAGGAGTCGAAAAAGGGGCTGGGGGCTTCCCTGGTGGCGCCGTGGTTGAGGGTCCGCCTGCCGATGCAGGGGACACGGGTTCGTGCCCGGGTCCGGGAGGATCCCACATGCCGCGCAGCGGCTAGGCCCGTGGGCCATGGCCGCTGAGCCTGCGCGTCCGGAGCCTGTGCTCCGCGCTGGGAGAGGCCACAGCGGTGAGAGGCCCGCGTACCGCAAAAAAAAAAAAAAAAACAAAAGGGGCTGAATGGAACCAAGGCCCATCACATGTGGTCTCTGGAAATGTGTTTACAAGATGCGGTTGATGCAATTAACAGAATGAAGCGAGTGTTGCCGACGCTCCAGGCGCACACAAGGAGCAGATGCTACCCCCATAATTTTCCCTTCTTTCCTTTGCCGCTGCTTTCTCCTGCTCCACTGAAACCAGTGAGATGGTGCAGCTTAGAACATATAATCAACCCAGGAGCAGGGATCTTAGATACAGGAACTCAATTGTCTTCTTGTTGCCCCGGCTTATGTGAACACTGCGCCCTTAGGCTACCAACCCTACAGAAAACTGTCCTATTTGCCCTGCCCAGCTCTCTTCCTAGTTTTCACTGTTGAGCTACGTCTTAATTCCTACCTCCTCAGCCCATGTTCGTCCCTTTCACTATTCTGGGTACATAACACTTTACCTCTCTGTGGACTTCATCAGTGATGGGAGGAAAGTAGGGATGGGCTACTTTGGCAACATCTGAATATTTCTCTAGTGATCTTGCACTAATTTTGTGGGGTTTTTTCTAAAGTCAAGGAAAATATTTAAGTGAATGAAGCAGGTCTTCTATTTTCAGAAAGCATGTATTTTTCCGCCCTCTATAGCCCCCATGTACCATGACAAAGGGGTGTGAACGTTATAAACCCACATGAAGAGTATGGGCGAGGGGTTGTCAACAGAGGTTTTAACAAACTGCTGGGAAATGGAAATCAGATGGACAAGTGCGATGCAGCAGGAAGGAAAAGCCGTGGATGGAGATCCACCCAGTGAGAGAGCTGCAGCTGAAGAGGAACTCTGGGTTTAATGGAGGAGCTCCACTAACACATCCGCGTGCAGCAAGGAAAGGGGGACATGGGATCCCAGAAACGAAGACAGAACCCAGGAGAGGGGCCCAGGAGAGTCCAGGATGAATGGGATGGAGCAGGCCTAGAGCGCAGCCGGCCCGGGTGGGAACAAGAGGACGGGACACTCCACGTGGGAAGGTTCTAGGAAGAAAACACAATGTGATAGATTACGATAGTATATAAGCAGATTAGTAGGATGGGTACATAGGAGTTAGTGCGCTAGTTCTTACTCTTCCATGACAGGTAGTGAGATAATGCCTAAAATAGACCAAATAAAAAAAAACTAACCATATTATTTTGAAATACACAGTTAGACACCGTACAAACAGTTAAAATGGTCAAGATTTTTTCCTCTGGGGAGTGGGACTCAGGTGAAGAGCCGTGGGGATACGAAACCTCAGCAATTGTCTTAATCTAACAACAAAAAATTAGTAATAAATACAATGATGAAATAATGTAGGTACAAATTAGTAAAAATTTACAAAGTGACTATATTCAATTGTGGCAAGTGTATACTTAAAGACTCCTGTAGAAGATATAACTTTTGTGGACATAAAATCAGAAATAGATAACAATTACCTTAATCAGTGCATACTTTAAAAACATATCCTAAGGAAATAATACATATCATCAAAGATTTACATGTAGGAATGTTTATCATTGTGCTTTTTATATTTAGGAACTTTATAAACCAGTAAAATGCACAATAGAGAAATTATTTAAAAGATTATGGTGTTATGCCTGACACATTGAAGAAGGTCAAATGATTATTAAACTTCTAGGAGAGAATAGAGTGTAGCTATCAAAATCCAGATTTTGCACTCGGAAACGTATATAATGACATGGAAAATGCTCGCGAGTTCCATGAAAAAATTAAAATTATGTCTAAAATATAATCTCCATTTTTTTAATAACCCACACAACCCAACGTAGATTGAAAAATAAAAAAGATAACACAAACTATTAACAAAGTTTATTTCTGGGTGCAATGTGCTCTTTGTACTTTTAAAAAATTTCAAAATGAAAATAAAATGAACATGTGTTACTTTGAATTTGTTAAAAAGGGAGAGTGGTATATATTCAGAATAAAACCATAAAAGATTGTATATTCTTACACAGTCATTTTAATAGGAAGTATGAAAGTTGAAACTATAATAAGTATTCTTATCTAAAAAATTTGAGTTTACATATTCTTTTTGACCTCAGGGTAAAGGATGTTATTTGTAACTCCTCCAAACTCATCTTTTAAAATTTAACAAGACAGTTCAGTAGCCTATTTTTACCATAAATCTATCTGGAGCAAGAATGTTGATAACCTCAAGGTTAACATATATTCATTAGCATTTTTTTTTTTTTACTAAATCAGAGAACAACATAATCCAAACAGTCTTATCCTTTTTCAGAACCTAAAAAAAAAAAGTCATGGACTACCTTTTGAACTTTTTCCCTTCAGTTTCTCATAACCGCCTTAGTTCCCATGAGTAAAGTACATTCTTAAAGCTATAAAGTGTGAGAACATTATCCTGGAAGCAAAATGTTATTGTTAAACTACCAAATATATTTGAACACTGACTACTTTATAACTTTTATAACTTTGAAGATACACCAAAAACAATTTAAAAACACATGTCTCCTTTAACTTTAGCTTTTACAACTTAAAAATCAACTAAAACTGTACTGAGGGGAAGAGGTAGCGACTTTTCTGAAAATTCTTATGACCAGCTCTTGTTAAAATGTAATTTTTTTGTGTTTGAGCAAAGTGATTTCCTGTGTATTTTCCTACTCATCCTGATTCACTTTGCTAATAAAATGGGAAAGTATAGTTGCCATTACTCTTTACATCCTAACCTTAAATGCTAATGGTTCACTGTAAATTTTTCTATATAACTTCAGATCTTAAAAGCTATTTTAATTTTTTTGTTGTTCTTAAATGATGGTTTGGACCTGGAAGGTTAAGAACAATTGATACCTTCTGTGTAGAATTTAATTAGCTTGAGTTGTATAATAGTATCTTTTACATGTGTCAAAATATTACAGTTAAAGAATGTGTATCGAATAGTTCTTCTTTGCCATGAGGAAGGAAGTAAAGAAATAAGTTTGGGGCTCCCCTGGTGGCGCAGTGGTTAAGAATCCGCCTGCCAACGCACGGGACACGGGTTTGAGCCCTGGTCCGGGAAGATCCCACATGGTGCAGAGCAACTAAGTCCGTGCGCCACAACTACTGAGCCTGAGCTCTAGAGCCTGTGTGCCACAACTACTGAAGCCCGCGCACTTAGAGCTCGTGCTCCACAATGGGAGAAGCCACCGCAATGAGAAGCCCACGCACCGCAACCAAGAGTAGCCCCCGCTACGCATTGTTTGAGCTCGACATTATACTAAATTCATATCAACCACGTATAAACAAGTCCATCCAACAAGTCAATGTATTTATTTATCTGAAATTCTAGGTTGGAGGTTATTAATCCTGTTGGAGCCATTTGAAGATAGGGCTCTTTAAAGTGACTCCACGGGACTACTGTCAATGTCCTCTGGTGACTATCATCTATCTGAGACAGAAACATCCCTTCTTTCTCCTTTTCTGTCCCCCCTTCATCTCCGATGCTCTTTCTTTACCTTGAGCCTCGTTTATCTCCTGGACCCTATGGGGTTCCCTAACCAGTACCCCTCCCTCCAGCTTTGTCCTCTTCTACTTCCCCTCTAAAACACCACCAGGGTAATCTTCATAAAACGGAATTCTGGTCCCCATGGCTTATTTCAGTGATGAAATCACATGGGAATAAATCATATAAAAATAAAATTTACAAATGGAGAGTGAGGCATCAGCTGGGAGTCATGAGGGATGAGTGCTCAGAGCCCCTGGGGTTCCTCTTAGAACTTCCATGCTTCCTACCGAAGCCCTCCAGTAAGTTCTGGAACCTCCAAAAGTTCCGTGGTGCCAAGTTTGAGGACCACCGCCCTGGGCCAAACTTCCCTGCACAGGGGGAGAAACCAAGCTTAGAGGTTGAGCTACTTGCCCCCAAGAACCCTGGTGGTGGCCCCCTCCACCACTGCTATCAGGAAGGAAAGGATGGGGAAGTATTCTGGAGTGGCAGGGTGCTTGGATGGTGGCCTCGGTCTCGGACGACTTGCTCTCCTTCTCCAGCACGGCCACTCCAGTTGTTTGGCTCCCAGATGTGCAAATTGAGGGTTTCAGCCAGTGCTACCCCAGAGCTGACCTTGCATCCTTGGCATCCAGGTAGCCAGCTCACCTTTGCAATCTCACTGGCTCCACTGTGGACATTTTAAGCGACATCAAAGAAGAAATATGAGCACTGGAACCATTTACTTCACGTGCTCTGTTGGGGACGATCAGGGTTCACAGAGTGGGCGGTGTGGCTAAGGACAAAGTAGTCAATATAGATGTGAAATGGCCATTCTCCATGACTGCCAGTTTGATCTCTCGCCGGTTGAGGTGGAAGAGGCTTTCCAGGTTGCAGGTGCATCTCCAGTTGGTATAAAGCAGCTGAACAGCTCCCTGGGGATGGAGGTCTGGCTTGACAGTCAGGCCAGAACCACCAGCACTAACTCATTCCTCTTTGAACTCATCCTGTGTTTTGTCCGCATGAACATCGAAATCATCTTCTGAGATACACAAAGCATGTTGGCTTTGGAGCCGTTAAACCCCTTTAATATTGACATTTCCTCAGACAGGTCTAGACAGTTGTTCCTCAGCATACATACCTGGGCTTTGTGGGCAGACGTCCTGTGGGATGGTCGGGGGTGGAGGGGAGGCGGTGAGGCAGTCACGAGCCCCAGCTGCATCTCCTTCACACACACACCGGGGCTGCCCACGCTGGCCTGAGCCCCAATGTCTGATTCTCATCCCCTTCTGGACTGGAATGGCTGCACAGCCACAGCTGTTTCCTCCTCCTTCTTGGTGAGATTTCTGGGCTCTGCCATGTCTACGGTTCCCTTTACCCATCACACCGATGAGCCAGTAAATGCCCTTTCCTGCTTAAGCCGGTTTAAGTTAAGCCATCTGTGCAGGAGATGCAGGATGCTGGGGCTGCTCTCCAGGCACCTTCCAGCAGACGTATTCGCAGGGAGGGCTACCTTCTGCACGAACAGCCAACCCTTCAGGAAGCCACCATCTTTCTAGCCAGTAATCCAAGTACAGCATACCAAATTTATGTTTTCTTTCATGGCTTGTGCATTTTGAGTTGACAACTATTTCCCCAAAGATCATCTCCTTTGCCAGTGTTCCCCCAGTGTTCGTATGCGTATTTTTAATGCAGATTTAGCTCGTGGGTGATGCCCGCGCTGTGGCTCACAGACCTCACTTCCATTTCTATTTCCATATTTGTGTCTTTAACCTACCTGTAAATGATTGAGTGGTGTAAAATAAGGTTCTAAGTTAATCCACTGCCGGCCCCCACCCCGCCGTTGACGGCCAGGTATTCCTAGAACTATTTACTGACTAATCCATCCTTTTCCCACTAGTCAGCAATGCAGTATTTGTCATACTCCTTATTCTATGTAGAGTCCAGTAGGAGGCTCTCTACTCTGCTCCAATAGCCTATTTGTCTGCCCTGCACTATTGCAACTGCTTGACAACTGTAATTACTGTTATATTACTATAGTTTTATAATAATTTCAAATATCTTATAGGAAACCTCTTTAAAAAAATAAAGGAATGTTTAAAGCAAAAATAATGACAATGTTTTGTGGAGCTATAACATACGTAGAAGTAAAATGCTTAACAAAAAAGGGCTTCAGGGGGAATGGAAATATAATGTTACGATGCTCTTATACTATACTTGAAGTGGTATAATATTACTTGAAGGTTGCCCGTGGTAGGTTAAAGATGTATACTGCAAACCTGTAGCAACCACCCGCGTTATAAATATAAGATATATTGTACTTAATAAGCCAAGAAAAGAGATAAAATAGAAATACAAAAAATACTCAACTAATGCAAAATAATGCATAAAAAGAGGTTAAAAAAAGAACTAAGGCCAAACAGGAAAAAGGAAAACAAATAAGATGATAGATTTAAACCCAACCACGTCCATAATCAAATTAAATGTAAATGATCTAAACACTCCAGAGATTTTCAGATCGGATGAAAGAGCAAGGCTGAAGTATATATTATCTTCAGGAAACCCACTTCAAATACAGACACAGATATATTAAAAATAAAAAGATTGGGAGTAGGGCTTCCCTGGTGGCGCAGTGGTTGCGAGTCCGCCTGCCGATGCAGGGGACGCGGGTTCGTGCCCCGGTCGGGGAGGATCCCACGTGCCGCGGAGCGGCTGGGCCCGTGAGCCGTGGCCGCTGAGCCTGCGCGTCCGGAGCCTGTGCTCCGCAACGGGAGAAGCCACAACAGTGAGAGGCCCGCGTACAGCATTAAAAAAAAAAAAAAAAAAAAAAAAAAAAAAAAAGATTGGGAGTAATACCATAATAATACTTCCTGAAAGAAAGCTGGAGTGGCTACATTAACATCAGACAAAGTAGATTTCAGAAGAGAGAAATTATTTGAGATAAAGAGGGCCATTTCATAATGTTAAAGGAGTCAATTTATCATGAGGAAATAATAGTCCAAAATGTTTATGCATCTAATAACAGATTCAAAATACATGACAAAACTCAAAAAAAATCAGAATTTTTTGTGGCTTCCAACTACAATCATAGCTGGAAATTTCAACACCCGTCTTTCAACAATAAGTTGATCAACTGGATGTTATTAAAACGTAAAACTTCTGCTCTTTCAAAGTACACAGTGAGGGAAGTGAATGGGAAGTCAGAGTGGGAGAAAATCTTCGCAACACGTGTATTCAACAAGGCACTCTTTCAACTCAGTAGGAAGACAAACAACCCAGATCACAAAATAGGGAAGAGGACTGAACAAACCTTCACCAAAGCAGATATACAGATAGCAAATAAGGACGTGATGCTCAACATCCTAGAGAAATGTAAACTTCCACCACCATGAGATACCATTACACACTGTCACCTCCTATTCACTATTCACTGGTGAGGTGCAGAGTCCCACCGTAGGGTGACGGGGATGGCTGAACACAGGACGGGTGAGATCCCTGAACAGTTTATAAGTTACATGTACTCACCACCTGTGGGAGGACAATGCTACGGGCCAAGCAGGTCCACGTGGGGGTTGCACTTGGGCACAGTGGCCAGCTGGGGGCTGTAGGAAGCATGCTTTGTAGCATTATGAGGGTGAGGTGACCCCTGGTTGCTGCAGGAAGATGTGATTGGTTTCTTTGAATAACTCTGTGGCTGGCATGGAACTAAAAGCAGCCACTCAGGGACAAGCAGGAACTGTGCCTGCCCCCCGATAAGGAGGTTCATTTGGCTAGAGAACCTTTCCTGCGGCAGCAGAATGGGGAGGGGAGCTTGTGGCGGGGCCGTGTGAGACCCTCCCAGTCTTACCAGGTGTCAAGGCAGCACACAAGGTTAAGCCTTAACTTTCCGCCTTTCACCCCACACACCCACTCAGAGACTGACAAAACCAAGTGTGGGCGAGCATGCAGAGCAAGTGGAACTCTCAGAGGGCTGGTGGGAAAAGTAACAGGGCACAGCCGCTTGGGAAAAGTGTAGCAGCAGCTCCTCGTAGTTAAACATAACCTGTCACATGACCCAGCCATTCCATTGCTAGGTATTTACTATTTACCCAAGAGAAGCAAAAGTGTATGTTCAGATAGACTTGCATCCTAATGTCCACGGCAGCGTTCTTCGTAACATTCCCAAACCAGAAATAGCCCAATGTCCATCAACTACTGAGTCATAAAGAAATTGTGGTATTTCCACATAATGAAATATGGCTCAGCAATATAAAGGGATGAACTAATACAACGTGGGTGAATCTCAAAAGGAAGATACTGTAGAGACTACATTTACATTAAATTTTAGAAATGGCAACCTTAAAATGACAGCATGTAAATCAGTGGTTGTTAAGGGGCCAGGGATGGAGGGGGGGGACTGGCTGCAGAGGGGAATGTTCTAGATCTTGATTCAGGTCTTCACATGAACGTATGTATTTGTAAAAACTCACCGAATTATGCATGGAAACTGGCGAATTTATTGTATGTAAATTATTCCACAGTAAGGCTGAGGGAAAAACAGGAGGAAAAAACCCTCAAGGCCTTAGGTTCCTACTGTCAGCAAACTACCTCAGGGCAGCTGCAAGCTTAATACTTGGAATTATGCTTCCTCTTCTTTGGGTCCTTAGGAATTTCCTTTTACTTTCTTATGATAAGTATTTAGTGTATTTCCTCCAGAATATTTGATGATTTGTTGCAGGAGTTCTTAAAATTTTTTAATAGCCTGTCTGCTGTATTGCTGCAAGCACAAATCTCACTTTCTGTAAAAATTCGCTGGCTTTTAGTGCTTTAAATGAGACCTAGGTAGTTTTATGCAAACTTTTAAAAACGTGGTAGTTCCTAAAAATTGCTCACTTTTATTAGGAGAAACTCACTGTATTAAGGCTCAAAATTATTATTGCTTAAAGTACGGGAAATTATAAGTTACCAACTTAGAAATTAATGCTACATATTTTTTCCCACATTTAAATATATTACCAGAGAGATCAATGTGATATAACATCTAAATAAAGAGTTGATATTAATGAAATTAATTTAGGATGTCGGATTTAGAAATCAGTAAAAGTTGCCTCCAATTTCAAATTACATAAATACAGGGGGGAGCGGTTGGGGGGGGTCTTAAAGTGTTCATCTAACAAACGACAAAATGAATTCAGAATGTCCTATGTAGCAGGTGTTGTGCTGGGGATGGAGGACACATCAGTAAACAAAACTCACCTCCTTTCTCACGTGAAACATAGCAGGGAGGAGAGACCCCATGCAGTAACTGCATATAAGGGCTTTAATAATGTACACATTGAAATGCAGGGGAATTACAGGGTGCTTTAACAGTATGTCATAGGGAGTCTAAAATATGCTAGGGAATTAGGGGATGTGACCGGAAGGAAGTTATGTTTGATCTGAAAGCTGTGGGATGAGAAGAAGTAAGCTAGACCTGGTGCAGAGGGCAGGAGACAGAGAGGTGGGTAAGGAGCATTTCAAATGGATGGAACAGAATGGATAAAGTCGTGGAAAGGCCAGCACAGTATGTGAAGAGGGAAAGTAGAGAACACAGTGATTCCAGAAAGTTGCAAATTTGAGAAAAGAATAATGGAATACCGAGAAGCTTTCAACTTTTAAACACTCATTAAAGTCTTCAGCTGTGGTGTTTAGTTTTCTAGTTTGAACATCAACAGACTACCACTTAACAGAATTTGAAAACACAAATGAGATCCTAGACTAGTAAGAGGGCACGGTAAAGCTGATGAACTCCTAGTGGCTTGCACCTTCCTTTCCTCTCCTCTCCTCAGGCCCGATCCATCTATTGAGACTGCTCCCTAAATATGTTTCTTAAATCTAAATCTGTATCTCGTTCCTCTCTCATTTTAACACTTCTCAAATTGGGCTGTACTTAATAAATTTTTTCTTTTTTTAAGCATTTGTAAGGGACTTCCCTGGCGTTCCAGCGGTTAGCACTCGGCATTCTCACTGCCAGGGGCCCAGGCTCGATCACTGCTTGGGGAACTAAGATCCAGCAAGACACATGGCGTGGCCGAAAAAAAAAAAAAAAAATTCGTAAGACCATATATCACATATATCACTGAATATAAATTTACATGTAAAATATAGATCGCTAATAATCACTTTCCATGGTTTCAAAAAGGTGACTCTGTGACATAATACTGAAAAGTTTCTATGTATGCAGAAGAAGATTGCCCATTACACTTTGGGCAACATAATAAAGGTAAAAAACTAGGAATTTCTCAGCACACATGCAGGTATTTCAGACAGAAGATACTGGTATGTCCCACACATGCTTAGTGAGGGACCACTGCTGATGAGACACCAAACATTAATTTGTATAAAGTTTACACCTAACTTTAGAGAAAGGATGTTTTAACTCAGTTATATATAGTTATATGTTATAGTTATAGTTACATGTAATTCAACTGAGTTTTAAAAAATCATTTCAATGAACGCATTCAAAAGCCTAAAGCCATCCACTCAAATGGGAAAATGTCCAAGATATTGAACACGGACTATAAAACGTCGTGTTTAGATGAAAGCAACTCAAAAGAATCTGGGGGGACCTTGAAGATGGCGGAAGAGTAAGACGCGGAGATCGCCTTCCTCCCCACGGATACACCAGAAATACATCCACACGTGGAACAACTCCTACAGAACTCCTACTGAAGGCTGGCAGAAGACCTCAGACCTCCCAAAAGGCAAGAAACTCCCCACGTAACTGGGTAGGGCAAAAGAAAAAACAGAGACAAAAGAATAAGGACGGCACCTGCACCAGTGGGAGGGAGCTGTGAAGGAGGAAAAGTTTCCACACACTAGGAAGCCCCTCCGCGGGCGGAGACTGCGGGAGGCAGAGGGGGGAGTTTCGGGACCGCGGAGTAGTGCACAGCGACGGGTGCGGAGGGCAAAGCGGGGAGATTCCTGCACAGACGATCGGTGCCGACCGGCACTCACCAACCCGAGAGGCTTGTCTGCTCACCCGCCGGGGCGGGCGGGGCTGCGAGCTGAGGCTCGGGTTTTGGTTTTGGACGGAGCTCAGGGAGAGGACTGGGGTTGGCGGCTTGAACATAGCCTGAAGGGGTTAGTGCACCACGACTAGCCCGGAGGGAGTTCGGGGAAAAGCCTGCACCGGCCGAAGAGGCAAGAGACTTTTTCTTCCCTCTTTGTCTCCTGGTGCGCGAGGAGAGGGGTCTAAGAGCGCTGCTTAAAGGAACTCCAGAGACGGGCGCGAGCCGCGGCTAAAAGCGCGAACCCCAGAGACGGGCGCGAGCCGCGGCTGAGGGCGCGAGCCCCCGAGACGGGCGCGAGCCGCGGCTGAAAGCACAAACCCCAGAGACGGGCGCGAGCCGCGGCTGAGGGCGCAAGCCCCCGAGACGGGCGCAAGCCGCGGCTGAAAGCGCAAACCCCAGAGACGGGCGCGAGCCGCGGCTAAAACCGCGGACCCCAGAGACGGGCGGGAGACGCTAAGGCTGCTGCTGCCGCCACCAAGGGGCCTGTGTGCGAGCACAGGTCACTCTCCACACCCCTCTTCCGCGGAGCCTGTGCAGCCCGCCACTGCCAGGTTCCCGGGATCCAGGGACAACTTCCCCGGGACAGCGCACGGCGGGCCTCAGGCTGGTGCAACGTCACGCCGGCCTCTGCCGCAACGTCACGCTGCCTCTGCCGCCGCAGGCCGGCCCCGCACGCAGTGCCCCTCCTTCCCCCATCCCCCAACCCCCGGCCTGAGTGAGCCGGAGGCCCCGAATCAGCGGCTCCTTTAACCCCGTCCTGTCTGAGCGAAAAAACAGACGCCCTCCAGCGACCTACACGCAGAGGCAGGGCCAAATCCAAAGCTGAGCTCCTGTGAGCTGTGAAAACAAAGAAGAGAAAGGGAGATCTCTCCCAGCAGCCACAGAAGCAGCGGATTAAAGCTCCACAATCAACTTGATATACCCTGCATCTGTGGAATACCTGAATAGACAAGGAATGATCCCAAATTGAAGAGGTGGACTTTAGGAGCGAAATCTATGATTTTTTTCCCTTTTCCTCTTTTTGTGAAGGTGTACGTGTATGCTCCTGTGTGACATCTAGTCTGTATACTCTAGCTTCCACCATTTGTCCTAGGGCTCTATCCGTCCATGACTTTTTTTTAAAAATTCTTTTTCTTAATAATTAAGTTTAATTGTAATAACTTTATTATACTTTACCTTCGTTCTTTCTTTCTTTCCTTCCTTCCCTCCCTCCTTTAGACAACGAATCACCCCAAATTGAGGAGGTGGTCTCAGGGAGCAGGATTTATGATTTTTCCCCCTTTACCTCTTTTTGTGAAGGTGTATGTGTATGCTTCTGTGTAAGATTTTCTCTGTATAGCTTTGCTTCCAACATTTGTCCTAAGGTTCTATCCGTCCCTTTTTTTTTTTTTTTTTTCTAAATATTTTTTAATTCAATAACTATATTATACTTTATTTTATTTTTACTGTATCATCTTTCTTTCTGTCTTTTTTCCTTCTTTCCCTCCTTCCTTCCTTCCTTCCTCCCTCCCTCCCTCCCTCCTTTCTTTCCTTCTTTGCTTCTTTCTTCCTTCCTTCCTTTCCTCCTTTCCTTCTTTCTTTACTCATACTTCTACTAATTCTCCCTACTTTTTCTCCCTTTTATTCTGAGCTGTGTGGATGAAAGGCTCTTGGTGCTCCAGCCAGGAGTCAGGGCTCTGCCTCTGAGGTAGGAGAGCCAACTTCAGGACACTGGTCAACAAGAGACCTCCCAGCTCCACATAATATTAAACGGTGGAAATATCCCAGAGACCTCCATCTTAACACCAGCACCCAGCTTCACTCAACGACCAGCAAGCCACAGTGCTGGACAACCTATGCCAAACAACTAGCAAAACAGGAACACAACCCCACCCTTTAGCAGAGAGGCTGCCTAAAATCATAATAAGGCCACAGACACCCCAAAACACACCACCAGACGTGAACCTGCCCACTAGAGAGACAAGATCCAGCCTCATCCAGCACAACACAGGCACTAGTCCCCTCCACCAGGAAGCCTACACAACCCACTGAAACAACCTTAGCCACTGGAGACAGACATCAAAAACAACGGGAACTACGAAAGTGCAGCCTGCAAAAAGGAGACCCCAAACACAGTAAGATAAGCAAAATGAGAAGACAGAAAAAACACACAGCAGATGAAGGAGCAGGATAAAAACCCACCAGACCTAACAAATGAAGAGGAAATAGGCAATCTACCTGAAAAAGAATTCAGAATAATGATAGTAAGGATGATCCGAAATCTTGGAAGTAGAATGGACAAAATGCAAGAAACAGTTAACAAGGACCTACAAGAACTAAAGATGAAACAAGCAACGATGAACAATGCAATAAATGAAATTAAAATCACTCTAGATAGGATCAATAGCAGAATAACTGAGGCAGAAGAACGGATAAGTGACCTGGAAGATAAAGTAGTGGAAATAACTACTGCAGAGCAGAATAAAGAAAAAAGAATGAAAAGAACTGAGGACAGTCTCAGAGACCTCTGGGACAACATGAAACGCACCAACATTCGAATTATAGGGGTTCCAGAAGAAGAAGAAAGAAAGAAAGGGACTGAGAAAATATTTGAAGAGATCATAGTTGAAAACTTCCCTAATATGGGAAAGGAAATAGTTAATCAAGTCCAGGAAGCACAGAGGGTCCCATACAGGATAAATACAAGGAGAAACACGCCAAGACACATATTAATCAAACTGTCAAAAATTAAATACAAAGAAAGCATATTAAAAGCAGCAAGGGAAAAACAACAAATAACACACAAGGGAATCCCCATAAGGTTAACAGCTGATCTCTCAGCAGAAACCCTACAAGCCAGAAGGGAGTGGCAGGACATACTGAAAGTGATGAAGGAGAATAGCCTGAAACCAAGACTACTCTACCCAGCAAGGATCTCATTCACATTTGATGGAGAAATTAAAACCTTTACAGACAAGCAAAAGCTGAGAGAGTTCAGCACCACCAAACCAGCTTTACAACAAATGCTAAAGGAACTTCTCTAGACACGAAACACAAGAGAAGGAAATGACCTATAGTAGCGAACCCAAAACAATATATAAAATGGAAATAGGAACATACATATCAATAATTACCTTAAATGTAAATGGACTAAATGCTCCCACCAAAAGACACAGATTGGCTGAATGGATACAAAAACAAGACCCTTATATATGCTGTCTACAAGAGACCCACTTCAGAACTAGAGACACATACAGACTGAAAGTAAGGGGATGGAAAAAGATATTCCATGCAAATGGAAACCAAAAGAAAGCTGGAGTAGCAATTCTCATATCAGACAAAATAGACTTTAAAATAAGGACTATTAAAAGGGACAAAGAAGGACACTACATAATGATCAAGGGATCGATCCAAGAAGAAGATATAACAATTGTAAATATTTATGCACCCAACATAGGAGCACCTCAATACATAAGGCAAATACTAACAACCATAAAAGGGGAGATCAACAGTAACACATTCATAGTAGGGGACTTTAACACCCCACTTTCACCCATGGACAGATCATCCAAAATGAAAATAAATAAGGAAACACAAGCTTTAAATGATACATTAAACAAGATGGACTTAATTGATGTTTATAGGACACTCCATCCAAAAACAACAGAATACACATTTTTCTCAAGTGCTCATGGAACATTCTCCAGGATAGATCATATCTTGGGTCACAAATCAAGCCTTGGTAAATTTAAGAAAACTGAAATTGTATCAAGTATCTTTTCCGACCACAACGCCATGAGACTAGATATCAATTACAGGAAAAGATCTGTAAAAAATACAAACACATGGAGGCTAAACAATACACTACTTAATAATGAAGTGATCACTGAAGAAATCAAAGAGGAAATAAAAAAATACCTAGAAACAAATGACAATGGAGACACAACGACCCAAAACCTATGGGATGCAGCAAAAGCAGTTCTAAGGGGGAAGTTTATAGCAATACAAGCCCACCTTAAGAAGCAGGAAACATCTCGAATAAACAACCTAACCTTGCACCTCAAGCAATTAGAGAAAGAAGAACAAAAAAACCCCAAAGCTAGCAGAAGGAAAGAAATCATAAAAATCAGATCAGAAATAAATGAAAAAGAAATGAAGGAAACAATAGCAAAGATCAATAAAACTAAAAGCTGGTTCTTTGAGAAGATAAACAAAATAGATAAACCACTAGCCAGACTCATCAAGAAAAAAAGGGAGAAGACTCAAATCAATAGAATTAGAAATGAAAAAGGAGAAGTAACAACTGACACTGCAGAAATAAAAAAAATCATGAGAGATTACTACAAGCAACTCTATGCCAATAAAATGGACAATCTGGAAGAAATGGACAAATTCTTAGAAATGCACAACCTGCCAAGACTGAATCAGGAAGAAATAGAAAATATGAACAGACCAATCACAAGCACTGAAATTGAAACTGTGATTAAAAACCTTCCAACAAACAAAAGCCCAGGACCAGATGGCTTCACAGGTGAATTCTATCAAACGTTTAGAGAAGAGCTAACACCTATCCTTCTCAAACTCTTCCAAAATATAGCAGAGGGAGGAACACTCCCAAATTCCTTCTACGAAGCCACCATCACCTTGATACCAAAACCAGACAAGGATGTCACAAAGAAAGAAAACTACAGGCCAATATCACTGATGAACATAGATGCAAAAATCCTCAACAAAATACTAGCAAACAGAATCCAACAGCACATTAAAAGGATCATACACCATGATCAAGTGGGGTTTATTCCAGGAATGCAAGGATTCTTCAATATACGCAAATCTATCAATGTGATAAACTATATTAACAAATTGAAGGAGAAAAACCATATGATCATCTCAATAGATGCAGAGAAAGCTTTCGACAAAATTCAACACCCATTTATGATAAAAACCCTCCAGAAAGTAGGCATAGAGGGAACTTTCCTAAACATAATAAAAGCCATATATGACAAGCCCACAGCAAACATCATCCTCAATGGTGAAAAACTGAAAGCATTTCCACTAAGATCAGGAACAAGACAAGGTTGCCCACTCTCACCACTCTTATTCAACATAGTTTTGGAAGTTTTAGCCACAGCAATCAGAGAAGAAAAGGAAATAAAAGGAATCCAAATTGGACAAGAAGAAGTAAAGCTGTCACTGTTTGCAGATGACATGATACTATACATAGAGAATCCTAAAGATGCTACCAGAAAACTACTAGAGCTAATCAATGAATTTGGTAAAGTAGCAGGATACAAAATTAATGCACAGAAATCTCTGGCATTCCTATATACTAATGATGAAAAATCTGAAAGTGAAATCAAGAAAACACTCCCATTTACCATTGCAACAAAAAGAATAAAATATCTAGGAATAAACCTACCTAAGGATACGAAAGACCTGTATGCAGAAAATTATAAGACACTGATGAAAGAAATTAAAGATGATACAAATAGATGGAGAGATATACCATGTTCTTGGATGGGAAGAATCAACATTGTGAAAATGACTCTACTACCCAAAGCAATCTACAGATTCAATGCAATCCCTATCAAACTACCACTGGCATTTTTCACAGAACTAGAACAAAAAATTTCGCAATTTGTATGGAAACACAAAAGACCCCGAATAGCCAAAGCAATCTTGAGAACGAAAAAAAGGAGCTGGAGGAATCAGGCTCCCTGACTTCAGACTATACTACAAAGCAACAGTAATCAAGACAGTATGGTACTGGCACAAAAACAGAAAGACAGATCAGTGGAACAGGATAGAAAGCCCAGAGATAAACCCACGCACATATGGACACCTTATCTTTGATAAAGGAGGCAGGAATGTACAGTGGAGAAAGGACAGCCTCTTCAATAAATGGTGCTGGGAAAACTGGACAGGTACATGTAAAAGTATGAGATTAGATCACTCCCTAACACCATACACAAAAATAAGCTCAAAATGGATTAAAGACCTAAATGTAAGGCCAGAAACTATCAAACTCTTAGAAGAAAACATAGGAAGAACACTCTATGACATAAATCACAGCAAGATCCTTTCTGACCCACCTCCTAGAGTAATGGAAATAAAAACAAAAATAAACAAATGGGACCTAATGAAACTTCAAAGCTTTTGCACAGCAAAGGAAACCATAACCAAGACCAAAAGACAACCCTCAGAATGGGAGAAAACATTTGCAAATGAAGCAACTGACAAAGGATTAATCTCCAAAATTTACAAGCAGCTCATGCAGCTCAATAACAAAAAAACAAACAACCCCATCCAAAAATGGGCAGAAGACCTAAATAGACATTTCTCCAAAGAAGATATACAGAATGCCAACAAACACATGAAAGAATGCTCAACATCATTAATCATTAGAGAAATGCAAATCAAAACTACAATGAGATATCATCTCACACCAGTCAGAATGGCCATCATCAAAAAATCAAGAAACAATAAATGCTGGAGAGGGTGTGGAGAAAAGGGGACACTCTTGCACTGCTGGTGGGAATGTGAATTGGTTCAGCCACTGTGGAGAACAGTATGGAGGTTCCTTAAAAAACTACAAATAGAATTACCATATGACCCAGCAATCCCACTACTTGGCATATACCCTGAGAAAACCAAAATTCAAAGAGAGTCATGTACCAAAATGTTCATTGCAGCTCTATTTACAATAGCCAGGACATGGAAACAACCTAAGCGCCCATCATCGGATGAATGGATAAAGAAGATGTGGCACATATACACAATGGAATATTACTCAGCCTTAAAAAGAAATGAAATTGAGCTATTTGTAATGAGATGGATAGACCTAGAATCTGTCATACAGAGTGAAGTAAGTCAGAAAGACAAAGACAAATACCGTATGCTAACACATATATATGGAATTTAAGGGAAAAAAATGTCATGAAGAACCTAGGGGTAAGATAGGAATAAAGACGCAGACCTACTGGAGAACGGACTTAAGGATATGGGGAGGGGGAAGGGTGAGTTTTGACAGGGCGAGAGAGAGTCATGGACATATACACACTAACAAACGTAGTAAGGTAGATAGCTGGGGGGAAGCAGCCGCAAGGCACAGGGATATTAGCTCGGTGCTTTGTGACAGCCTGGAAGGGTGGGATGGGGAGAGTGGGAGGGAGGGAGACGCAAGAGGGAAGACATATGGGAACATATGTATATGTATAGCTGATTCACTTTGTTGTAAAGCAGAAACTAACACACCATTGTAAAGCAATTATACCCCAATAAAGATGTTTAAAAAAAAAAAAAAAAAAAAAAAAAGAATCTGAATTTAAGGCTCAGACCAAATGCTCATTATGATAATGAAGCAAGAGCTTTGTAAATGTAAATTAGAGTTCCTCAAATGAAAGGTCGCTACAAATTACTTTGGGTTCTCAGTGCAATGCAGAATTTGACTCAGTAGGTCAGGAGAGAGGCTGAAGATTTTGTATTTCTAATAAGATTGTAGATCCAGGACTAATTGGGCAAAGTATTAAACTAAACATTAGCGTGGTATCATCCCCCATCCCCCAATGCAGATACCAAATCGGACAGTCCTTGAATTGGACTTACTGAGCTTCTTATGTAAGACAGCCTTCAAGGGAAAAAATACATGCTCTCAAACCCCATTATGTGCCTCCATCTCTTCTGCCATCATAACTGGAGTCCTGCTTCCCACGTTTCTTAGATTACTGCAGTAGTCTCCTAAATGGTTCCTCTCCCTCTAGGCCTGCCACCTCTCATTCATTCTCCATACCAAACAGCTAAATCAAATCCTTCAAAAACCCAACTCTGGTTGATATTCTGCTGGGGCCTGGGTAAACTGATCTTCAGCTACTGTACCGCCGCCTCCCACACCTACACACACTCCGCATATCGGCCCTAGTGGACTTCGTCCCAGCGGCCTTCCTCTCCGGCCTTTGATTTTTTTCATGCTAGGCCTTCTGCTTTACCCCTTCTTCCCTGGCTACCCGCCCCCATCACTCATCCTTCAGGACTCAGGTTAACGCCGCTTCCTCTACCCCAGATTCCTCAGATGCATGATAGTTCCCTTTTAGAACTTACTAGACACTGTTATTGCTTATCTGTCTCTCCTGCTCAGCTGTTAGTTGAGGAGAACAGGAATCATGCTTATACCTGTACTCTCCTTATGGCCAGTGCCTGGAACACTAACTGGCACCTAGTAAACACTTGAAGCGTCATTGTAAATGTATTCATCAGCATACATATAAGGTATGATAACCCTTGTCTAGAACGTATACTGATTGTATCTTTCCTCTGTCAACACATTCCTTCCATAGAAAGGATGTAGCAGGACCGACCAGACCACAGCTTCAACCTGATAAAATCTTACTTATCAGGAAACCTTGATTATAATTTCATTATAATTTGATATTAATTTGGCCACCAGATAAATATTAACTACCACTTACTTTGAACAAATGCTAGGCACTAAGGGAAATAAACATTGGAAGAAAGATTGAAAACCAAAACCCTCAAAAACAGAAGTAATGGATATTAACTTCATATAAACAAGTAAGAGCTATGAAATCAGTGTAAAAATAAGACATATAAAAAAGGTACTATAAAGCAGCAAAGAGAGAGAATATAATTTGGCTTCTGCAATTGTGAAAAGTCTTTCCAAGGAAGGTACAGTGTCTTAGAGGATAAGCAGAAATTTTCCAGATGGGAGGGGAAGTCACTCTCAGCAAAAGAAGGTATGCAAAAGCACGATTTAAGAGAGGCCAATCCACAGAGACAGTCAAGACACATGTCTTTGAGGATTTCAACACCAAACGAATTGAAGCACTCTGCCCCATGATTTAATAAGTTGATTACACTCCAAGTACGCAGCAATTTAAGTGAACTGAAGGATTCTATCTACAGATTAGGACTTACTAGGTGCCAGTTAGTGTTCCAAAATACTCAGCTTTCCCATCACTCTAATCCCCACCTGTCAACCTTCCTGGGTAACTAAAATTATGATTCTCTCCTTTTTCTTAACACCCATCTATAACGTATAATTCAAATAACATACATTCGGGATACTTATTGAATAAGTGCCCTGGTTCTTAATTTCAAAATGCTTTGCGTTAAAAATGTTTTTAATCGAATAATTTCTATTAGTGATTTAGTGGACTTCAGAGAAAAATAAGACATACATACTATACAGTACCCATTCCTACATGTATTAGAAATAAATAAAAACCATGATAAAATGAGTATGGATTTAAAAAAATCCCCTCCCACCCCAATAAATCTGCACGTTCTCAGTGTCGCTACCGCTTTCTTCACCTTTGAATGAGTAGTATAAACAACCTGACGTTTTTACTAGGAGAACTTTGGGATTATTAAAAAGTAAAAATTAAATCTATAATGTTATTGGAGCTCAAAAAGTGTTGTAACTTGTAAAATTGACAAGGTTCTCTTGCGCTTTAATGCTTCCCCAAGTGCCTGTCAATGATGTAAAGCTGTGAGGAATGAGTAGCATGAAACACAGCTCCAAAGGCTTGAAGTTCCATTTTTTAGGGAATGTATTACATGTTAAAACATTACATTACAAAGCGTTAAAGTAAAACAAACAAATATAGAACTACTTTTTCCAACTTAATAGTCCTTGGCTTTGCCTAGAATTTTCATACGGTTGACTTTACTTCTTCTTACTTCACCTTATGCATTCTTAGTGTTTCTATTTGACCTCTGTGCAGCTGTATTCACAGCGCATAGTACAAATAGGGCCACACCAGCTGCTGACGCCTTTGTGGGCAGTATAATACATTACCTTTCATCCCACTTACGGGAGAATTAAGGGGATGGAGTTAGTGAAAATTCCAGTTAACTACGGGTTTAATTATGTAGCTCCAAATCTCTCCAGGACACCCCTCCCTTACCTTCTCAAGACCTTCAAGTTAATCAAAAGGGGCTGGTCTGTGGTTACCAACTACTAATTACCTAAGAGGGAAACTTTTTTTTCTACTATTTCTAAGAGAATTAGAATAACAAATAATTGTTCTCTCTTCAATAACTTCAGAGAAGTCAAATTTGCTTTCTTTTTCCCCAAAGATTACGTTGTCAAAGTAGCACAGTGAGATTCTTTGTAAGTATGTCTGGTGGCGTTCTGTGTTGATTTCATTAGTTCCTGTTTAAGTTGTTAGATAAAAGTATGAAAAAAATTTGGATTCCAAATTTCCACTAGATAATATAAGACATCTTTTACTGTATTTTCAATAGAAACTTATACTTGGCACACTTAATGTATATCAGGAAATTTAAAATGTTTAAAATCATCTAATTGGTATATATGTACACTAACATAAAGGAAAAAGGAGAGGGAGGGGGAAAAGAGACCGTGAGAAAAGAAGACGATTTTTTCTTCTCTCTTGCACAAAAAAGAAAATTTCAAAAACACTTTCTTTTTAAAATTGGAATTGAGTTTTTTCAAAAGGGAAAATATGATCCTATGTTTTACAGGCAAATCACATATCTCAATAAAAGTAAAATACTGGCATGTAAACCACAAGGTGGTGCTACAATTCCATGCTGATGCTGAATTTTTAGAAGTTTAATTGACAAAGTAGTTTCTTTTATAATCTCGATTCATAATTTTTTACAATCGAAAAAATTAAGCTAATTGGATTCATTAATTCTAGAAATATTTACTGAAACTACTAAATTCAAAGTTGTATGCTAACTTCAAAAGTTCATAATTTTAAAGTATGATGACTACACATGTACCTGTAGTAGAATATTAAAAATGCCTTCTTAAAAGTTATCTCTACTTAGAATTTTAACTTACTATTAATGTTCCATAGGTGACAAATATCAAATTACATTTATATAAGCACAGGAATAAATAAGAGAATTTATCTAGTATTTTAAAATGAATTTCATTTTTCTTTTAATTTAACTTCCTCTAGGACTTTTTTCTCTCTCTAGAAAGATATATAACTTCCCATCATTTAAAAAAACAAGAAACAAAAAAAACCCTCACTGTGTAACTTGTAATACAGGAATGGCCACCATCTGGGTCTGAGCTGCTGCCCTTAAAATGTGTTACAGAGTAGAGCACTAAAATACCCGGCACATCTTCACCATTGTCCAACCTGCTTTCAAATACAAAAGGAGAACCATGCCTAACTTCCTCAACGTTAACTGAAAGCGTGTTGCTGCCTTTTGACTGAGCGTGAAATAGCTGTATTTTTGTTGTATTTCAATCTCAATGAGCATATTTAACTTTTCATTGCAAGGTATTCGTCAGTACAGATGGCAAGATGGCATGTATGAGAGCCTCCTGGGGACAACATGCAAGTCCCAGGTGGAGTGTTTCCAACAGGATGTAAACCATGGTCCTCAAGCCTGTACTTTAAAAAACTACTTAGCACGCTGCCAACAAATGTCAACACAAAAATACAGTGCTGGAATGACTTCACGCTGTAAAAGAAATGTACTGGCACCTAAGCTTTCCTAAGAATAGTAAAACTGTAAAGCGGTATAAGCACAGCACAAAAATATTTAAGTATTTATTCAACATTGAATGAAAAAGCTAATATACCAAATGGAATTCAAATTCTCATAAAAATATTACAGTATATTAAAACTGTATAGAGAACTGTATGTACAGGAGCCAAAGTCCTAGAGAGGTTCATGCAGAAAATTCTATAATTAGTGATTTGGACATTTCAGTAACTCTGCAGTTTCTTCAAACCTGGAATATAATACATAAATAATACATTAAGTAAATAACAAATTCATAGTGAGGCATAGGAACTAGGTTGCTGCAGTTATGCTTTTGAGCCTTAAATAAATTTCAGTGATTATTTATAGGTAGTTACTGTTAATAAGTATACTATGGCCAGAAGGGGAGGAAAAACAACTGGAGTCAATTATGTGTCTTTAATTCTTGAAGCATAAGTTATTTCGGCGCATCTCAATTTCCAAAAAAAAAAATATATATATAGTTTTTTAAAGTAGTAGGCTACATGATAATCTTACACAATCTCATTTCATATTTTCTTTCAACTGTTCTTTAAAAAAATCATGTAATTTCATATTTGTACTAGATAAAAGTATCACATTTAGTACTACCATACCAACAATTTTCTGAAAAGGACTAGCAATACTTTCGCAATACTTAAAATGTCTCCAAACCATCCATCTACATACACAATTTAATATTTTGATAAAGTAGTTATCAAAAATAGATAACTTCTTGATTATCAACCAAAAACATCACTGCACTCTTTAACCTCCAATTAATTCCATTAACAATGTTTTACATCACTTGTTGGAAACAAAAACAGTGACTTATCTCACAAACGCATAACTGGAGGTGGATTTATTATCCACTGGAGTATTGAAGGAAATTCCACACCTGATTGAGAGACCTTCAAGGTTTGAAACACACATGCACATTCTTTATATATCGTAATCCAACACAATTCCCTATAGAGAAATGAATTTCTGTTGCCCCTTTCTGTTACTTACATTTTTTTCATCCTTTCCATTTTCTGGATTGTTGTTTCCTTTAATTTAAAAGCAACAAATTTAGGCCATTTCTCAAAGTAAACCATAATCAAAGATGGACCGTGAACACATAAAACACAGTCTAAAACATTGCATTAAGTACCGTTTATTTATCACAAAGAATTTTTATGAGATTAAGATTTACAGTTTCACTATTTTTCTTGCCCATGGCTGCTGCAACTAAATCTAATGCTTGCTTGCTCTCCTGACCTTACAGAGGAAATCACCTAAGTAGTTCTTCTTACCTCAGAAATCTCTTTCAAACCACAGTAATTAATAGTTGAGGTTCTGGGAGTTGAATCGGATGATACCATACTATAACCAGAGGACAAAGGAATATTTGCTTGCCTTTCCTCTTTGCTTTTTCTATCTGTGGAGAAATTAATTTTTAGGTTACCTTTTCCTTTCATAGTAGAGTCAAATATCTAAAATTTTATGTATAGAGGGAAGAAACATAAACCTCTCAATATAAAGTGCCTACTGGTATAGGTCTAGATGAGTTTTTAATATTCTTTTAGGATAATGACCTGCGTATGGAGATCTGGATGTTAAAAACTGGTCAATAAAGATCACAAAAAGTAACATTATCTTTATCATGATAGCAATCAATTGAATATACAGGTTAATGTATTTTTAAATAAGCTACTGATCCGTGTATATTCTTTTCTTAAAATGGTGGCAACTATTACTAAAACTGACTATATGTACTTCCTAAAAATCAGGAAACATTCTACCCTAAGTTGATATGTATGGGAAAAAATTGCTTAAAATTCAGGTTCACAGATTTATTACTCTAAAGAACTGAACAACTTTCCATTTCCAGTATCTGGATATTATTCAACAAAATGATGGCAAGTCTTTCCTACCATCAAATTGGATATAGAACATCAGAGATAAGTTCCTGTCCAACCAATCTCATAAGCCCTATGTTTTTAGTCATGGTACATTTGGCTGCAAAAACAAGGCCAAAAAAAAAAAAGAAATCAGGTACCCATTTAAACTGGTTTACATAGTTTAACCGTAAGCCTACACAGACAACCTCAATCAGGGAACAAAGTGTTAGCACATGAGGACTCTGGTCTCTCATGGAGCCACAGTCTCTCCTGTCTCCTTCTCTTGGCTGTTTGCTCCATTCCTCTACTTACTAATGGGCATGAACTTCACCAAAAGCATTCCCAACTAACATGATCCTCAGATCAGACTGGTGAACTGTCGCTCTCAACATCAAAAGGAATTCAAACCCTCTGCTTCCAGGTAGCATGGAGAGGTAAGGTGTAATGTGTCAGGCTTCATAAATTTGACTCAACTGATCAGGGTCAGATTATACATTTTTTGAGACTAGATATTCAAATCATTCATAATCTATAATCCATTTCAGATAGTGGTCTATCTGCTCATCACTCTTAAGTCCTAGCATAGGACTAATGTGTTAAAAGTATGTTCTGTAACCTGTTATTTAAAAAGTACTAAGCCCAAACAGGTGAAATCGAACTTGGAAAAGGCAATGTTTTGCAAATAGCAGACTTCAGCATTCTTTCAATGCATAAAAATTTGATTTCTACCATATACAGATAGATACTGGTGACAGAAGCACAGACGTTATATTAGACAGACCGTAAGATAAAGTTCTTGCTCTCAAGGATCTTAGAGTTGAGCTTTGAAATTTGTTGAGTAATGAATGAAGGATAAATGGAAAAAAGTCAACTTCTACCAAATCTGAAATTTGTAGTCTATAATAAATCTACTGCCAGAAGCAGCATCTCAAATAATTTTATTTAATGCATCTCAAATAATTTTATTTAATAACCTAATTATTGAACTTGTTTTCTGTGCAATGAAACTGGCACGTGCACTGAATATGTAGTGTTGAAGAGAAAACATCAAAGCTAGTTTGCCTCTTTTCAAACACGTCCCATCATTCAACAGCTGTATGGCCTTTGGCAGTTATTTAATCTCTCTTCCTCTGTAAAATATGGGTTATAATAGCACTTATCTTGCTTTGAGAATTAAATGTTTTACTATCGCAGTTGGAACAGTGCAGGCCTGTAGTTACCACTACAATGTGTTGTTGTTAAATTGTTATACACATAGTAGCTGAAAGACTTAATGAGGTTAAACACCCACAGATTAAAAAAGTTAGCTTCATTATGAATTCTCAGCTGGACAAAATATCTTTTCTGCAAATATGATTTAATTACAAACACGACAAAATTTAGACCTTTGTCTTTTCAAAAAGTGTAAGAATCAAAAAAATTAAAGCTTTAACTGAAAAGCCGCTCAGAAATCTTATCCCTGCTGCTCCGTCACGATGACAATGTCAGTAGCCTAGTGAGGTTAAGTGACACGGAGAAGATTTGTCCTAATTTTAGGTCCTTCTCATTTTATCACCATCAGTGAACTGCTGAAATGCAAGAGGTCTGTAACACTTTACAGGTTACTGACAAATGTGTTTTTTTTTCTCTTACATATATTATTTACATATGCAAAAGCTACTACTTAAGTTTAAATTAGAAACTTTGGAGGTCCATTTATTATTCTAAAGCACTTTGCAATTAAAAGAGTAAAACATCTCTAAAAGTTTGCAATTTTGTACACTGGAATTTATGCAACTACTACATGTAAGACATGTAAGTTGGCTTTTCTAGCAATCCTTGACTTATAGTCTGTAAGTTTGATATTTTCTTTGTTCTTAGGAGCTTTGCAATTTCTAAAAAAATAAGGTTTGAGGATAATTAAAATGACCAAATACTATAAAAACATTTTTGTGAAAACTCCTTACCATATCACCAATTCCAGTACGCCAAGAACTTACCCGGATTGAGATTATCCATGTCGCTACTAGAAGCACAGTCTTCACTCATCTCATTAAACTCTATATATTCATCATTCTGGAATGACATGGTTTAGTATTTAGAATAAAATAAAAAGATATGTTCTCATTTTTATGCTCTTACTGCTAAGCATAAAATATATAGATGACATAATAAATACTTACTTTTGATTATTTTATTTACAAGCAAAACATAAAATTCCTACTTATAAAAAATGATCTCTTAAATGTGGAAGGAGAGAGAAAACTTGAATCTACTAACTTTCTAGGAAGGAAAGACAGACTAGGACCAGAAATGACATAACTGTCTCTAAAAGCTCAGCTCACAAGTTTGTCAGATCATCTTATTTGATGAAGAGAAAAGCAATAGTCACAACAACCATCACCAAACAGGGTGTTCCTAAACAGGCCTTCATCCCAACTGAACACTTCCCATTACCTAAGTATTCTCTTATTTAACATTCCAAATAAGAGAATAATAATGAACAAAGGAATTACTTTATTGTATCTTGAGATATTCTATAAATGTAAAGGAAAGAAAATACCTTTTTAGATAAAAGCATTTCTGTTTCAAGAAGAGTGACACGACTTAGAAGATCAGCCCAGGTTTTTTCATTCACCATCACTTTCCCTTTCATTTTTTCTTCCAAAGATTCTAATCTACTTTCTATGCAAGTCAGTTTCTTCAGCTTTTCTTGGCATTCAGCAAGCATAGTCTGTAGTGCAATAATCTCAGGATTGACTTCTGTATCCTAAAATGATCAGAAAGATTAAAAATATTACACAGATTAAAATACCTGTAATTCAGTGTATTCCCATTTCCACGTGTTGTTTCAATAGTTACAGCAGGCAGGACAGCATGAGAGTTAAGAGCGCTACTTCTGGAGCAGGCACCTTGGACACTTAAACTAGCTCATGTGAGATGCCCGATGCCTCAATTTCCTTATCTAAAAAAAAGATGACAAGAGTGCCAACTTCATTTGGGTCTTGTAAGATTAAATGGATTAATTTGTATAAAGCTCTTAGAACAGTATCAGTTTGTATAATAAAACTATAAGTGACTAGCTTCTTTTAACTAGATCTAGCAGAAAGCTAAGAGGAAATGACCGAGAAATGAGATTGTTCCGTTTGCTATAAACGGGAAGTAAGCCTAATGGTCATCTGGTAGTTTTTTTTTTTGCGGTACGCGGGCCTCTCACTGTTGTGGCCTCTCCCGTTGCGGAGCACAGGCTCCGGACACACAGGCTCAGCGGCCATGGCTCACGGGCCTAGCCGCTCCGCGGCATGTGGGATCCTCCCAGACCGGGGCACGAACCCGTGTCCCCTGCATCGGCAGGCGGACTCTCAACCACTGCGCCACCAGGGGAGCCCCATCTGGTAGTTTTTAAATGCCAACTGTATACCAAGATGTACAGAAGTCACAAGACATAGAAGACGGACAGAAAAAGAAGTTTTAACAGAAGCAGTAGAGACGAGACACTATAATGGGGTCTGTGGCAATAAAGTAATAGCAACGATATTCCGAGAGAAAGAGAGCAAAAGACAGCAAGGGCCCCAAAAGGAAAATGAAAAGGTGGTAATGCACCATTTTTTTCCATTCATCAATATGGGGAAGAGGTGATAAAGAACCTTCACTAAACAAAGTAGTATATCTCTATCTCTCACCAGACTGTCAATTCCTTAAAGTCAAGTCCTATGTCTTATTCATCTTTGCATTACCCATGACATCTCTCCTAGTACCCTAAATATAAGCAGCAAATAATATCTTCTGAATTATATTCAGTAAGACTTATTGATTCTTAAGTAATGGTAACAAAGATAACATGTCACGATCAATAATTTAAAAGGCTAGAAACATTCCAAAGATTAGATGCGGAAATAATCACGTATATCAAAGCAAGAAATATTGGCATCTGTTAAAGAAGTCCCAGATTCTTACTTGCCGCTCACACTTAATTTCAGGAACCCGTAATTCAGGAATCTTTATTTCAGCAGCCTTTAAGTCACAAATATCAAATGCTTCATTAACATCTGTTACTGTATCTTCAGGAATGTTAGGACCACCTTCATTGTACAGGTGCCGGATCACCACAGCTTTCTTCTGCACAGAGAAAAACATGTCAGAGATGCTTCCCTGTTCTCCACAATTATTTTTAAACATACACGTAGTAATTTTTCAAAAGAAACATCCTATCTTCCATTTAAGATTTACAGAAGTTTAAATTACCACATATGCATATACCAAATATTACAAACTTATTATTTTAGGTGTGATGATACAATTGTGGTCATGATTTTTAAAAAGCATTCTTATATTTTACAAAAGTATTGAAATATTTATTCAGTGATGTCTGGGACTTGTTTCAAATGGTTTCAGGTTTGGGAGAAAAGATGTTGGGAAAAGTGGTTACAATTAAGAAGAAACAAGATTAGCAAAGAGTTGACAAATTGCTGAATCACAGAATGGATACTTCTGTACAGGTTTGAAATGTTCCATAAGAAGAAGTTATTTTTAAAAGGTTAACACACTATTCACATGTAGATAATCAAGAACTGGCTTTATGAGTAGGACTCATTACAATTTTTTTTTTGTATTAAACAAAACATAATAACTAAACAAATTAAATAATTTGTTATTTAATTTATTTAAATTAAATTATTATTTAAATAATAATTAAACAAAACATAAAACTGTCAATAACAATTCAAACTAAGGGAAAGTCCTGAGAGTAAAGGCACCAGGTCAAACCGCATTTACGTAGGACTCTTCTGCCTACTTCCTTTTCTACGGGCAATCCACGTATGAACATGAACTCAGCACATGTGACATAGAAGTCACAACTACCACCCCAGAGAAGGCACTGGGGAGGAGACAACTTGCTTCAGTATTGACTCAGTTTTTCATGTAAACAAAGGAATGCACTTACTACTTCAACTTTTCTAAACTGGAATACTTTTAATCACTATTCAAATTTCTGAGAATTAAGAATTTGATGTAATTTACAAAATTCTGATGGATAACAAAGGAAACTTTATCTTACGAAAATTAAAAAGTCTGATGTCTTCAAATTTTTTATCTTTCTTTGTTAGGACAATTTAGATCACCCCTCAGCCCCCATACTGAAATAGAAGATTGAAAAATGCATTCAGTTCTATCAACTCATACTTAGTCCTTACAGTGGACCTAATCCTGTGCTAAGCACAAGGAATATAAAAAAATCAGTGTAAGAAAATCCCTGTTTAGATAAATTCTAGTTGGGAAAGGATACAAGACACTTACATTCCTTTTCATATTGCCCTCATCACCTGGAGCAAAACAGGCATATTTTTTTTAAAAGTTACTGACATAAGAGCCTTTTTCTTACAGTTAAATGTCACTACTTTTTAAAATGGCATAAAGTATAAATATCTTCACAGATTCTGTTTATATAACTCATATTTTGAATTGGGGAAAAATAATTCCCTAGATTTTACTTCAGCCAAAAAATACTCACATTCCTTTATCTAATGACACATCGGTTATTCATCTGGTAGTCTATCTTTCAATCTCAAAGGGCTTGCCCAAGGTGGAAGACAGCTGAAAGTATATTTACCATTATAAAATAATATTTTGGCTTCATTTTCCCTTGGAGATGGAAAAACTATCCCTAAAGGCATTGGACTCATTCAGCTACAGGTGCTTGAAGCAGACAAGGGCAGGGAAGATATCTACCAACAAAGAGAAAATATTCAAAACACTACCCCAAAACCAGATTATAGATTTAAGGAACTATCAATCATTGGATAATTCACAGTCCTGGTATAGAAATATGAATGTACGTAAATCGTGACCTATCACTGTAAGTAAAGGGAGGGTCTTTAGGAAGACTAGATACGTAATTAAGTGCAAATGTTCATGATCGCAAGAGGCAGAATTAAAGATTAGAAATATAAAGAGAAAGGCTGTTCAGTTGTACGTTTCTACCCTCTTCTTATAACTTTAGGAATGTTCCCAGATAATATGTGATATGCACTGTTAAAAATCCTTACACTCTAATGTCTAAGCAGAATGTTTTACCAGATGCTAGTCAGAAAAGTGAACCTTATACGTTGGATTGACTAGGTAGGTAACTCTTAACACTACACGATGCATTCTCTTTGTATTTTCCCACCTTTCCCGAAGTCATAAACCTGCCAGTGACGTCAATGCCCACAGGTTCAGTTGATGTCTTCTCAGCGCTTGAACAAGGTTCTGACTTAGCAGAACTGATTTTTTTTTCTTTGTTGTGATGGAGCCTAAAAAAAGGTATTAAGATGTCATAAATTATGTGGGAAAGCGTGATGTATATATTAAATTCCTCTATCACTTAAATTTTCATATGAAATGTGACTGCCAAATAATGCCGAGTCTAATGAGACTACACGTCTCTTGAAAACTACAAAGTGATGGAAATGTATTATGTTTGAACTATTAGTTTAGGACTAGTAGCTCCAAGTCACAAATGTGCAAAAACAAGTCACTAGTATTTAAAGCAAACATCAGGCATTGTAAGGTTACCCAGACCTGTGAATAGTGCAGTAATTGCACTATGCATTAATTTGCTGACTAGGGTATTGACTTTTTAACATTAAAATATAGCAACTTAGCCTAAGTTAAAATCTATTAATAAAATTACCTTCTCAAGACCACTCAACTCCTTGTGCTTTTTCATCACACAATTCAAAATATCACATATAATTTGGATTTTCCATTCTGCAAATCCACTTTGGAGAAACTGCTTTTTCGTCAAGATTGGTTTATAATTAAATTGATCACGAAGAAGCTGTAAAGAGGAAACAGATCAATGAAATAATTGGGAGCAATTTCTTTCAAAAATCCAAAATTATAAATGACCACCTGGTCAGGGATATACTGCCATTTTTGAGAGGCGAGAGGGGAGGATTAAGCCATTATATATAGGGCACTAAAGAAACCTGTAGGGGTGCTGTGAGTCCTGACCAGGTAGGAGAACAGGTAGGAAACAGTTAGCTAGGGATGTACCAGAGGATAGATAGCTGTCCAGAGAGATGAAAAAAGATATAAAAAGTTCAAATATCCTCATAGGTACTAAAAAAAAAAAAAACTCCTTAGCTCGCTGAACAAGATTACTATAGCAGATATCAGAAAACCACAGTTCTATTTGTTTATAGAAATCATGACTTGATTTTTAGACAAGTTGGTAGGCTACTGAGTTTCGATTTCTCATGTATAAAATGAGAGATACAGATTAAACCAGCAATTTTCAAAACCTGCTCTGTGTGCTCTGTGGACCCTGGGATTTCCTAGAAGTGCCTCTCAGGCTTCCATGGAAGCTTTCTGGGGTGAGAGACAAAGAAAGGGAAGATTAAACAGAGACTATATTTAAAGGCTACCATTTCATCAAACTCTACCTGAAAAAGAAAAAAATCAAGATTTGATTTGATAAATGGGCTTTACTATTTTTTTAAAAAGGTTAAGAAAACCACAGTACGTGAGCAAAAATTAATGATACAAAGTAGGGTTCTGAAAAATCAAACATGAGATTAAGTTCAGGATACATATAGTACAAGTGCAGGTACTAGAGTAGATAATAAGACATGGTTTCAGACCTCAAGGAACACAAGTTGTTCCAACATAAGTTGTAGTCCCTTCTTATAAACAACTAAATTAACTCACAATTTTCTGAACCACAAACTTTACTCACTAAAACCACATTTCTCTCTAACTTCTGCCAGTATACCAAATTTTACTAAAATTTGATATAAAAAAGGCAAATGATAACCAATGACAATTACCAGTCCTCATATTCATTAGAGTATGACACATACAGCAAACTTGAATGGCATCTTGATTATAACAGGGACTGCATTTACAGGAGATAAACGCATCTGAAAATACTCTGTCAACTATGTATGTGGCATATATTTGAGTTATAATAACATTAATCTTAGGAAAAACCATTCAATGACTTCTAAAAGGAATTATTGTTTCATAAATTCAAAATACCTTGTAGACAGTATCTATGAAGCGTAAGTCATTCTTTGCTATGAGCTCTACATTGGAGTCCACCAGAAGTTCTGCTACATAAGGTGAATATGAGGTAAGGGAATAGCTGATGATGGGCAGAGAGGCTGCTGTGTCTCCCTTTACCAAACTGTTAGGAAAAACAGAAAAAGATTTTTAATAAGCTTAATGCCACGAAGTTGGATAATCAGGGAAATAAAAGAAATGCTGTCAAAAACTCATAATTTAACACAATAGCCATAATAATTAGGTGAGGCACAAGACCCTTTAGATTCCATCCCCTACTCTAAACCAGTATAGGCAAATTAACTATGAAACAAAAACTCTTTAGTACCAACAGTCTATTTACCACAGTATTTATTGATTTTCCAAAGCTTCGCCTTACTCGATCTAGCCCATTTTCTCACTACTAATAAAGCAAATGTACGGTCTTACAGTACACAAAGTAGGCTTTACAGTTTTGCAAACACTTCTCACATTACCTCACTTGCTCTTTATCACCAAAGCTGCAGAGGGAAAACATTAGGGAATTCTAAGTTACAGATGAGGAAAACAGGGCTGGAAAAGCTATCAACTGTGACCAGGCTGACCAGTTTACTATCTTCCCCTGACATCAGGCCCATTTGGAATCTACCTTATTAGCTTACGCTAATTCCTCCAGCCCAGAAAGGTATCCTACTCTTCTGTTATCTGTCATTCATTCTTTGTGAATCATCAGTCAAATCTCAAGCCTCCCGTGAAGCCATCTTTCTGATCCACAAGGATCTCTCTCAGAACGACTCCCCAGGTGTTCAGGATCTGACACCTGATGCTCTGCCTTGTACTGTTGTCTAACTGTCTCCACACACAGATCTTGTTTCTCAAGAAGTGCCTTCACTGATTCTCTCACAACAAGGCACAGAAAGTATTTGTTCAACTGATGCGATAATGTACTTACTTAGAACATTTGTTTTCCACAAAATTCAAACACATACATAAATCTCCCCATCCCTGCCCAATTTTTTTTCAATAAGGCAGAGAACAAATATGATAAGATTATATTTTGTTTTTTTGCAGGACAAGCATAAATTGTTTCTCTTTTATGTTCGTGGGTAAAATTATAATTTACCCAATGAGAAAACTGCTCTAGCAACCTTGTCTCTCTGTAAGACACTTCAAAACAGGAACTGAAAAAGTACTTTTTTAGAGCAAAATGTGTCCATTTTATCCACATTATGAATAGAAAACAGTCAGGTCTGCATTTAATACCTCTTAAGTTAAACAGTCTCAAAAATCTTGGTTACCTAGTTTCTAAGGACTTAGACTAGAAACAGTAAGAGAAACAGACATTATAAATTGACAGGCCAACACGAAAAACAGCAGATGTCAGGAAAAAATTTTAAAATGGCAAAAAGTATACAGAATCAAAATACGCGGAGTGTGTATCTGTACGTGTACGTGTGCATGTCGGATCGGGGAGCGCAACCTGAAGCAGCAGCAAGTAGCACTACCCATCTCAATAAACCCTGCAGACATTACTGTCTTATAAGATAATCTAAACTTGTTCTTAATGATACTCTTGGGTCAATAGAAAATTCAAATGTTTGAGTGCTGTATTCAGAAGACAGGAGAAATCATCAGTATATTTAGAATTATTCCTAACCAAAATGTCTGTTAAAATGTTAATACTTAAAGTGGGAAGAAGAAAACTTGGCTACTCAAACTGACTCAGCCCCTGCCAGTCTGGATAGTAGAGATTTCCCTGTTTTGAGGAACCAGTATATGACTGGTACACACTGTGGGAGCAGACTAGGGAATGCCTTCTGCTCCTCACATACGATGCTCGTAATAACAGTCATCAGAGCTAAACCTTCCTTAGTCTCCTCAGTATCCATTCACTTGCAGCCTTCTCTTGGTTAGCTTTCCCTAGTTTACAAGACTATCTAGGATTCTACTGGGTTAAACCAACCCAGTTTCCCTCACTTCTTGAACATATGCCTAATCTGGACTTGTCCCTCGACACGGTCATTGAATAAATGTCTAATTAGCTTCTAAGATGTGCCAGGCAGTTCTAGATGTGGGGGGCTGCAGTGAACTAAACAAAAAGCCCCAGATGTCAGGCTGCATTCTAGTGGGGGGGAAACATTTAACCAGTCAGCCATCCCAGGGAGGAAGAAAAAGAGGTATTAAACGATAAGAGGATGATGGGAGTACCGTATTAGGTTGGCAGAATTAGAGAAGAAATGTACCTTGTGACATTCTACAAAGGCGAGTAAGTCACACTTGGAAAGTGGAAACTAAAGCAAAAGGTTTAAGTGAGATAGCTTAATAACAATCTTCAAACATGGTATAAATTGTCATAAGAAATCTATTAACTAGACTCTCCCGGATCAAAAAGGAATACCACCCAACTCAGTGTGCAAGGGTGGTAAATTACAGAACTAATGAAATCCATTACACTTCCGTGAGATTAAACGTTGTATAGAGACCATACCTGATTCTAACAATATTGTGCTCCTACTTCTAAAAGTTGTTTTAAATCTCCTGAGTTGGAATTTGTCATTAATTCCTACTTAGAAACAAACTCCTGACTGCTTTCTAAAAGTCTCTTAGTCATTTCAAGGAAAAAATGTAAAGGACCCAGATAAAATCCAGATTTTTATTTAGATACTCCCCTCATGTCAAGCATTACCTCACATCATTACTGAAAATAATACAAAGAAGTTTGATATTGTAGCTCACCCTACACAATCCACCTCTCTAGGATAATTCAGCGAGCGAAGCACTTGTTCTAGGTTCCGTAAGCTTCTTTTTAAGTCACCTGTTGCCATTATTTAACATTCGATTCAGCTCCAGCTTTGGAAATTATCTAAATTTTCACCTAAAAAAAAAAATCCATGAAACACTGCTCAACTCTTTGTATCTTTGAAGCTTCTCTAATCTCTTTTGTTCAATCTCGTACACACTTACCATATTTATCTTAGCTATTTCTCCCCTAATTCATCTTCCCTACTGGTGTAGTAACGTCTTGTACCTTCCATATACTCCTGAATGTCAGGTGCACTTTTCCCCCCTCAATATTTTTTCACTAAAAAAATAAGTTTGCCTTATGTTCATCTTCTAACAGTGTGTCTGATATCATATGACACTCTCCCAAATACTTAATGGTACAACAAAGTACAATTTGGGAAGACACATCACCCTAAAATAATCTCCATCAATGAGTATTGTGGATGCTTATAAAGGGTACATAATAAAAATCAGTAAGAAATGGAGACAAAGAAATTTAGCACAGATTTGGTCAGTATTCCCAGGGTTCTGAACTTACATAGTTGTAAATCAGATCGTTTGCTTAAAAAAAAAAAATAGATAAGTTAAAACAAATTCAGGAATTCAGCTGGTTAAATATGGCAGCTGGTTAAATGCATGTTACCTTCATTCCCTTTTCTAAACACCACTAAAATGAAAGTAAATGATTAGAAACCATATATACTCATCAGGGTAAAGAAAACCAGAGGGGATTCCACATGACAAAGGATGCGTCAACAAAATTTTGGAAGATGGAAAATGGATGGATGGGTGATAACCAACCTAGCAGAGCAAAGGTAGGTCAATCCCATCCTCCTGTTTAGGAGGAAAGCCAACAACAGCAACAGGTTCAGAAATGAGGGGACCTGATACTTCTGAAAGGCTGAAGGGTAAGGCCATGGCCTTGAAATAAGAACGAATATTTGAAAGTCCGTATAAGAAGCTGCTAAACCCTAGACTTTTACTTTCCCTCTGCTTCCCCCTCCCGCCCCCCCCCCCCCAGACACATATAACTTGCTAAGCTATAGGCAACTACTCTGATTCCCCAGGTTTAGCAATGAGTTTTTAGAAAATATCAGCACAACCCATAAAAAAATTGACTTGGAATTCATTAAGATTAAACTTCTGTTCTACAAAATACACTGTTAAGAAAATGAAAAGACAGGCTGCAGTCAGAATATTCATAAAACACACACTGGATAAAAGACTTGTTTCCAAAGTATACAAAGAATTCTTAAATGTAAGAGTAAGAAAACAAACAAGCCAATTTAAAAATGGGCAAAATATCTGAAAATTTCATTAAAGAAGATACACAGATGGCAAGTAAGCATATAAGATGCTCAACATCGAAAGTCTTTAAGTAATTACAAATTTAAAAAATGATACCACTGCATATCTATCACAATGGTTAGAATCCAAAAAACTGACAGTACCAAATGCTTATGAGCATATGGAGCAACAGGAACTCTCATTTTTGGTGGGTGGGAATGCGAATCGCATAGCCATTTTGGAAGACAGTTTGGCAGACTCTTACAAGGCTAAATACCATACAATCAGCAATCGTGCTTAGAGTTATTTACCCAAGTGACTTGAAAATTTAATGCACATACAAGATCCTGCATGCAAATGTTTACAGCAGCTCTGCTCCTAATCACCCAAAACTGTAAGCAGTCAGGATGTCCTTCAATAGCCAAATGAGTTTAAAAAATTAACACATCCATACGACAGGACATTATTCAGCAATAAAGAAAGAGCTATGAAGCCACAAAAAGACCACGAATGAACCTTAATGCATATTGCTAAGTAAAAGGAACCAGTCTGAAAAGGGTACATATTGTTTGGTTTCCATTTTATGATATTCTGGAAAAGGCAAAACTGTAGAGACAATAAAAACTACAGAGACCACGGCTGCAAGGATTCAAAGGTAAGAGGGAGGGTCACATACAGGTAATGTGCAAAGCTACCTCACAGAGGGGGTGGATGGAAAAGCTGCTAAGTAACTTTGGGAATGAGTGGAGCCTGTGAGACTAAAGGCAAAATGAGCTGCACAGAAACACTGTACTCCAGTGTATAAAGTTGTTTCCCGTGTACATATGAGTTAATTCCACATATATGCTGGAATTGAACAGTTAAGCAAATGGATGGCTAAATAGTAGAAGCCAGGATTCGCACTGCTGGAGTGGGAATTTACAGATAAGCAAGGGGACGAGATTGGAATGAGCCACGCCTCATGGTTTAGTTAGACATGCAAGTATGAACTCATGTTTAGCTTAGTATAGATGCAGAATATGTGTAATGCTGGATTCCTGGAGAAATGGCCAATTCTAGGACTGGGTCAGGAAATATATGAGATGAGCCTGAGGCATTATATAATTCTAGAAAGTAAGAAATTACACACAAAACAAACAAACCAATCCCACACGTATGTCATAGGGACACAGGAACCAAATGAAACAGCTTCCAGTGGTCAAAGCTGAAACAACAACAAACTCAGGCATTTGATAAAATTCAACATTTAGGATATAATTCTTAGGACGTTAGGAATAGAAGGGAACTGCCTGCAGTTATCTGCAGGATACCTACAAAAAATTTACTGCAAACATCATATGTAAAGGTGAAATACTGAAAGCTTTCTTCCTGAGACTGGGAAAAGGCAAGCTTATCCACTCTCACCATTTCTATTCAATACTGTACTAGAGGTCTTAGACAGTACAAAAATACAAGAAAAAGAAATAAAAGGAATAACGACTAAAAAGGAAGAAATAAAAATGTCATTAGTCACAGACAACATAATTGTATTTGAAAAAATCCAAAAGAAATCAAATGGATTTAGCACGGCTGCTGGATAGCAGGCCAATATACAAGTATCAATTGTTATTTCTCTGTACTACCCAAATAGTTTCTAAATTATGTTTAAATATGTTAAAAAATATATGTGTAAATAATTCACTAGCCTCCAATATCATAAACATGTGAATAAATCTAAAACGGATCTGTGAGACCTCAAAACAAAAAATCCAGAAAACTTCACTGAGATAAATTAAAGAAGCCCTAAATAAGAGGTCTACATCTTGAGCAAGGATTTAAAGACTCAGTAAGTCGATCCATAATTCAATGTATTCCCTCCATGCCATCCCTCCCCAAAACTCCCTGCAGTTTTTTAAAGGTGGAAATTGACAAGCCGATTCCAAAATTTGCATAGATATGCAAAAGATAAACAATAAATAACACAATGCTGAAGAAGATCAAAATTGGAAAATTCAACCACTGGATAGTGAGACTCAGTATAAAGTTAAATTTAGAATTATTGAAAATATCTACAAACAGAACAATGGAATGGAATAACGTACAGAAATAGACCATGCATACGATGACACTAGACTTATGACAAAGTTGATGCAGAGTAGCACTGGAAAATGGATGGTCTTTTTCAATAAATGGTACTGTGTCAACTGAATATCCAAATGGGATAAATAAATCCTGACCCCTTGATGTAAAGGGCACCTCACATCCTTCATAATTAATTCCAGGTATGTTGTTGAAGATCTACATGTAAAATGTAAGACAAATAGAAAAATAGGTCACTGACATTAAAAACAAACAGAACAACACATAAATCAGGTGAAGTAGAGTGAGTACGGTCATTTCCCCCTAGTCAACATCCCAGCAGCTGCCTAGGATACAAATCACCTTCTTACACACCTTCCCTATATCTACACATAACCAGAGGTGGGCTAGCAATTCCCCAAATCCTAAATTTAGTAAGCTTTCTATTTTAAGCCACTGGCCACCCAGCTCTGTACCCTTTCCTCCTCTTAAAGAACATAGAATATTCCTGTTCCAAGCTTCCTCTCCTTTATCAAAATGGTAAAGAACACGTTATTGAATATACTTTTAAATGCTCACACGTGGGTTTTAGTCAATATTTTTCAGCCAACCAATTACTTCAACTAAACACATTTTTAGGCAGAGGGAATTTCAAGTAGTGTCAAATGGGAGGGAACTAGAGAAAAGAGGAAGTGATCCTAAAAATCACATTCTACAATATATTGGCCAAGAAGGGTAAACCTTCTTTAACATCTTTTAGGATGACTGGGGGATTTATGTGCATATGGAAGCGGTTGAAGATGACTTCCCAAGACCAGTCATATTTTCCTGGGAAAGACAAAGTGGGAACTAATCTGGCTGTTGAATGCAAAAAAATATATATTCTTGGGTGTTGCCCTGGCCAATATAGTAGGTGTTAGCTCGTTTTAAGTTCCAGACCCACGTATCGTAACACAATTCTTCTAGGGGGACCTTTTCTCCTAAGACATTCTATAATTTTAATATAAATTTTATCTCTTCCCACAGACTTCCTTTAATCCTTTCAGATGTATGTTCCATCTTTGCGGTACATGGAATTTTTGTCTTATTTAACACTTTAAGGTATCTTCCGTCCTTCCTTTCTCTGAAGTCCTGTAAACATATACCAATGTCTCATTATTTCTACCTTTGGTAATGGAATTTCTGACAACAAAGTATGTCCCTGGAACACATCCTCTTCAGTACCAGCAGAATAAATATTTTGAAGAAGAGTAAGATACAGGTACAGCTGGGATCTGCAGGTGAAAGAGATAAGTGATAAACAGGATAGAAAAAACAAAGGGGTTAAAACATTTTTGAGTATTATAGAAAAAAATTACAGCTACTGCTCTACACTTTCATGAAAGGCTTTACTTTTCTATTATAAAACTGAAAAAAACCCTAGAAATTAAGACATTAAAAAAAAAGCCAATTTAGGACTTGTGCACATTTAAACATAGTAGTTTCAGACATGAAAAGTAACTTTTTAAGAAATCGCTTAACATTTTCGCTTTATAACCCTTATAAAAGAAATTAAAAGACAAAAGCATATATCACTCAGCTTGTAGCACAGATTCAACCATTAAGATGGTCTCATATTGCTTCCTAGCTTCCTCCAGAGAGTTCTCTGCTACTAGTTAGGTCTGCCCCACTGAATTTATTACAGGAGACATTGTGGAAATGGTATAAAATAGCATTTTAAGATTTTTAATCTAGTTGAATCTCACCGTTGTTAGAGGTCATTAAATGATGCCTCCAATGGAATGCCATTGAACTCAGTGATTTTTGTCAGAATGAAGCAACTACACCGACTGGTGTAAAGATGACGGTCGAGGGCTAAGAGTTTGTGACAGCTCATAACGCTAAATATTATCTATCAAAAATAGAGGAGAGGGCTTCCCTGGTGGCGCGGTGGTTGAGAGTCTGCCTGCCGATGCAGGGGTCACGGGTTCGTGCCCCGGTCCGGGAAGACCCCACATGCTGCAGAGCGGCTGGGCCCGTGAGCCATGGCCGCTGAGCCTGCGCGTCCGGAGCCTGTGCTCCGCAACGGGAGAGGCCACAACAGTGAGAGGCCCGCGTACAGCAAAAAAAAAAAAAAAAAAAAAAGAGGAGAAAATTGGGGAAAACGGGGAGTAAGGGTCAAGTATATAACTCTGTAGGATTGCTGTGTTCATATATAAAACCGTTAAAAGGTTTGTGGATAATTTTAGAAAAACAGTCTACTACAGCCCTAATTCCGGAATCCAAATTTCAAGATTGATTTTTTTTTCTTACGGTAAGGGAAAAAAGCGGAGAAGAAACACTGAAACACTAGGGAAATGTAAAGCAAGGAAAACATCAACTATTCTCAGCTCTTCCTTCTCATCAGTATTTCCGAGGAGCCGGACTGCCCCTCAGCTCAGAGGCTCCAACAGCAAGAATCGGTCCGTCTAGGACTTCCCACCCTAAGTTACAACCTGATCTGAGAATATGAGCTCTTCCCATTTCTTCGTTATCAAAAGGATATCCCAGTCGGGTTCATGGGCAAGGCACGTCTAGCGCTCTCCTCCCTTGCACTTGATTTAAAAGGATGAAAAGGCAGCCCTGGTCACTCGCCCCAGCCAGGGCCTCGGTTAGGGCAGCAGAGAGAGGCGACCCCGGCCCATCCCGGGGCGCAGCCCCGCCTGCACCCCCGCGCTCACCCAGCAGCGGCCGAGCAAAGAACGGGCTCCAAAGGCCTCCGGCCCCGCACAACGGGCAGAGGAGGTGGTAGCATGTGCAATCCCAGAGCCCCAGGAGCCCAGCCTCCAGCAACGACTCCCTGCGGCCCGACGCCGATGCCGGGACGCGCTTCTCCCGCCGACCGTTTGTATTCTGAGCAGCGGGTGGAAGCCCGCCACGCACCGCGGCAGGACCTTCCAAGCTGCCGGCGCCCCTGCGCTCCTGGATTCCCCGCTGCAGATTCCACAGCACGTTCGTACAGAGCCCTGGAAAGACTGACCCTGCCGAGAGTCTTTTCTACGTCCAGTCCGATCCCAAGGTGCAGATTCGAAGTCTGCCCGGTTCTGAGGCTCACAGGGGCTCGGACTGCGAAGTGAGAGGACCGGGACTCTGTGGCGAATCGTAGATCGAGGGGATAAAAATACTTCTTCTTGAAGCGCCCCCGAATACGGACGTCACTTCCGGCAACAATAGGAAACGTCAAAACTCGGAGAGTCGGCCGCTCAGGCTGCTGCAGCCTGGGGCACGCTGAGTTCGGAGGGATCAGGTGCTGTTTCTGGGATTCTCCCCGACCTCACCTCCACCAGCGTGAACAAATAAAGTTTGAACCGGCTTCTCCATGGCCTGGGCACCCCTTCCCGGCTGAACCATTTTCTTTTTGGCTGAAAGCCCCCGCCGAGAGGCCGATTCGTCGCGGCGGCGGTGGGGAATCGCAGGTCGCTCAGGTAAGGGTGTCCTCCTAGATATTTCAGAGTTCTTGCCTCTCTTCCCTGTACACCCCTACTTTTTCTTCTCGGAAATGATGACCATCGGTGCTCCAGTTTGGCAGAAACTTGCCAACCAGCGAGACTTTGGAGCCAATGGCTGTGCGAAGCACCTTGAGTGACAGCGGTGTTGGCTAATTAAAACGAGGAATCCGTGTCAGGAGGCGGGAGTAGGTGTGCTCCTTGTGTTCCTGGGTCACTGGGGACCCCTAGGTCAGCTTGGGACCCCAGGTAGGACCCCGGCTTCACTCTGAAATAAAGCCGGGAAACAGCAGAGGGTTACGCTCTTCTAGCCCAGGTGTTGCGTTCCAAGTAGAATGTGTTTTTGGTGCATAGGCAGAGTTTTTGGCTCTTAACATACTTTTTTACAGTAACGTGAATGCAAAACATATCCAGTTAAGGTCACGATGGATTGCCAGTTGCTTCAGCCGTTAAACTTTGGTTATAAACTCGGCAGATTCTTAACTTGTCTCTTGCTTGTTTCTCTGTGACTAGGTTCTAGTTTCTTATATGGTGGGTGCTCACTTTATTATTAAAATTGGGTGAAATCACAATGGATCCCAATCCTCAGTCGTTTAAGGGTTTTGTTTATTTTTAGGTTCTGTATGTATTTAGTAATTTAATAATTGAATCTACTTCTTTTAACAAGTGGAGTCTTATTTTCAAGGATCCCAGGTATTTCCATATCAATAGATTATGACCTTTATTATTGCAAAGTGAAGCTAATTTATGTTTTCCATTTCAGCTTTACATATATTTTTTTAATGTTGCAGCTGGTGACCATATTTCTGGGGTAGGGAGAATTTTTACCCCCTACGAAAATGGTTCACAAACTTGAGCAGATATCAGAATTAAGAATAAATTTTATTCTCTTTTCGGGTTGAGTAGGAAACTCGCCATTTTTATCCAGTTAACTTGACAGTTTGTCTGAGATACTGTATACAGTATGGCAGCTGACTTTCGCTCAAGTGAGCAATCCAAGAGAGAGCACCCAAGACTCTCTCTAGTCTTCTGTAAGCTAATCTCAGAAGTGGCATCCCATCACTACTGCCATATTCTGTTGATAGGAGTCAATAAATCCAACTCAGTCACTGTGGAGAGGATTACACAAGGGCGTGAGTCCCAAGACGCAAGGGCCTATGGGAGCCATTTAGAGGCGACCTAACACAGACACCCTGGCTAATAACTTTTAGGAGTTAATAGATAGAAATAACTGAGCAAAAATAGGCCTGATTGTAATGAAATAGACAAACTTATACATGGATTTTATTTCTTGGAAAGTTGTTTTTTTTTTCCTGGGGGGGTTGTCTTTTTTTTTTTTCTGCTAAATGCCTGAAGAGAGGCTTATTATTTTTCTTGGAAGGCTTTGCTTGAGGAATGACATGTGTGAGAGGAAAGTTTGTGTTTTTAAGGTGTACGTGAACAGAGCATATCACAACTGGAGACTGTGTATTCCTTACCCATTGCCATTTTATATGGTTTGAAAATGGTTTCAAAATAAACATGAGCAAAGATAGCTTTAAAGGTGGAAAGAAGTTAGGAAAGGCTAGAGGTAAGCCTTTCTAGTGTAGAAAGAATGTGGCAGTCTCTATGTTGGTATGAGAGCAAACGGGTGGGAGAGGTCTGTCTGAGAACAGAAATGTGTTTGTGTGTTTGTTTTTAAGCATTATTAGATGTCAGGTACCACCTTCTTTCAGCATTACCTGGGCGCATATCACCAGCACAGCTTTTGTCAGTGAACCAAATGAGCTTATTGGAAATGAAAGGTATGGGCTTCCGGGTTTATTGTGACACCTGTTTTGCCTTGACCCACGTAACATTGCCTATGCTTCTTCCAGGTTGTGAAAGATGTTGTCATCTTTTATACCTCAGGTGCTTAACGCCAGCCCGACTGTGTCAATCCTCAATTGTAGATTTGGCTTTTTAAATAGGTACTCCCTATCAGGTTAACATAGTTGATTTATAGTAGGTTACAACCAATTAATTAGTGTAGTTTTGGGTCCTTAGATGTCTGCTAAATTTAGTTTTGGCCCCTTAGATGTCTGCCAGATTTTAAACAGGTGCTTGCTAAAATAACACAGTTGAAATACTTCATTCACAAAATATCTTATGGTAATAACTAGATAAGCTGAACCATGTCTTGTAATTTATTACACTTATTATCAGTTTAATAGGGAATGTTTTGTGTGTTTATTGTGCTTAGAATTGCATAAATTAAAAGATAGTTATTTTCCTTATTTCACGATACAAAAACATGAATTACCAAGAAATTACCTTTTCTTTGATCACAAAGCATTGAAATTAGTCATTCAAATTTATGATTTTATCATTCATTACTTAACCAACTGCTATGTATTGATACAACCTCTTTTTTTCCTACATTGATTCAGATTTGGAAACTGAGGCTAATCCATTGGCTGACCTATGATAATGTGTCAAAATCATTAACATGAAGTCTATGAATTATACATTAACTCACGTTGCATTTCCATTGAATTATTTTACTTACTATTTTAAAACAACTTTAATGAAATACATCCACTTCTAGAAATTTATGTTCTCCATTTCTTTATTTTTTTCTCGTGGTTTTGTTTTACTGACATTTATTGACATAGATTCTCCAGTGAAACTTGAATGAGTTTATATTCTATTTAGGGCAAGTGCTTTTGTGATGTAGATAGAGATGAGAAAAGATATTTGCTTTCAAGTTTAGGCTGTTTGGGAATTTAGCTCTGTGATCAGCAGTTTGTGTATTCTGCAAGAGCAGATTGCAGGGGATTTCATAAGCTATTTGAAAGAAGGAACAAGATTTTAGCAAGTGAGCCATGCTTGGAGAGCCCCTATCTGCTCATCCTGAGCAGTGATTTGTAGAAGTCATGGACATGGGGGGAAAGAGATGGAAAGGACAGGTGCTAAATACACATACACAGGCACACATACGTCCATCTCCATCACCTCTTCCTTTTATTTTAATTTTTTAGGATTTTCTCATTTTTATAGGATCATAGAATTTTATAGCAAAAAGAGAACTTAGGGATCATCAAGTTCAAAACCCGCTTTTTACTGGTGAGGAAAGTGAGGCTTTAAGTATTGTGCCCTCTACTCACAACTAGTTGAAGGAGCCTGAATCAAGCTCATGTTTTGTGTCAGTCTGTTTTCATTGTTAGACGTTTTCTCATCTCACTTCTGACTTTCTTATTGGCTCCTGTCAATATTTATTTTATGTTAATACCTTGTCTTATTTGTGTAAAAGCAATTCAGTGAGAATTACAGTTTTTGTTTTGTTTTCCCATTTTTTTTATTATGGTGAAATATACATAACATAAAATTTACCATCTTAGCTTTTTTTTTTAATTTTTTGCAGTACGTGGGCCTCTCACTGTTCTGGCCTCTCCCTTTGCGAAGGGGCCCAGCCGCTCCGCGGCATGTGGGATCTTCCCGGACTAGGGCACGAACCCGTGTCCCCTGCATCGGCAGGCGGACTCTCAACCACTGCGCCACCAGGGAAGCCCCATCTTAACCATTTTTAAGTGTACAGTTCAGTAGCATTAATAAACACATCGTTTTGTTTTTTAATTCCCCAACTCTCATAGGAATGGCTTTGCAGTCAGTGGGCATGGAGTGTGGTGTGCCATGAGGAGGTAGGTTGGGATGTGCTGCCATGACCACTGCTGATTGCAGTTGGGTTGAGTAAAGAGTGCAGTTAAAGAATCAGTGTAATTAAAAATAATGCCAGTGAGAAATTCAATAAATTTATTTTATTTGAAAGTTAAAACAGACAGTGGAACATCTCTTGCAAAAGAAGCTGAAGAAATAAGTGAAATTAAATAAGCCCCCAATTCTCTGCTTTTTGGTTACATTTTAAATGACATCTTAATGTTTACATTTGTTTAAATACCATTTGGTAACACTCATTACAGAATCAAAGAACAGGAAAAAACCTTCAGAAAACAAAGTAATATTGTAAATCTTTTTCGAATTAAAATAAAAACCTACAATGGTATGCTTTTTAGTAGCAAAAACTGCTCTTGCAGGACCAGATCTTTAAATTTAATGACTGTTTTTTTTTGTTTTGTTTTGTTTTTTTATGTTTTTAATGTACCCTGTGACCTCTTAGTACTTAGCTATTTCCCTTTTCTCCTGAAAAAGGCCTCCTTGTGGACTTACCCTTCCTTCATTTCTCTACAGTTGTTGCCTTTCAGTGTTAGAAGTGTGATTGGTTATCAGGTTTTTTTCTTTTCTTTTTTTCCCCTCTACTCAGTCTGTTCTAAACTACTTTGGTGGTCTGCTCTTTTGGAAGTAGAGAAGTAAATGTTGGGCTGCCAATTTGGTTATATATGTATAAAATATTTTCTCATAGAATCTCCCATGTTCTTATGCCTTTGAGTAATATCACATGATAACACTTAAAAAGATTTTTAAAACCTAAAGTAACCAAAAATCTAGTTGTTACTTTCTCATTGGAAAAAAATTGAAAATCTCTAAGAAGATATAAATGAGTGAATTTCCTCATCTTTAAGGCAATAGAATTTGCATGTTAGAGATAATTCTTTTGGTACACATTTTAGATCTTTATCTGAGATAGGAAATTTCTTATTTGTAAACCCCACTATTTAGACACTTAAGAAATATTGAAAAAAACTAACCATTTATAATGAGTGTTTAAAGTAGCTCATTCATGTCACTCATAAAGTAGCTCATTCATGTTAAACCCGTGATTTAACACTGCTTGCTCAGGAAGAGACTTTATGGAATCTCGTTTGCTTCAGACAAAAGTGTTTAAAGCAGAATGCTTTCCTGAGACCTCCAGGCTGCTTTGTGTTCTTCCCATCTTCCACTGCGTGTCATCCATCCATCTAAATGGTGCATAATCCATTCTTTATTACATATATTTGTTTCCACAGCATGTGCTATTTGAATGCTTAGTGCCATAAAATTGCTAAAAGCAGTGGTACAGTGTGTTCTTTTAGAATAGTACTTTATTTGATGTTTAACTTGTTACATAGGGATGTTTTGATTAAAGCTGTTTAATATATTTTAAAGATAATTTTATATTAGATATACCAACAGGTATTAATAAAGTAATCTCTATCATTCTTTTGTGGAAATACTCTACTCTTTTGAAAAGAGAACAAGACATTACAATAACAGAAAAGTATTGTTCTCATAAACGTTAATAATTAACTTGATAGAGTTCTTGGTAATTAATCTAATCTATGCTGCGTCCTAAGTGGAAGTGCCTTTGTGCTATGTTACAACAGATTTGTTTAGACTACCACTGTATTTCTTTTTTAAAAAATGAGAAAAGTGCATCCAAAATATGTCAGAAAAATATAGCTGTTTCTCAGATTTTTGCATTAGAAAAAAGGAAATGAGTCAGGGCGTACATACTGCTTTGCCAATTAAAAGATGCTTTTATATATGTTATCTCAGTTAAGGCTTATAGCAGTCCTGTAAAATAGATAGGAGTGATTTCCCCTATTTTGTAGGTAACCGAAGATCAGAAACCTCGTTTGAAATATCTAAGGTCATACAGCATATGGCATAACTGGAACTCCAACTTTAAATTCACTCTCCAAAGTAGCAGTGTCAAGAAAACCTACACATTTCTCTCAAGCACACATCATAGAGCCCACATTCTCTAGTCTCAGCATAATAAAGCTAGATATTAATTTTAAAAACCAAAAGGCCTAAATACTTAGATTAAAAAATACAGACTTCTAAATTATCCGGTCAATGTGTAAAAAAAGTACTATTATTATTGTCGCTGTTATTTTCATAGAAACAAGGATATCTAAGTAGTAAGGAGATTAAACAACTTACTGATTTTTAAAATATTTTTACCAAATTGGATCATTATTCCCACAAATCAGAAATATTATAAAATTGGAATTGAAGCAATCCAAATTAAATCACATTAGTTTATGTACTTTGATTTTTAATGAGTAGTTAAACCAATTTTCTTTAATGTATTTTGCATTTATGCTGGGTTTTTTTTTATTAGACCAAGTAACAGGCACACATCAGTCCTTTTGCATTTATACTGTTACTCCATTATTGATACTTCCTAGGTAAATAGTCAAAACATTATTATAGATCTGTATCCTTAAGTATTCGTATTCCTTGATTCTGTCTTCTTTTAATCTATACAGTACATTCCACGAAGTCAGAGGTGATTCATAGGTCATAGATTTTTAATAATTAGTTGGGTATCCTTAAATCTAAAATAGTTACTATTTGTCACAGACACTAGGCTTGCTGTGTCCTTGGTCACCTTCTTTAGAGTGTTTATTAGAGTCTCTAGTTCTTTGAAAAACTATATTATGGTATCATTTACCGTAAAATTCACCCATTTACCGTAAAATTCACCCATTTTAAGTGTACAATACTCTGTCCTTTTTTTTTTCCAGTTAATTGTAGATACACATGCAGTTGCAAGAAATATACCAAGAGATCTCTTGTACACTTTGCCTAGTTTCCCTAGGCAGTGACATATTGCATAACCATTATATACTATCACAACCAGGATATTGACATTAATACATTGCACCTATCTTATTCAGAATTCCCCAGTTTATTTTTGCTCAAATGTGTATCTGTGTGTATGAGATTCTGCACAGATTCACATATCCAGCACCACAGTCAAGACACTGAACAGTTCAAACACCACCGGGATCCCTGGTGCTGCCCTTTTATAACTACACCCACCTCCCTCCTGGGTAATGATGCTGAACGTCTATCATGTGATTGTGTACCATTTGTATGTCCTCTTTGGCGAAATATCTGTTCATGTCTTATGTCCAATTTTTCTTTTTTAACATCTTTATTGGAGTATAATTGCTTTACAATGGTATGTTAGTTTCTGCTGTATAGCAAAGTGAATCAGTTATACATATACATATATCCGCATATCTCTTCCCTCTTGCGTCTCCCTCCCTCCCTCCCTATCCCACCCCTCTAGGTGGACACAAAGCACAGAGCTGATCTCCCTGTGCTACGCAGGTGCTTCCCACTAGCTATCTACCTTACGTTTGGTAGTGTATATATGTCAATGCTACTCTCTCACTTCGTCCCAGCTTACCCTTCCCCTTATCTGTGTCCTCAAGTCCATTCTCTATGTCTGCATCTTTATTCCTGCCCTGCCCCTAGGTTTTTTTTTAGATTCCATGTATTATGTGTTAGCATAGGGTATTTGTTTTTCTCTTTCTGACTTACGTTACTCTGTATGACAGACTCTAGGTCCATCCACCTCACTACAAATAACTCAATTTCGTTTCTTTTTATGGCTGAGTAATATTCCATTGTATATATGTGCCACATCTTTATCCATTCATCTGTTGATGGGCATTTAGGTTGCTTCCATGTCCTGGCTATTGTAAATATTATGTTCATTTTTTAATTGAATTGTTTGATTTTTTGCTTTTGAGTTTGAAAATTGTTTATATATTCTCGCTACTAGTCCTTTGTCAGATATGTGGTTTGGAAATATTTTCTCTCAGCCTGTAGCTTGTGTTTTTGTCTTCACATGGGCTATCAAAGAGCAAAAGTTTTAATATTGATGAGGTCGACTTTATCAACTTTTACTTTTATGGATTGTACTTTTGATGAACTCTCTTTGCCTAGACATAGATCCCTAAGATTTCCTTCTCTGTATTTTTCTAAAAGTTTTATTCTTTTATGCTTTACATTTAAGTCTATGATCCATTCTGATGACTTTTTGAAAGATGTGATATTTAGGTCGAGGTTCATCTAATTCAGTTTTTCTTATTGTTTACCATTCATCCATTCTTGCAGTCAACAAATATTTACTGAGTGCTTTGTAGGTGTAAGGCACTGTGTTTAGTATTGGATTTTTCCATGTAGCCTATTGTGTTGAATTAGTCCCCCATCTTAGTACTTACAGGCAGTTCTTACTCTGCACAGTACCATGTAAACTGAAATGCGTGAGTGTTAGAACTGTGGCCTTGCTGTGCACAGTCCCATGGAACTGTCAGCCAGTACTTAGCTTGGTACTGTACAAGGCAAGGACTACCTGTATATATTTTTTAATTTTTATTTCTTTTAGTAAACAATAATAAAGCACAGTATGATAGGTGAGTTCCAAAATTATTGTCATCTTAAGGAACATATGTTTGAGTAATTCGTATTTTATTTTTTTTAATTTATTATTTATCTTTGACTGCATTGGGTCTTTGTTGCTGTGCGTGGGCTTTCTCTAGTTGCGACCAGTGGGGGCTACTCTTCGTTGTGGTGCACAGGCTTCTCATTGTGGTGGCTTCTCTTGTTGCGGAGCATGGGCTCTAGGCGCGTGGGCTTCAGTAGTTGTGGCATGCAGGCTCAGTAGTTGCGGCTTGCGGGCTCTAGAGCGCAGTCTCAGTAGTTGTGGCGCACAGGCTTCGTTGCTCCGCGGCATGTGGGATCTTCCCGGACCAGGGATCGAACCCGTGTCCCCTGCATTGGCAGGCAGATTCTTAACCACTGCGTCACCAGGGAAGCCCCTAATTCGTATTTTATAATCAAGAAATATGCTTTAAAAATATAGATCTCAACAGTTGTAACATTGATTTCAAAGATCCAAGAAATTGACACTCTATCCATAAAGCTCTTTATAATTCAAGTTCCTGGGATGTGAAGATGTCATAAAGATCTAGAGTAGAACTTTCTTATTAATCGATTTATTTTGTGATACCGCCATAAGGACTCCTGATATGTTGAATCTTCCCATGAAGTCTTAAAGTTTTCATTTCTAGAAACATGTCTATAGTGATTAAAGATGATGGTAGTACTTAAATGCCAAAAGGTATCTCTGTTATCACTGACTGATAACTAAATACTTGACCTTATTTGCCAAGCTAAGGCTGTCAGCCTAAGCAAAGTTAGTTTCTTCTAACTTTATATATTTACTAGTTGTTATTTTTTTCTCCTAGCGAAGGTAAATGGCATCTCCGAATTCATAGATCCTCAATTAATGGAATTTGGAACCAGGATTATAACTACTCAGATCATTAGGTCCAGAATAACCAGGTGTACTCTGAAATGGGAGAACCAAAATAAATAAGAGTTATCATTTAAAGGGGACTGAGTGGTGACTACAAAACTACCTGTTATGATAAATTCCCTATGGCTTAGGTTCTCTTAACCCCTTTAAGTTCCATGGGATAAGACTTATTCACTGTTTATCTAGTGAGGAAAATGAGTACCACAGACTATAAGCTAAACAGATTCTGTGTGGGAGTCTGAACCAGATCTTTTTTCACGTCAAAGTGTATGTGCTTTCCACAAGAACAGTAGCCTAAAGAGAGGCTGCAGCTGGGAGCAGCATGGAGGTAATAAGCAGTGACAGAGGGAGAAGAGATGAGAGCTAGTGATGAAGAAGCAGATGGTGGATCGTCTTTGCCAGTTCTGGGCATAAGGTTTGGTGGTTAGGGCTAACCTTTGGACTCAGATAGACCTGAGATGGAATCCTGAGTTTTCCATTTGCCAGCTCTGAGATCTTGGGCAAAGTTGCTTAACCTCTCTGAGTCACTATTTCTTCAGCTATAAAATTAGAATAATATCTACCTCTGAAGGTTGTTTTGAGGACAAAAATGAGAAAATGTATTAAAACTTGGCATAGAGTAAGTACTAAATAAATTGTGGTTTATAGTACAAAAACAATATTATGGTTTAATATTTATATTATTAAATATTATGTTAAAAATATTGTGCACATAATATTATGTATGAAAGGAGGGAACGCAGCCAGGAATTCCAAGCCTTAAATCTGCACACGCAAAGTTAAAGGGGTATTTTTTTCCCCTACTGTCTTTAAAAATACTTCTTCAGCCTTTAAAAGAAAATTTTCTACCACAACTGGCAAGAATAATTCTTACTATTTTGATGTTTGCCTTGACAGGGGTCTCTACTACTATTAAACTCTGATGCTGAGCATTTATCTCCGTGATGGTTTTCAGTCTGTATGACGCTAAGCTCTTAGGGCAGTAATTCTTATACTTAGTGCACATCAAACTCAGTTATTTTCAAATTTCACATGCTTGGATTCCTCAACCAGGAGATTTCTGTTTACAGAAAGGTTGTACGATTAATAAAAATAACTGGTGTGTACCTTTTACCCAGATTCACCAATTTTAAACATTTTGCAACATTGCGTTAACATTCTTTCTGTATAGAGACAGATGTTTGTTTTTCTGAACCATCTGAGACTGTCTTATACATTATGCCTTAATAATTCAGTTTTTTTCCTAAAGAACAAGAATATACTCTGACAAAACCGCTGTACAGTTATCAAATTCAGAAGAGTTGACATTCATATAAGTATTTTTATCCAATCTACAGCCCATATGTCTAGTTTTTCAGTTATCCCAATAATGTCCTTTCTAGCACTTTTTTTTCATGCTAAGATCCAGTCCACACACTGCATTTAGATGTCATGTTTTTCAGTGTCCTTTAATCTGGAACGATTCCTTTCTTTATCTTCACAGCATTGGCAATTTTGAAGGAAAAAAAGATTATTTATAGACTCTTGGGTTTCTCTGATACTCCTCATGATTAGATAAAGGTTATACATTTTTGGCCAGAGTACTGTATAATTGTTATATCCTTCTCAGGGTATCACGTCCAGAGAGGCATATATGTCCTATCCTTCTCAGGGTATCATGTCCAGAGAGGCATATATGTCCCGTTTGTCTCTTATTGGTAAATGTTAAGTTGAACACTTGGTTAAATATTGTCTGATTTCTTAATTTCTTTTTGTGATTAATGAGTAAATATATTTGAGACTCTGTAAATCTTCCATTCTTTATCAAATTCCAGATTCAGCACCCACTGATAATTCTTGCCTTAAGAATTAGTTTTTCTATGATGGTAAGTTAAATGATGATTTTTCTAACTCATTATTCGAATTTTACTATAAGGAAGAGCTTTCCTATTCTTCATGTAATATTTAGTGATCAATCAGTGTAGACTCACTCATGGATTTCTTTTTTTTATGTGATAATTGAAGTATCATTCAATAAGTTTTACTGAAATGCTCATCATTTTCACTCTGAAAATATGGTTTTGTCAAAACAAATGAGCTAACATTTTATTATTAGCTGTAAGTGCACTTTATATGTAATGTTTAATACAACAGCCCTCTGAGCTATATGTATTACCCCTATATTATATGCAAATTATCACCTTAATATGAGGAAACCAAAGCTTAGACTAGTCGAGTAGATTTCCCCAAGGTCCTGTAAGTGCTCATCAGTGAAGTCAGGATTTGAACTCAAGTCTGTTCAACTTCAGAGTCCACAGCACCATGCTCCCTCCGTGACTTGCTTCGCAGCTTCTGTAGTGGATCTCCTGTCTTTTTGAGAGTTTTATCACTTTCTGACAGTTTCTGTCCACGATTCACACACTATTACCCTAAGGAAGACTGGGAGTGGGGTGGAACACTGTCGACACCCTTTCCTTTCTCCGAAGGATAAATATATGATAGTAATCCTTCTCAAGTGATTTATCATACTGTGTTCGTGCTCCATATCAAGAGCTGCTTTAAAGGGAAAAAGACATCCTGCAAGGGTAATTTGCAATAGAAGAATATTTATTTAGCAGTAGAAGAATAGAAAATGCAGTTTTCTTTGTCTGAATCACGTGTAGATGAGCCTCAAACCTCCACCCTCCCCATCAACTTTTTTTAATCCTAAGAACCGGCTGTTGGCTTAACCTCTTTTCTACCTGCTGGATGCTCTCCGAATCACTTTATCCAGTGCTCTATTTAAGTGATCCCCATTAAAGTCCAGAGCCTAGGGAAATCACCCTGATTCTGTGTCCCCTAGCAACATCCCTGAGAATAATAACAGCTGCCTAACCATATGTCACTAGAAAGATGTTGTAGGGAAAGTACATACAAAATTGATACTAAATGCCTTAAATCTTGAGACTTCAGACATCAGTCACCACGTTTGATTATTTACCTTTAGTGCTGCAAATGCAAAAGAGAAGAATAAATATAATTATCTAAAATGATGACAGATACACTGGGTGAGCTTAGCAATCAATTCAATTTCTAGATATTTTCTTGCTAAGATAAACAGAGAAGTGGCTATGATAAAAATTTTTAAATGTTTATGAGTCTTTTGTGTCAAAATTAAGTTGTACTTACGTTGTAACATGACATAGCATATTTAAACATTAAGGAAACTTATAGCTCCTTACAAATTTTTGTTGATATTCTGTATTTTTTTCTGTGTTAATTTACTGTCTGTAGTTTTGCCTTTTCTAGGATGTCTTATAATTGGAATCACATATGACATAGCATTTTCAGATCGGCTGCTTTCACTTAGTAATATGCACTTAAGTTTCTTCCATATCTTTTCATGGCTTGATAGCTTACTTCTTTCTAGCACTAAACATTCCATTGTCTGGGTGTACCACAGTAAATTATCCATTCACCTGCTGAAGGACAACTTGATTGCTTATAAGTTTTGGTAATTATGACTAAAGCTGCAGGTTTGTGTGCAGGCTTTTGTGTGGACATGAGTTCCCAACTTATTTGGGTAGATGCCAAGGAGCATAAATGCTGGACCATATGGTAAAAGTATGTTTATTTTTGTAAGAAACTGTCAAACTGTCTTCCAAAGTGACTGTACCATTTTGAATTCACACATCCTTGCCAGCATTTGGTGTTGTCAGTTTGGGATTTCAATCATTCTAATAGAAAATAAGAATTTAATTATTAATAGCTTAACCACTACTTCAGGAACTGCTACCATTATGGTAGTATGTGTCATAGGGAGGAAAAGTTACTACCTTTTGTGGTTTCTTTGCAAAAACAAATTTCCCCACATTTAAAAATTATTAATATGTTCCTTCTCTCTGTATCCTCCCTCCCGCATCTCTTTATAGCTTAAGCTTGTGGATTTCCAAGCAGTTCACAGTAAGGACAAAGAGAGAAAAATTATCCTGGACTGTTTTTTCTGTTTTAATCAACAAGTAGCCTGTTACAGTGGCCATTATCCAACTAACAGAACAATAATTCAATAAATATACATGCCCTTTTAAATACTGAAAAAATACTCGGTGACATTCTTTGAAATTCTACTCAGTATTCAAATTATTCCTAATAATTTTCAGAATTTCTGGTCACCAGTGGGCTTGGGGAGGGGTTGCTTTTTATTGTTTGATTATTACTCCTTATTGTAAGCAGCCAATTAAAACAAAACCATATTTTAAGGTTAGGTCACGCTATGAAATTTAGTTTAATGATTTTGAACAAAAATCCATTTCCTTCCTCCAAATTTTTAAAAACACGCACGTCCCAGTAATCAACTTGGGCTTTTAAAACAAGAATATTTTGTTGTAAAAGAGATCATGAAAATAATTATTTGTGTTAGTTAAAAGCTCTTCCTGATTTCATTTTCTCAGTGAATTTATTTGCCCAGGAAAAGTTACTTATTTGCAAAACAAGTGAAATAGAAAAGTCTAGGCCAATAGTCTTCTAAATATTTGTATATGAGGAAGTCTGATATTTGTAAGAGATAAATGTAGAGCTACTTTGGTTGGAGGTCAGTGGAGAGAGAAGAGGCTAGAGCACTCCCATCCCTTCTCCTGCCTTTTCCCAGGTACCTCTGAGGAGTCCATAGGGCTCCTGGAGAAGAACTGGAAAATTAGTCTAAATTATGATTTGTATTTAAAGCAGCAACAGAACCAAATAGTCATTACTGAGCTTTTTATCATGGAGTCCTACGTGTCTAATTTATAAGGTTTCTGAATTAGACTTCAGGGCCTATGTTACATTTTATTACAGCCTACAACTTAAGAGCAGACTGGCAAGAATTAAATGAAAAGCCTGTTTCACAGCTGTTATGCATCTGGGAATTTGGTTAAAAGGGCCTAGCTTAGCTTAGCCTGGGTTGTGATAAAAAGCAGGGTGTACAGGCCTTTTAAGTGAAGTCCTGTGCTCTGATCAGAGTTGTATTTAATACTGGCCCATAAGTCCACATAATTATAATTTGTAAGAGTCTTTAAGACATCAGTAACTTTTAAATCTTACCTTGTGAAAAATGATTATGTCACCTGTGGACTTTAAAAGTGGTTAGCAAACTGAGATAAAGGTGATAATCAAACTAAATAGTTTTCCATCCAAGTTTCATACTTACTATGTTCCAACTATTTGTAATTTCCTACTCCATTTAATACGCTTTAATGAGCAATGTTCATTCTGATAAATGAATGCTTCATGTAGACTTGTTGTACCGCAGGGAGAGGTGGATTACTTTTGTAATGTCGCCTTCTTACTCCATTCTGGCTTTCTCCCAGGCTTGCAGATGGGTCAGGGGCTGTGGAGAGTGGCCAGAAACCAGCAGCTACAGCAGGAAAGCTACAGTGAGCAAGGCTACCTCAGCAGAGAGCAGGGCAGGAGGATGGCTGCCAGCAGCATTTCTAACACCAGTCATCGCAAACAAGTCCAAGGGGGCATTGATATATATCATCTTTTGAAGACAAGGAAATCGAAAGAACAGGAAGGATTCATTAATTTGGAAATGTTGCCTCCCGAGCTAAGCTTTACCATCTTGTCCTACCTGAATGCAACTGACCTCTGCTTAGCTTCCTGTGTTTGGCAGGACCTGGCCAATGATGAACTTCTCTGGCAAGGGTAAGTTCAGCCCACTATGTTGGATCCAGATAAGCTCTAAGTAGAATCTTGCCTACAGGTTGTGGGTTTTTTGTGTTTGTTTGTTTGTTTGTTTTTTTGGGGGGGGTTGGTGCTGCTTGTTAGCATAAACTTTAACTGGTGAATATTTCATCTACTTTTTATATTTTCTAACCACTATTTGTTCAATGAATTAGGCAAGTATTGGAAAGCAGAGAGAGAATCTACTTGCTGAAGTGAAAGTAGACTGTAGAAATTTCAACAGCTCTTTTACCAGGTTAAATTTAAGCTATAAATCTAAGAACTTTTGGTGCAATAGAATCTATGGAACCTAAGTTACTCCTTAACAGATTGTATACATGAGTCATGAAAATGAAAGAATCATTGAATCTTGGGTTTTCTAGCATTCTTTACCAAAGTTTACTTAAGTCTCATTATTTTAAAATGAAACTTCTGAACGGAGTAAAACATGTCTAAAAACAAGTTTTTTGAGACTTTAAAACCATTTTTCAATGAAAATCTATGGAGAGAATCAATTATCTAAATAGCCAAACTTTAGTAAAAATGTATTACCAACAATGACATTTTTAACTCAGGCTTCCCGATGCTACAGAATTATAGTATTAATTATGTAGTTCATTTCTCAACCTTCAAATAGCTAAAAATCATCAATATCATCTTGTTATTCTTCCCTTGTCTTGTCATAATGAAGTTACTGTGGAAGTGAGAGGAAATTCTATTAGTAATATTTAAAGTATAGTTATTAAGTTTTAATTGTTCAGTGTAAGAGGAAAGAAAAGTACTTTAGGGCTTCCCTGGTGGCGCAGTGGTTGAGAACCTGCCTGCTAATGCAGGGGACACAGGTTCGAGCCCTGGTCTGGGAGGATCCCACATGCCGCGGAGCAACTAGGCCCGTGAGCCACAACTACTGAGCCTGCGCATCTGGAGCCTGTGCTCCGCAGCGAGAGAGGCCACGATAGTGAGAGGCCCGCACACCGCGATGACGAGTGACCCCCACTCACCACAACTAGAGAAAGCCCTCGCACAGAAACGAAGACCCAACACAACAAAAATAAATAAATTAATTAATAAACTCCTACCCCCAACATCTTCTTAAAAAACAAAGTACTTTAAAACTGGCTCACTTTTATTTATAACCTCTTTTCTACACTTTAGTATTCCCATCAAACTTAATTTATGATCCTATATTTGAACTTTGTAGAAGAGTTTATTTCTATGCTTATATGAACTCAATCAGAATGTGGTTTTCATTTGGGATTTAAATTTGGATTGTTCATTTTTAAAAGAAATGTTTCCTTTAGTGTTTACCACATAATTATGCCTATATATCTGATGCTTGGATTTTTTTTTTCTTAGTGATAAATTAAAGGCTTGCTTAGTTTTTTGTTTTTTTAATTTGGATGTTGAGAGGTTCTGTTGCTTTCATGTAGCTTAGTAATAAAATCAAAAGCTATGGGACTAGATTAAAGAGACTGCTAAAATATTGATAATTTTCTAACAAGTTACTAAACTCATTGTTACGAAATCAGTGATTTCATTTGGTTGGTAAAAATAATGCAAGGATATAAATTAACTATTAAGAAGATATTCCCATACAAAATTAGATATTTTACCCACTATCCTCAGAAATTTTGATGTTACAGGCTGAGACGGTAACTTTTTTGTTTTCTTGTAAGCTGTGTGTGTGAGAAAAGAAGGAAGTTTGAGCCAAAAATCAATGATGAATATCAGAAAGTGAAACTATGGTTCACTTTCTGGATGAATACATCCAGAATTTCCAGGCATTGTAATAAGATGAAACGTTAGCTTTCAAATAACAACCAGTAGCTAATGCCTCAAACAGTTGGAAACAGGTATACCAATGTGTAGAAACAGTGTGTTTTGAGGTATGAACCATTAGCATTTTAAGTATTACAGATTTTGTAAACAATCATATATAGCTGTGATAGTAAAGAACCAGCGTTTTGAAGCAGTATCTTAAAAACTGCTAAACTTAATGTTGCAACTTTTCATTTAAGTATTGAAGTTATAGCATTACAATTTCTCCCTCTGCCCAGCAACCTTCCTCCTTCCACCAATTCGGTTATATTTTGCAATAGAGCACATACTTGCTTAATTCTATTTAAACTCTTGGTTAAGATTGCAAACTCAGGGGCTTCCCTGGTGGCGCAGTGGTTGAGAGTCCGCCTGCTGATGCAGGGGACGCGGGTTCGTGCCCCAGTCCGGGAAGATCCTACATGCCTCGGAGAGGCTGGGCCCGTGAGCCATGGCCGCTGAGCCTGTGCGTCTGGAGCCTGTTTGCAAACTCAGGAGTAAGCTCCTTGGATTCAGATCGAGCTGTGTTTCCCTGGGCAACTTTTTTATGGTGTCTGTTTCTTTATCTGTAGCACCAAATCATGGGCTTGTTGTAAAGACTGAGCAAGTTAATACTATTAAAATGCTTTAAATAGTGCCTGGCATTGAGTAAGCACTTGGTAAATGTTGGCTATCATCATCATCATCATTATTTATGTTTAACTTCAGTAGGACTCACAAATATTACTAATCTTTGTAACTCACATTTATTAAGTGCTGTCAAAATTGCTAAATTGAAGACATGTCTATCTTACTCTGGTAAACAAATAAAGCAAGTATAAAAGTAAACATTTTATACTTTAGAGCTGTAAAATCCAATTTTATGTTATTTCATATCACTGTTTTATCATATATATACATATTTAACTTAGAAAAATTCAATATAGTCATGTTTTCTCGTCTGCTTTTATCTTACTTACAGGTTGTGTAAATCCACTTGGGGTCACTGTTCCATATACAATAAGAACCCACCTCTAGGATTTTCTTTTAGAAAATTGTACATGCAGCTGGATGAAGGCAGCCTCACCTTTAATGCCAACCCAGATGAGGTAAGTGAAGAATTTGAATATTTGTAACAGTTGCGAACTTTATTGTTGTCTTGCTGCAGCTTTCCAACATAGTAAACTTGCAAGTAACTTACAAGTCACTGAACATGACTTTTCAATCATTGCAAAGCCCGGTATTTGAAGTTATTGCTATGTGACTTAGTCATTTCTTTTTACCTTACCATGTCATGTTCTAATCTTGCTACTGCTCACTTTGTATGGCAGCTTCCATGACATATATGCAGCCCGCCACTGGACTTGGTTGAGATACTACTACATTATAAGTCGAGAGCACAAAATATGTTCATCAAACTTTTATCTGCAGCATTTTCTTTGTTTCATCATTTCCATTTACTAACAATGCTATTTTTATCAGAGATAATCACAAAGGACATTTTTCTAGTTCGTGACACATCAAAATGTCTTTAAATAATGCCTTTAACAATCTAATACATGATGGCATAGAAACAACTTATAGATTCTGTTATAAAACTGAATAATTTTGCATTAATTCTTTAATTCTTTTTTCTTAAGACAATAAGCAAACACGAATAGAGAGCAGGGAGAGTGGGAGAAGCAAAAAGAACTGTTTGAAATTAATATATTATTTAATTATTTCTTAATATAACATATGAGTGATCAAAATGTGAAGACAATTCTTTCTCTGATTCCCCCTTACCCCTGTTCTTATTTTAATATATTCTGGAAAGATTCAGAGTTTCAGAAACGTTTAAGTATCTACTAGACTTACTCTTAGAAATCTAATAGAAATTATGTAACACTCAGAACTAATACTTATGGGTGGATCATTTTCTATGGAAAAATTTATCTGGCAGTTATGTTAATTTATTTAATTTTCAAAAACCAACGTTCTTCATTTGTTGTAGAGGTATTAAGGACTCCCTAGTTACCTTAATATTAATATTCCTTAATTAATATTAAAGAACTACTGATCTTATAAATATGCACATAATAATACAAATGACATTTTGAAATTAAATTGACTTTTGCTTATTATATATGACTTCTCTGTTAAATTTTTCTTGTACATGAATAAAAATATAACACTGCTACAAAGGTTTACTAATACATATACATCATCAGTTAAGTCTTAGCCCAAATACAACAAAGTATATATGTTATAAAGCAAATATGTTATACGCAACAAATATGTTATATTTGTTCTCTTTCACCAGTTTTTACTTTCAGTGAATAGAAGACTGATACTTTTAATGAAAGTAGAATGATTTATAAGAAGTTAAAGTTCAAATTACACATTTGAAACCAATATAATATGGATGTTGCTAATTGAAACAGTTATATGACTAGCGTTATAATAAGAAGTATTTCGCATCAGTATCTTGAGGTAATTGAATGATGATTACTGGAGAAGAACTGGGGCAGAGTAGTACAGTGATTTACTCCAGATACACAGGAATCAGGAAAGGCAGCTATTACAGGCCCTGTCTTATGCCCAGTTTATCAAGGCCTACTGGCTCCAGTCATGAATTAACACCAATGTTGAGTAAAACTGTCATCTTCACTTCATATCACTTGCAAATGTTACATTCTAAGGAAAGTGTAACTTGGTAAGTACTGAGTTATGGCTTGTCCAAGTCAGACAAGTTGGCTGTGACTGCTCATGTTGATTATGGTAAGTAGTCATTCCTTGCTAAAGGAGTACTAATTTTTAAACAAGATATAAAGCATCCTTATTATGCAAAGATGAAACTGTAGATAGGCCCTTATATACTAGAATATGATATGGGTAGTTTTAAATATCTAAATTGGAAAAGCTAGATGTCAAAATATGTTTCCATCTTTGCAGCTACATATATCAGACTATAGAGTTCTTCACCTCCTCTAGAGTGTTTGGGCGGGGGTGGGGGCAGAGAAAAGAGGCAAAATTAAAGTCCTCTTTTTATCTGGCAAAAAAATATTAAAAATTTTCAGTCAAATATTTACTTAAAGAGGGGATTCAATTTACTAATTAAAATAAGATTTTTAGATCTTCAGATTTTTACTTATCCATCCTACCTACCATTGTTATTGAGAGTTGGCTGTATTTTTTTCTTTACTCCCTGGCCTGATTCAAGGATATCCTGGAGCATTCCAGAAGTATTGAATTTACTGTTTTGAAAGGGGCACATACTGCTGCCAGGCGGCATGGAACTGAACCATTCAAAGTGACTTTTGGTTCCAGAATTCTGCTTCTATGCTTTTATGAACATCAGTTACTCAGCAAGCAGCTGTCGCCTAATAACAAAATAGAATTCTCTCTTTACCAGAATATACTTAGGAGATAAATAGGCATGGAAGGACATTGAAGTACACTTGTAGGTGCAGGGAAATGAGAAGTATTTTGATAACTATTCCACACTTGCTTTCATTGACTAATAAATAATCAATATCAATTTGGTTGTTTATCCAACCAAAATATAATTGAAAGATTATCCTAATAGATGTTTTTATATAGAACTTACCTACAATGAGTCATACTTTAGCCAGGTCTTAGAATGACTCTTGCCATGATTTTTTAGTGCTAGCAGTCAGGAAATACTTTATGGAGGTTGATTTTTTTTCCCCCTTCACTGGAACACTGTCATCAGATGTGTTATTTGGGTTCATTTAAGCCTGAGAAGTAAATTATTTTTGATGATATGTTTAAATGTAAGTGGTGTTTATTTTAAGTACCTGAGATAAGATGTATATAATTGTTCAGTATTGTAACAAGTCTACTTTTCCATAATTTCTAGTTATGTACTTAACATTTTGATAGCAAGCATCATTAAAATATTATAAAAATAAGAATACTTACAGCCACAGGGAACGAGATTCTCCAAAGGACATCGTTCATGTCACGGATATGGGTAACCAAACTCCACAGCAGCTGCTGGCAGTGGCTTATGGGGTGGGGGAGAACTTCCGCACAGTTTGTGGTACGATTGTCTAGCACGCTGCTGTTATATGCATGATGTTGTGATCTCAGCTGTATGTAAAGTCTTGATCTTATGCATGAGCTTGTGTACTTTGTGGCAGGTGACCACATTCTAGTAAAGGAATGTGCTAAAAACCATCTGTTTACATTAGGCTGTATTTCCCCTGCATGTACAAGTTACGTGTGTGATTTTATTCCACAGCAGTATTATAATAAAGTAATTTTACTTATCAACCAGTAAGCTATATTCCCTGTGCTCCATTTAGTATTAAACTTTTTCTTGACATAGTTATTTTTAAAACTAGAGTTTCTGAAATTGGTAGTGAATGTGGTTTAACTTTATATTATAGGTTTATTTATTCATATTTCTATAAATCTGTTTATATTTTTTTTAAATTATGTCCTCATTGGGGTCAGGTAAAAGAAGTCTTTTTTAAAACTATGTAAGCACATTTTTCCTTGTTCATATAGAAAGACCCACATGCATACAATCGTATGCATTCTATTAGATTGATCTGGAATAGAATCTATTAGAAGAAACATTTTAAATTTGACCTAAGCATATGTTTTAGATGGAAATGTATGCACAAACTATTTTTGAGATATCATCTTCTTTTTGTTGTTGGACCAGCTAAAATATAAACAGGAAATTTGGAGGAGTTCTCCATTATAGAAAAGAACTCAGGTGTTTATACTCAGATTTTACAATATCTCATATATTAAATCTTACTTTTGGCTCCAGTATACTGCAGCAAAATGTTCATTGCCATTACTTCATAGCATAGAAACAATGATGAAAAACAACTTTTGTTCCTGGAGATACAAAACCCTGATATCATCAGAATTTACACATTTCCCAAATGTATTCTTTGTAATAATTATTCCACAGGATAATGGACATAGTCAAAGGATTTCCCAAGTCTAATAAATTTGACCATGATAGGTTGTGATTAGTTGGCTCAAGGGGAGGGTATTGTATGCCGTATTATGCAGGTTTATTTGACATTGTGTCTTTTTGGCAGGTGGGCAGGGTGGGGGGAGTATAAAGTAACATTCCAGGGAACACATTCTGAGATACGCTACTGTAGATTATCTGCAGTCTTTCTATGTGTAAATGAATATGCGTTCTTAAATGAATAGACACCTGGCTTGAATGATTGAAATATCCTGTTGTTCACTGACAGCTACCTGATGTTTATTTTACCTGTAATCTTCTTTTTATTGAAAGTCTATGGATCTATAATTATTTGTTCTCTTTCCTTTGGTCTGAGAGTATTAATTACAAAAAGATAAAATAAAACAGAGTTGAGTCTTGACAACCAAGAGCTTTATTCATGTCCTGTATTTTGATTGTAGTCTAACATGTTTAAGGAAAACGTTAGTTTGGAAAGTAAGAGTAGGACAACAAACCTGATAACAATATTGTATTCAAGTAACTACATGTAGACATTGATTAAGTATCCATGTCAAATAACTTGGAACAGATCATTCATCATTATATTCTTGGTACCTCGTTCTCTACACTAACTCTATTACGTCTCCTGAAACACAGGAGTATTCCCAGGGAAGGTTGACAGGCCGCTAGATGCTTTTTAGTTCGGCAAACGTACTGCCTTTTGAGGTTTTATCCTTAGTTCTACAGGTCTAGAAATTTGACTTTATCTTTCACCAAAATTAGATCAGTCTCTCAGGAATAAACTTAAGCTGTAGATAGTAGAACCTGAGGCAGGTTAACAATAAAATGGGTGTACTTTGAACAGTGCCTCATAGCATGAAGAAAGAGAGAATGCCTAAGTTCTTAGCTAATATTATGAACTAAAATATATCTAGGACCTAAATGTAAGGCCAGACATTATAAAACTCTTAGAGGAAAACATAGGCAGCACACTCTATGACATAAATCACAGCAAGATCCTTTTTGACCCACCTCCTAGAGAAGTGGAAATAAAACCAAAAATAAACAAATGGGACCTCATGAAACTTAAAAGCTTTTGCATAGCAAAGGAAACCATAAACAAGATGAAAAGACAACACTCAGGATGGGAGAAAATATTTGCAAATGAAGCAACTGACAAAGGATTAATCTCCAAAATATACAGGCAGCTCATGCAGCTCAATATCAAAAAGACAAACAACCCAATCCAAAAATGAGCAGAAGACATAAATACACATTTCTCCAAAGAAGATATACAGACTGCCAACAAACACATGAAAGGATGCTCAACATCACTAATCATTAGAGAAATGCAAATCAAAACTACAATGAGGTATCACCTCACACCGGTCAGAATGGCCATCATCAAAAAGTCTACAAACAATAAATGCTGGAAAGGGTGTGGAGAAAAGGGAACCCTCTTGGGACTGTTGGTGTGAATTTAAATTGATACAGCCACTATGGAGAACAGTATGCTTCCTTAAAAAACTAAAAATAGAACTACCCTACGACCCAGCAATCCCACTACTGGGCATATACCCTGAGAAAACCATAATTCAACAAGAGTCATGTAGCACAGTGTTCATTGCAGCTCTATTTACAATAGCCCGGAGATGGAAGCAACCTAAGTGTCCATCGACAGACAAATGGATAAAGAAGATGTAGCACATATATACAATGGAATATTACTCAGCCATAAAAAGAACGAAATTGAGTTATTTGTAGCAAAGTGGATGGACCTAGAGACTGTCATACAGAGTGAAGTAAGTCAGAAAGAGAAAAACAAATACTGTTTGCTAACATTTTTATGGAATCTAAAAAAAAAAAAAGGTTCTGAAGAACTTAGGGACAGGACAAGAATAAAGAAAGACACAGACATAGAGAATGGACTTGAGGACACAGGGAGGGGGAAGGGTAAGCTGGGATGAAGTGAGAGAGTAGCATGGACTTATTATATACACTACCAAGTGTAAAATAGATAGCTAGTGGGAAGCAGCTTCATAGCACAGGGAGATCAGCTCGGTGCTTTGTATCCACCGAGAGGGGTGGGAGGGAGATGCAAGAGGGAGGAGATATGGGGATGTATGTATATGTATAGCCGATTCACTTCGTTATACAGCAGAAACTAACACACCATTGTAAAGTATAAACACACCATTGTAAAGTATAAAAAATACTCCAATAAAGATGTTAAAAAATAAATTAAAAAATAAAAAGTATAGATAGGAATAATTGGGTCCTCAGTGCCCTGCACCAGGCTGCTGCACTCAGTATGATCTGCTACCTATAGTACCCACCTTCCCTGTATGTTTCATCTAGGGTGTTTTTGGCTTGAAAGAACAAAGAACCTAATAAAGGCTTAAACCATATAAATTTATTTACTTCAGAAGACACCCAGAATGGGTATCCCAGAGTTATTTCAGTGATACAGTGATCTCATCATGGGACCTCAGTGTGTTGACTTTTGCCCTCTCTTGATAACAAAGTAGCTGCCACTACTCGAGATATCACATTCTCATATGAAAGTACCCTCAGCACAAAGAAAGGGGGCAAACTCCCTCCTCAAATTCCTTATGCTTATTAGAGAGAAAAAATTCTTTTCGGGAGCCTTCAGTTCACGAGAACTGAATCACGTGAACACCCGTAGACCAGTAGAAAACAGGATAGAAGGGTTATGTGATTGGCTTAGGCTTAACGTGATTTAGCAACTGTGGCTGAGATGCTAGAAGCAGTGAAGGAGCGAAACGGCCTTTGGGAAGGCATCCAAGCATCTGCAACACTATTTTCACTAGTGAGCCACTTGAAAAATGTGTGATTTTGCTTCCCTTATTTCTGCGGCTCTGCTGGTTTGGACACCTTAATACTCAAGGCAGGAATATTGACACCAGAGGCACAACAATTCAGACTGCTGGCGGAGGCTACCTTCTTGCCATTTTAGTCCTCCTGCCACTGAGCAAACAGACCAAAAGGAAAAAAATTTAAAAGGTATGAGGGTAGATAATTATGTTGTGGTTGAAGTGACTGAACCTGATTACCAGAAGGAAATAGTTACTGCTACACAGCATGGAAAAACAAAAGGATACAAGTGGAACTCGGGAGATGTCTAGAGTTCTTCTAATTCCATTATATTCAACTGTGAAAGTTATTGAAAGATCACAGTAGTCCTGTAGGGGCAGGGTTTAAATCCCATCACTAGATAAAGAATCTCGACCAGCTGAGAGGCTGGCTTCATTGCTCAAGAGCTAAATATAGATTATCCCAAGCTAATCATGTTACTTCCATTCCCCTTGGCTTCCATGAGATCCATGTAATCCATTTCTGACCTGTGACACAGACCCTGTGACAAAAGAGTACTGTATATGCACACACACAGTTCTGGACATCGGTATATAAGGATGCAGTGACAGGAACACCTGCGGCCATCTTGAAGCCATGCAGGTTGTTAACACACCAAGAATAGCACATTGGAAGGAAAGAATTGGGTCCCATGATGCCAAGTGTGAGCCTAAAAACCTGGAGCCTTAGTAGTTTGGGATTCCTTATACAAGGTAATAAATCCCTGTACTTTTTTTGAATTGAGGTTCCTATGTTTGTAATCAAAACATCCTAACGCTGCATCATCAATCATCATCATCATCATCATCACTGCTGTTACCCAAACTCGTAGGAGTTTGATGTGAAATCCTGCACAAAAATTTGTTCATAAAAATAAGCATCGCTAATTCTCATTAGCAACTTAATTTTATCTCTAGATTGCTGATGAGAGTTTAGAGTAAAAAGAGCTAGTTGACAATGAGAGGAGTCCCTCACCAAATATAGCTTCTCCTCTATAAAGATTATTTACCCCGAAGACCTAAAAACGCTCACATTCATCGGCAAAGTCCCTTTACCTTGATCATCCTTAGCATCAAAGGGCAAAATTATGCCTCTCAGACACTGAATATTATCCTCTCGATAAGTTAATAACCTTCATCCAGGTACAGCTGGTCAAGTCATACTAAACTAGAGGCCATTAACTCTCTTCAGGGCAACATGATGTATGTGTGGGTATATATGGATGTATGTTTCTGTCTGTTTCAATCTGATCTGTCGTGTGTTGATTTTATGATTAAGAAGAAAACTTTATCCTGTGTCTATGAGGTCAACTTTATTTTACACTCTGCCCTGACCATACTATATCCGTGGTCACCCTCCCTTACCCTTCCTTGTCTGCAAGAGGCATTCCAGCATGTGGTTTAGAATCAGTCCATAGAAAGACACTGGTAGACTCAGTATAAACCTTTCAGAAGCTTCAAAGAGAATCAATTTCCCAGGCTGCTTGCTAGTCTGTATCTAATTGAAAAAGATTCAGGCCTGGAGTATTCCATAGTTTATTCATCTCTCAAACCACCTGATGGGCTTTGGTTTTGTTTTCCTAAGTCTGTTATAGGAAATACGAATTTGCTACCTCAGTTAAGTGTAAATTGTCTGGGGTAAAAGCATACTGAAATTAGTGCACAATGTACTGATCTAGGACTTTGGTCTAGAGGAAAGAATAAAATTAGAATATTTTAATTGTAATATCTTAGCACCACAACACTCATACTACAAATTTTAAAATGTGAAATGCTAAAATGAACAAGATTTTTTCTTTATGAATTTTGTTACAAATTTAGATAAGTGTACCTAAAGACTTTGCAGTATTGTATTAATATTTTAAGTACATTTCAAAGAAAAACCTGTTTGCCTTTTGTTTCCTTACTTTACCCTCTCTGACCACCTTGGCACCTCCACCATGTTCTTCTTTATCTGATGTGACCACATTTTCAGTGAAACTTGACATCACTTTCTAGATTTAAGTTCTCAGCTTTAATGTCCAAGGTAGTTGTCTCTCCTACATCTCTTTCCTGAATTTGAAATTGCTGCTGCCAGTGTCACAATGAGTGCTTTTTTTCAGTAATTGAAAAGACAATATTTCCTCAATTATTGGATGTCATCACTTGTACAGCATCCATCAATTTAATTACAGCTTTGAAATATGGAAGTTCGAAGGAAACACTACATTAAATGCAATTTTTTGACCAACTAATCGTAGTGTACATTTATCCATAAGATTATGTAACCTTTTTTCCTTTCATATCAAAGTTTTTAGAGATGCCTTCTTTATAATCAAAGTCTTAACATCTTTCTGAATCACTTACTAGCAGTTAAATATATCATTAGAATGACATGTTACTTTTTATTTTTGGAATGGTTGCTTCGACCTTTGGGGGTTTATAATTTGAGGCATTTACAGTGTACTGCTCCAACTCATAGGTTTTTATGTTATTTTTTTCTTTTGTTATGTTATTATTTTCTCTTTTTTCCCCTATTTGAATTATATAATCCTTACAAATCTACAGCTTCTCTTGAAAGTCATCTGGAAGCTTTATACAGAGAGATTCAAATATTCATTCAACAGACACTTATTAAGTATCTCTCCACTTGCTAGTTATATGACTTTGACCTTGGGCAAATTATTTACACTCTCCGTGCTTCAGTTTCCCCATCTCTAAAATGGGGACAATAGGGGAATTCTCTGGCAGTCCAGTGGTTAGGACTCTGAGCTCTCACTGCCAAGAGCCCAGGTTCAATCCCTGGTCGGGGACTAAGATACCACAAGCTGCATGGCGTGACCAAAAAAAAAAAAAAATGGGGACAATAACAGTACCTATATCATGGTAGTGTTGTGAAAATTTAATGAAATTATATGTGTTAAATGCTTAGTGCTTCTAAGTGCTCACTAAAATGTAGTCTTATATTTATACTAGAAGTAGAGCTACACACACCACACACAGGAGAAGGCACTGCTCTAGGCTTGGAGGTTCTTCCTCTCCTGGAACTTTTGGATTGTAGTAAATACATATTTGACACCTGAGTAACGGTCCTTCATGAAGTATGTATCAGTCACAACAACATCTTCTAGCTTTAGATGGTGATACACTTTGCCTTTAATTTCATTTTCTGACATGTGATGAGCAATCTTTGCATATACAATAACTTTTTAGTTCAGTGGTACTGTTTGGTTTAATCTTCTTGAAGACATTTTAAGCAATAAATCGAGGTCCAAAATTATTTTCAAGTTAAAATGTGTCTTGGCTGAAATGGTGGTAGGATGAACAGATATTTTAATTACATGAAGAAGTATGCACATGTGTTGGCAGTGAAACTACCATTTAAATCCTAACTTCTCTGCTTGTCTACTATTAAGATTTGGGCTTTAAAAATTTTTTTAAATTTTAACCTCCCTTTGAAAGTATATGTTCTGTTAGGAGAACACTTAAAAAGAATTTTGTTTATTTAAAAATTGATTCAGAGCTGTTAAAACATACTTATAAATGTACATTCTAGAATTTAGGTAATATGATAAAATTGTAATATTTATTTATCAAAGTAGAGTCAGTCATTTAAATAGCCATATGTGTAGGTATGTACGTGTATATCTATAAATGCACATATTACAATGCAATATTTGTGTGTGGTTTTTATAAAGTGGGAATTCTAAACTAACATTTGTGCTCAAATGTGTCACTTTATCATTAGTTTGAAGTGTTATTTATCATACCTTAGCCTAATAGAGTTTTATCTCCATATTTTGATTAGGATGCTGTGTTTTTCTAATTTACAGACAGATTAGAGATGGGGCTTTTTCTAGAAGCTTACATCACTAACCAGCAATTGTCAATACTAATTGCAGTAATGATTGCTATATTTAATTATTAGTAGTAATTTATCACAAGTAACATCATCTTCATGCAGTGATCTAGCCCAGTTATGGGTGTGAATCCTTAGAGACTGTTAGAACTCACAGACATGGCTCGTTTTCTGTTTGAGGCTATTAGAACCAATTAATAGGGACTTTTTATTGTTATTTGAAACCTTAGGTGATGAAGTTCATGTTAGTTTGTCCGATGTCGTTGCTTTCTCTCCTATGAAAAAGGAGCAGAAGATCTGTCCCACGCCTCTCCTCCATTTTTCCTGGACTCCATTAGAGATGATCTTCCATTTTTCTTTTGATGTTTTTTGAACTATCCCTCCTTTTTGTGAATTTCCTATTGACATCTTCTAGCTACAAATAATTTAGGGCGTACGTGTGACTGTTCTTAGCAATTCCTCAGCATTGTGCACTTTCACGTACGAACAGCCTTCCATAAATTGTTCTTGGAAGCTGAAAACCTTGCCAATGCAAACAGGTCCATGAATAAGCTGACTTCAGTCCGTACTCATGACTTTTCATTATCCTCCAGATAGAATGTGGTGTTCTGACCAATTTCAGTAACTGAATCAGAGGGAACTGGCTACATGGGCCCTCTCTCTTCTCTCCACAACTGTCACTTCTCCATGTAAGTGTGGACAGCGTGTGCGCTCTGTTCTTCCCAGGGAACTGACAAGACTGAAATCTGCAGCTCAGATTTGAAGCTGACATCAACATTATCTTTACATATCTTTCCCAACGTTTATTACCCCCCCTTTTCCTCTTAGTTATAAGTCACATAGAACCTTCTAGTGAATAGCCTAGTTGTGGGTACCTCAGTCAGAGGAAAGCATTACTTATTACTCTTATAAAATAATCTTTCTACATAGATGACTTTAAAAACTTGGGCATAGGGCTTCCCTGGTGGCGCAGTGGTTGAGAGTCCGCCTGCCAATGCAGGGGACACGGGTTCGTGCCCCGGTCCGGGAGGATCCCACATGCCGCGGGGTGGCTGGGCCCGTGAGCCATGGCCGCTGAGCGTTCGCGTCCAGAGCCTGTGCTCCGCAACGGGAGAGGCCAGGACAGTGAGAGGCCCGCGTACCACAAAAAAAAAAAAAAAAAAACTTGGGCATAGTTTTTGCTTTCGTTTTTTCAATCTAGTGACTAGATTAGGAATAATTAGAGTAAATTCCCATGAATAAAATTACCATGAATAAAACTGTTGTTTGACATTTCTGAAGTTGTGTGCTGAAGGTCAGTGTTATATACATAGGAGAGTTGCATGGTAAAGCTTAGTGGGCAGAATGAAATGAAATGACAGCGTAAAAGCATAGATACCTAGTCTTAAACTTTCTCATTAAGTAATCTTCTGCATTTGTTTCACTTCAGCTAAAAAGCAAGGTGTTGATTTTTTTTAATTTGCAGAATACATATCCCTAGAAGAATTTCACCTATTCAAGGTCTATGTGTTTTTTCCTCTAACTGTAGAGCACATGTTCTCTAATTAAATCGGAAGAGTGAGAACTGCTGGACTAGATAAAAATTAATAGATTTTACATTTTCACTAGCAATTCTGTTAGCACTATAAAAAGGAGAAATAGTATTAGAGATGTCATCTTAACCACTGCTGCTGCTATTTTCAAACAAGACAATGGGAATACTCTGACCTGTAGAGGGCTGCACTCTGGTGTGCTAAGTTTTTAGAAATAATTAAGATTTTAAAATAAAAGCTTTCACAATATATATTGTATCTTATTTTTACAGTATTTTTAGTACGAAAATGTTACATTTCAATTGTTCATTTCACTGGTTAAAATGTATACTTGAATATTAATAGATTAGAAATCTAGATTGAAGTATTTTGTTTTATAAATATTTATTGTTAAAATTTAAGGATAGTTATTCTAAAAGTTTTCAAATGTCCTTTTAAAAAGAAAATTAAATGCAGTGTCCAGTTCGCTTTCTATTGTATAATGTTCAAAGGACAGATTTATTACCTGAACAGCAGTAGCCATGGTACTTGATTTTTACATTTGATACAACGGCAAATTTGAACAAAGCTAGCTAAAGCAAAATTTTTTTTAACTAAATTTCTTTCCTAAGTTGTTCTTTAGGGAAACAAATTAAGGGTACTCCCTAGCATGTCAGTTTTGTTTTATTAGTGATTTCTTTTATTGATACCAACTGTTACACAGTGTGTCTGCCAAGTGTCTGGGCCAGTTGCCAGTACTTTCAGTACTAGTAGTCAGCACTTTAAAAAAAAAAAAATTAAGACTTTTTTATTAAGAGCAGTTTTAGCTTCACAGCAGTCAGTACTTTGCATGCCTAGCTTACTAGAATTCACTTTGTCCCCAAATACATATTTTTTGGTTCTGAACATATATATGGTAGATTTTACTTTTGAAGCACACTGTGGATAATAACGATTTGCTTCCAAAAAATAGGTTTTATTAAAAGAGGAGAGAAAAACATGGGTATTTATATAATAAAAGATAAGAAAGTAGATATAAAAACAGGAATTGCTGTGTGAAAGGAGCCATTCTTATCATAGTAAGCAAATGGAGAGATACATTAGGTAGGGGACTGAGCTCCAACACATCCTTTTCTCCACTCTGAATTCCTTCTTAATATTGGCTTTAGCTATTTGCATATGTTTTCTTGAATTATTTGTGTTTGCCACCTAAATAAACATTGTGTCTCAACAGCTTACCGCTCTAATTGGAGTGTTTAAGTCTTGGTGCTGTCATTTGCATAACAATTTTTAGTGACATAATCCATGGAGAATGCTTTACAGAATTTCTTGATTTTTTTTGTCTTTGAATCACTGACAGCATGTGTTCTATTAAAGAAAACCTTAGCATGAGATGAGATGAATTCACCTTAACTTCTCCTGGGTTTTCATTGCTGCTTGGCCCTCCTTTTCTTTATTCCTAGTGGATTTCCTGTTACACCCTGCACCACTGTTGGTAGAAATCTTTACCATTTTGCTCAAGGAGCCAAGCCGGCTCCCTTATTCGACTCTCTCCAGACGGCTCATCCTCCCTAAAAAGAAAACCAACATGCACTCTGTTTTTGTCTTTTAACATTTTCTTCGTGCACCTGTCTCCAAACCAGTACCGCCATCCTGTCTTCCAGGCTGAGAAAGCATGTTAGACCCCACCTGTGTTTTCATTCCTTTCGCCTGCTCTCCTCTTCTCTACTTGCAGCTCCAGTTATCTTCTTTCTTATCTTTTTGCGCTTTAATTTTGCCATTTTTTCCCTCCTATATACGAATACATTTTTCAAGTGAGTTGGCTGTGCTCAGTTTCCTTACCTTGCTCATCCCCTAGCTTTCTACTTGGACTTGAGTTCCCATAACTCTGTGGAAAGGGACCTCTTGAAAGACATTATTTTAAAAGTTTCTTAAAGCAAAACTCTTCTACTTGTGTCTATCACTGTAAACCTGGCAGTGTGCGTTATTTGGGGAAGATGTTCCATAGCTTTCATCAGCTTAAGGTCTTCACTCAAACCACACACAGTGTTTATTCCCTTTTCCTTGTGACACAGATGTCATAAGTCTTAATCTTTTCAGATGTCTTAATGCCTTAATCTTTTCTTCTTTCCTAAATAGCTTCATCTTTAGACCTAATGTCCCTGTATCCCTCAACTCTTCCTCACATAACATGAAGTCTAGACCCTCCAACAATCCAATCAGGCCCTGGTTTCCTTTATTCAGATAGTTCTAATTTGTCAGTATGCCCCATAAAATGTGACATCCAGAATTGGACACTTTTTAGTGAATCACGTAGATGATAATGAGCTAAAACCTTCCTTTTTCTGGAAGCTAATATTAATGTTCATGATTTCCTCTCTGCCTGTGAGACACACGTGCATGCACACACGTACACACACAGAAACACACACATATACTGCTGAGAGTTTTAGTCCTGATGAATAACTATAATTAATGCTATATGATCTGGGGATTCCTCTGTACCATTCTTGTAAAACATTATTAAAAATAAAAAATACTCATACATGTATTAAACAAATACGTAGTTATTCAACAGATGTCATGCTATGGTTTCTTTCGTATTTTATTGCTTTTTACAAAACAAGATAGGAATTCAGATGGTGGCCATCTTGCTTATTGAAGACAATTATAATCTGGTCCCATGTCCTTTTCTGTTTTGTCATCCCTTACTCTTCACTCTGAAAGCCCTGCTAAAGTAATCTTCCTTTCCAAAGGAATCCTGGGCTTGAAACTGATGCTGTCTTTCCTCAAAACCAGCAGTGTTGGCTGACTTCAAGCCTGTGTAGCCGGTTTTCAGGACTGGGTTGAAAACCATCTGCTTACTCCTCTGCATCTGATTGATTTTGGAGAACTCAAGTGAGGTTACATATTAAATTCTCAAACATGTATTCCGTAAAAAAAGGAAATGACCAACAATTGTATGATGCTTGCATAAGGCAAATGCCAGTGTTAATTTACAACTGAGGAGCATCAAACCATATTAACAATGGCATATATAATTAGAGAATTACATGCTATTTAACAGATCACATTAGTGTTTTTTTTACATTTTGTAAATTTTTAAAAAATAAGTTAGAATTAGTTTTGTGTCTCTTAAATACTGATTTACAAGTAAGCATGAATAAAGAACCTATTAATTACTACTTAATTGACATTCCTTTGTCTTTGAATCACTTGGATTAAAATTAAGCACTGGTAATACTTCTAATATGTTGTTATGCTTTTTAAATGGAGGAGTTTTAGAAAAAAATCAAAACCTGGCTTAATTTTGCAGAGTAGATCAATTAAATATACAGTCAACTCTCGATTGTTCAAACGAATGGAGGAAAGGATGGAACAAGCATTCCTGTTTCTCTCGTTCCTGCCCCCTCAGACAATTGCTGAGAGCCTCATTCCAAACGAGTTCTTTGGCTTTTCATCTTGATCATGTTATGTGCTCTAGCCTTGTATCCAGGGTGCAGTCTGAAATATGGCTTACCACTGAGTTGGCAAAGTTTCACGTTCTCACATTCTGCTCTTTATATGCTTTTTAAAATCAGTGCTTTAGGATTGTTTTTATACTTTTCAAATTCTTATGAAAATTTGATAACATTGCTAATAGCCTGTTATCCTCATAAAATTAGTTTTATATAAAAACCTTATCTTTGAATTACATTTTATAGATAATTATAACCTTTCAAAAGCATAACCTCATGGTACCAAATTGCTTAAAAAATGTAATATAAAAATTTTATGAGAGTTTTTGTTAAAATTCTTCCAATTTTTTGAATTCCTAATGTATGCAATATTTCTGATCACTATGTAAGTGTTTGTAAAGGGAAGAAATGCGGAAGGAATTTATGTGTGAAAACAGTATGTTGTGTGTATATAATATGTCATTTTCTCTACCAATTAACTGCACACATTGTGCTATTATCCAGACATGAGCATTCATGGGAATGCATGTATCTGGATAACTGTGAGTTGAAATAAACACACCTGCTTTTATTTCAATAACTGCACATTCAAATCCACATAAGGCATTTATTTGAATGTGACCTTCATATACATGAGAGAACATTGGTTTCAGTGTTTGATTTTTCTGTTGCTATTTTGTTGTTGGTGGTTTAAATCTAAAGTAGGGTACAACCTTACGGGTAATGCTTCTCTGGAAAACTTTGCATGCAGAGAAAAGGAAATTCAAAGATAAACCCTATGAAAAACACTGAAATTGTTTTGTCTTATTATGTTTAACCTCAGTGTGTATTGGAGCTAAATTCTTACAGAATGTATTGAAGCCAAAGTGTATGCAACCCATAAACCAGTCTGGAACTCTGCTCCTTTTACTTTAAGTAAATTTAATGATTATTCTTTCCAGAAAAAACCTGTTAGTCTTTGATTTGGAGAATCCTTTTTTCTCAAGAAGCTATTTCCTTGAAAAGTGTGTTAGAATATGTGTCTGAGCTTTAGAAATCATGTTTTCCATTAGGCAATTGAAGTGTTTGTTGTAAGGCTTATTCTTAAAGTCTGTGTAATTGTTCTTCCCCACTCCCCCCACCCCCAATTTAAGTCATATTTCTGGATAGTTAGTTTTAACTGACCTGAGCCAGAAAATTGAATTAGGATGTCCTTAGAAGTCTTAACTTTGAATTTCCTACTTTTCATTGCATGTAAACTATCAACCACAAATAACAGTTTCAGTTCAAGTTCTAGCTTGTATTTTGCATGTTAAAGCTGTAAACAGTCTATTAATGCTGGAAAGAATCTATAGCTATTGTTCTGCTATTGCCTAATTGTTAAATTTACAAAGGAAGACTGATTTTATTTATGTAGACTTGTCTTTCTGTCTTAGGGAGTGAACTACTTTATGTCCAAGGGCATCCTAGATGATTCACCAAAGGAAATAGCAAAGTTTATCTTCTGTACAAGAACACTAAATTGGAAAAAACTCAGAATCTATCTTGATGAAAGGTAAAAAAAAATTAATTTTTCATCAGACATGAGTTAAATACTGCTTTTAATGAGTTAAGTTTTACCTTAAAAACTGTACTACGTAGCATTCATCTAGTTGCAAAATTGAGTGAAGACAGGAAAAAGATTCCTATACCTTGCAGATCATTTCTCTTGCGAGCTGATGAGGAATTTAGCATTGTAAAGGTAAAAAAAAAAGCCCAAGCACAGACGCAAAATGGAAGTCCAGCATCTTTGTGATCGCAGACCGAAACTAGACATAAAATCTAAGTGTTTGGTAACTAAAAGTTCTGAATTTTGAAATTGTCCATATACAAATCAAATGGACAAATAGTACTCAGAAACACAAACCCTATAAGGTGTGTATATTTGCATCATACTACACAAAAGTGTCACATAAAAGCTTGAAAATTCCGGAAGCGTGATTTAATAGCGTGCTTTACAGAGACAGTGCCTCGTATGCTGTTTTGACTTGATAGTCATTCATTTGTCCTCTTGAATTCTGGGTATCAACAGACAGAAAAATATTGTGAAAATATTTTGATGTGACGTCACCGAACTACCATTTTAAAAATTATAGATCTCATAGAAATCTAAAGAATGGCTCAAAAATGTGTTTGTCTTTTCATTGTAATTCTTTTTTTTTTTATTTCTCAGGATTTTTCAACAACAATTTGTATTTATTATATTCCAGGAACTTTGCTAGAAGTAGCAGTATGCAGTTGATTAAAACATAATCCCTGTCCTTGAGGGGTTTATAGTTCAGCATATCGGTCATTGAAAGAAATTTCTTACGTAAAGACGGTGTCATTAACTCTTTTTGTCCTTAAATGCTAGGTACCTAGGGATCAGCAGTTTTTCTTTAAAGAACCAGATATTTCTGTGAATATTTTAGGCTTTGAAGGACATATGTTCTCTATTGCAGCTACTTATAACTTATAACACATGCCATTGTGTCATGAAAGCAGACATAGACAATAAGTAAACAAGTGAGTATAGCTGTGTTCTAGTAAAACTTTATTTATAAAAACAGGCAGTGGGCTATAGTATTTGGCCCACTAGCTGTAGTTTGCCTATCCCTGCCATAAGCAACTGGTAGAAATTAAGATTTCTATAATCATGGTCATATAATCACACTTGAGTTCAGTAAGGATTGAAGCATATTATAACAAAGTGTGACTATTAGAACGCTATTGATAAAAGATAAGTATATATGCACATATGTACACAAATATTTATAAAATTGTAAACAACCTAAATCTATATCATTAGAATTCTTATATCCATAAGATACGCTACTGTGGAGCCATTTAAATGAAAGAGTTAGATCTTTGTGTAAAGACAGAAAGCTGCTCACAATACACTATATGAAACAAGCAAAAGCAAATTCTAGAACAATATAGGGTATATGTAGACACTTAAAAAAAGTCTACATAAACAATTGTTACCTCTGGTGATGTGGATTGGTATGGAAAGTGAAGATTCTCCTTATTTTCATAATTAAAAAAATAAAGAATTCTGTTTGTCATTTGGATTTAGCCAAGAAGATACTTGAAAAAAAGTTACCATTTTTAATATTGAAAATTCATTTTATAGTTAGAATTTCTAGTTTCACCTTGTTTTGTTATTCTATTCATGAAGATTTTTAAATTGCTTAATTTTATAAACATACTTTGATGTTTTAAAATTTTAAGACACATATACTTTATAGGATTGCTGATATGGTAATCAACAAAGTATTTTCATCCAAAAAATGAATAATCTGTGATTTTTCCCATCATTTTTTTAATAGAGAAAAGTTAACTAAAGCTGTACCTTTTTCTTTTTCTACTAGGAGAGATGTCTTGGATGACCTTGTAACACTGCATAATTTTAGAAATCAGTTCTTGCCCAATGCACTGAGAGAATTTTTTCGTCACATCCATGCCCCTGAAGAGCGCGGAGAGTATCTTGAAACACTTATAACAAAGTTCTCACATAGATTCTGTGCTTGTAACCCTGATTTAATGAGGGAACTTGGCCTTAGTCCTGGTAAGAATGTATATAGTGAATTCCTTCCTGCTCCCATTCCCATCTCTAGGTAAAAATAGTAGTAGATGAGATATTTTTCTCACTATGGGGAAAAATGCTTCCTGTAGTTACAAATACTTGTCTTATTGCTTCTAGCAGTAACTAGTTTGTCATAGCTATTATTTACATGTAGTAAATATACTGTTTTAGGAGGAAAGTTAGACTTAGGTATATGAATTCTTTAAAATTCTTGTTTAAGCATTGGATATTTTTACAAGTCTAATCAAAAACTTGAGAGATTATTTTTAAAGCTTTTAATAATACACACATTACATAGGTAACACCTAGAATTTTTCTACTAAAATTTGTTTTTAATACAACTAGTTTTCACTGTTTGTGTGTATGTGTATATGGGCATGGTATAGCCTGAGTCACCTATGTATTTTTTTCATGTGATACGGATTTATTTCTCTCTTCATATCAAAAAATCTTGTTGTGCTTCTCTTACTGCAGAGATTGCAAAGCCTTTTCCTATCATATGAAATTTGCTGAGCATGCTTGTGCAAGACAATCTTTATTAAGACTGCAATATTCTGAAAAATAAACACCACAGTAGTAGCAAGTAGTAGTAGCAAGTATCATGAGGTTCCTTACTGTTTTAACAGTAAACATCAACCATTGCCCTGAACAATATAAAGAAGAAAGTTTTTGTTGCGTGGGCTCAAGTTTAGCAATTTTTTCCCTAAAGATTTACTTTTGAGATTAATATGTAAATTCCATAGACCTTTTAAATACATATCTTAAATGACAAGGGTAATTTAATAAGCTTGTGAGATGTTTACGTTTTATTTTCTAGTACCAAGTTAATACATTTTATTGTCATTAAAAATGCTTTCTAATTAAATTAGGTCTTTGTAAAAGCGTTTGAAAATAAACATCCGACTTTTTTTTTTTTTTTTTTGCCGTACGCGGGCCTCTCACTGTTGTGGCCTCTGCCGTTGAGGAGCACAGGCTCCGGACGTGCAGGCTCAGTGGCGATGGCTCACGGGCCCAGCCGCTCCGCGGCATGTGGGATCTTCCCGGACCGGGGCACGAAGCCGTGTCCCCTGCATCGGCAGGCGGACTCTCAACCACTGCGCCACCATGGAAACCCCCCGACTTTTTTTTAATGGGAAGATATACTGACAGTACAAATGTATTTAATGCGTAGTTGAATGGGAATATCACATTTGAAAGCAAGAGACAAATAAAGCCAATTCTGAAATTTTTAAATTTAGAATGACTTTTTACTATAAACTCCTAAACTATTTGAAGAAAATGCTTACTGAATTGGTGTTCAGTTAGGATGATCGACATCCCTGTTTGCCCAGGAGAGGAGTTTCCTAGGACACAGGACTTTCATCACCAAACTGGGGAAGGCCCAGGCAATTATGTTTAATTATAATCTAATCTTGAGCTTTAGAAATTATGAACAGTTTTGCCTTTGAGACCACAGTTTAAAAACCAGCCAGTAATTCAAGGTGTTTCTTTTTCCTTCCAGATGCTGTCTATGTACTGTGCTACTCTTTGATTCTACTTTCCATTGACCTCAGTAGCCCTCATGTGAAGAATAAAATGTCAAAAAGAGAATTTATTCGAAATACCCGCCGTGCTGCTCAGAACATTAGTGAAGATTTTGTGGGGCACCTTTATGACAACATCTACCTTATTGGCCATGTGGCTGCATAAGAGCACAATTGCTAGGACTTTAACTTTTAACTTCAAACTAAAACTACCCAAGGACTTATTTAGAGGATATGGGGGTTACATTAGTGCTGGTCATTCTAGCCTCTGTATACAATCAAGCTTGAGTGTACAACCTTTTTTCTTTTACTCTTTTCTTTTTTAGTAATTTCCTTGGGGAACTAAAGAATTTTGCAGAATTTTTCTTAATTTTGCTTATCATGTTTTGCACAAAGCAGAGCCATTGTCTGACACAGCTGTTTAAGAATGTTAAACTGACATTATACTCTAAAAAAGATGGTATATTTGTGCATTAGATTTGCCTGAAAAACTTTATTCATTTCCATTCTTTTTTAAAATACCATGTAATGTGTACATATTTAACTAAAAAGATTTATAATCATAATTATTTTATTGTAAAGATTTTAACTAAAGCCTTTCCTTTTTCTCTCAAACTGAGTTCTGAAATTTATTTGATTCTGATATGAAATTATTACTGTCTTCATAAACGTTGGATCTGACTTCAATAGAAAGCAGTACCAGCTTCTCTTTCCTTTGAACTTTGAAGAGAGTATTGATTTGTTACTATGCAAACAGGCACCTATTTTTATAACAGAAATTAATCACTTCATTTTTTAAATTTCTGCATTAGTTAAGTCTCAAGTCCTTTAAACCATAGCAAAACACGTTAAAATCTGTTTCCACACATAAGAACAAAATGTCATTAGAACTTATATCTGAAGTAGTCAAACCTTACTATTCTCCTAATTTTTTTTTATAAATTTATTTATTTTATTTATTTATTTTTGGCTGTGTTGGGTCTTTGTTGCTGTGCACAGGATTTCTCCAATTGAGGCGAGCGGGGGCTACTCTTCCTTGTGCACGGGGTTCTCATTGTGGGGAGCACGGGCTCTAGGCACATGGGCTTCAGTAGTTGCAGCATGCGGTCTCAGTAGTTGTGGCTCGCGGGCTCTAGAGCACAGGCTCAGTAGTTGTGGCACATGGGCTTAGTTGCTCCGCGGCACGTGGGATCTTCCTGGACCAGGGCTCGAACCCGTGTCCCCTGTATTGCAGGGGGATGCTTAACCACCGCACCACTAGAGGGCCCTCTCCTAATCTTGATGATTTCTGTTCAGAATCAGTTGGGAAAGGAATATTGTGAATGATGGTAAACAGTCTTTATTCATTCATTCAGTATATATTTATCAAGGGTCTTCCATGTGCTAAGCATTGTGCCAGGTACTAGTGATACCTGGACATGGGCTCTGCCTTCACAGAAGTTACATGATTGGGTAATGAGAGGAAAACTACTGCTTAATGGAGAGCAAACGTATGATGTATATCTTAACAGTTATTTAATCAGTAAAACACTTAACATTGGAATGATAAAGAACAGTGTAGGGCTTCCCTGGTGGCGCAGTGGTTGAGAGTCCGCCTGCCGATGCAGGGGACACGGGTTCGTGCCCCGGTCCGGGAAGATCCCACATGCCGCGGAGCGGAGCGGCTGGGCCCGTGAGCCATGGCCGCTGAGCCTGCGTGTCCAGAGCCTGTGCTCTGCAAAGGGAGAGGCCACAACAGGGAGTAGTCCTGCCTTTCAGATCTAGCCCTGATATTACAACTGAACGATGTACTACAGAATTTTCAAAGACAAAACATAAGATAACCAAAACAACTTTTGAAAATCAAAGGGAATTTCAGACTGGTAGTAAACAATTTCTAAGATTCTGAAGCAGATATCTAAATATATTTCACATGTGCATAATTTTGAATTCTATGACAAAATAATTCTAATAAGTGTACTAATCAATGTCTTCATAAATGCATACACCTGTGTAAACCAAGCCCATATCAAGATATGCAACCTTACACAATGTATATGCACTTAACACTGTACCCCTTAATATAAAATATAAACTTTGTAACCATAGAGGTGTATTTACCCTGTCGGTTATCTTATAGTTGTCATCTGTCTTATATATAGCCTATGTTATAAACTCCACAATATAATGGTATAATTTGCTGTGGACAGTCATATATATTTTAAATAAATTAAGAAGAAAAGCTCTTTTGCATTTACCCACATTATTATATTTGAGGTGGCTCTTAGATGATCAGTAGGGAGAGTTTAGAGAAAGTCTTTCAATGTCTCATTTCTCACTACAAAATTAAGTGTAGCCTCCCTAGTGTGGCATGTAAGACCCTTCACGATCTGGCCTCTGCTTACCTTTTTTTTTTTTTTTTTTGCGGTACGCGGGCCTCTCACTGCTGTGGCCTCTCCCGTTGCGGAGCACAGGCTCCGGACGCGCAGGCTCAGCGGCCATGGCTCACGGGCCCAGCCGCTCCGCGGCATGTGGGATCTTCCCGGATCGGGGCACGAACCCGTGTCCTCTGCGTTGGCAGGTGGACTCTCAACCACTGCGCCACCAGGGAAGCCCATGGCCTCTGCTTATCTTTAAAGCCTCATCTCCAGCAACATTCCTCAAATGTGGTCTGGTCTGTCTTTGCCTTTTACAAGCTGTTCTTTCTGTAGCATCCTCCTCTCCCTCCTGTATCTACAGTCCCCCTTGGACTTCCCTGGCGGCACAGTGGTTAAGACTCGCGCTCCCAATGCAGGGGGCCCAGGTTCGATCCCTGGCCAGGGAACTAGATCCCACATGCATGCCACAGCTAAGAGTTTGCATGCCACAACTAAGGAGGCGGCGAACTGCAACTAAGGAGCCCACCTGCCTCAGCTAAGACCCGGTGGGACCAAGTAAATATTTAAAGTCCCCCAACTTATCACCTAAGAGCCACCTCAAATCTAATTTCTTGGTCAAAGCTATCAAAGACTGTCTCTATCACACATACTACTGGTGTTAATTTTCTACATGTCTAACTTCTTTATCAAAATGTGATCTTCTTAAGGTCAAGGATTGCTCCCAGCCTGTCAGATTCTATTGTAAGGCCTGAACTAGGCGAGTGGCAGAGGATTTACAGAGGAGGAATGAATTTTTAAAAACAACTGAAAATTGATAGGATTTAGTGATTTGGGGGAAGGGTTTCTAATATGAGGATCTGGTTGTCCTATCATCAAAGGTAGCTACTAGGGGAAGCAACCAATGGGATGAAATAGAAAAGATGATGTTTCCAATTTTTGGATGTTTTGAATTTGAAAGAATCAATAGAACATTGCAGGTACAGAATAAGACTAGATATGTAAGTTTGGGGGTCGTTATACGAGGTAAAGCATGGGAAAAGACACCTCCTCTAGGGAATATGTGGAGTAAAAAGAAATACTTGGGAAACACAGCATTTCAGGTTTTGTAGAGAAAAAGAAGAAAGAAAATGAGGGCTCTTTAAAACTGTAGAAGGGGGCTTCCCTGGTGGCGCAGTGGTTGAGAGTCCGCCTGCGGATGCAGGGGACACGGGTTCGTGCCCCGGTCCGGGAAGATCCCACAGGCCGCGGAGCGGCTGGGCCCGTGAGCCATGGCCGCTGAGCCTGCGCGTCCGGAGCCTGTGCTCCGCAACGGGAGAGGCCACAGCAGTGAGAGGCCCCCGTACCGCAAAAAAATACAAAAAACAAACAAACAAACAAACTGTAGAAGGACCAGAGAAGAATGGCATCCCGAGAGCTAGGGAAGGGGAGTTTCAAGAAGGACGCTGAGCTTTGCATGTGCTGCAGCCCAAGTAGATTGTTCCTTTCTCATCTACACTCAGGCCTTTTCGAGAGTCTACCTTTTCCACTTGGGGCTGAGTTCTTTGAGGCTAGAAAATCATAGTAGCGCTAATGGCTTTTATATCGTCTCTGCCCAAATACCTCCTTATTCAGTGTGTAATCTGAGCTCTGCGGAAACCCACAAGAGAATTTATGGTCCACTGCAACTCAGACCTGTCTACACCTTCCTCCCCGGTAAGGGCCGTGTTGTTTCAAGCCCAGAACACACCATACCAACTGCATACTGCTAGTGCATCCTTTCTATACACCATCATTACTTATGTTTTTAAAATACAGTACAGATATTTTTTTAAGAAAAGGAAAAGAGAAAATGCTAGAAAACTTTTACGAGTCCTCCAAATTGATCATCAACAGGATTTTTTCTAAGCGCACTCTGTTCAAACTAACACTCTCTAATCTCATCTGTGGTGCTTTCTCTCTGGAAAGCTCGTAACCCCTCTGCCTCTTTACCTGTTGAAATGTTATTTGTCCTTCAAAGTCCCCTCAGACTCATTCCCCTCCAGGGCAACATTCTCAATACTTGCAGGTGGAAATTTTATTCTTCTTATGTCTCCCTCAGTACCTAACACAGACCTTGGCCCAAAGCAGTTTCTCAGTAAACCTAACTGAATTATTTTAGCCCTGGTTTAGTTTCTAATATATAAGTATATAGAAAGATGACTTTACTATTTGCATTTCAAAAAAATATAACCAGACCTTTCAGGTGTACACAATTTACAAATCAGAATGTTTAGAGCAAACTCTTAAAAAAACTAATACAGATTCAACCTATGTATTGTTCTGGATGTAAATTCATTTCTCTGGGTCTTCTAATTTCAAATATTTGCATAAATTACTGCTACTTTGATTGTCCTTTTTTTAATTTTGAGAGTTTAAGCCATTGATCTTGTTACTTCTCTAAACTGATCTTTACATGATTGGCGATATTATTAATATGGTGCTCAATGAGAGTTAGCTTGTTCAGAAGTCTATATATTTAAAATAATAACCCATTTATTCTAATTGGAGTCTTTTCCTGTGTTTAAAGTGAACTTTTTCTTTAATATCGCTATTAATAGCTCAACTCCCTACAGTTGTTTACAAGCATTTGTAAGTGAATATGTCCACTTTGGGAAGCCATCCTAAGGAAATAATCCCAAATAGAGGAAAGGCAGTACGTACACTCTTAGTCACGTCATTGTTTTTAATTTCAAAAAAAGAAAAAGATAGAAACCACTGGAATGCCCCAAACCTGGGGCTATTGTAAAAAATAACCAATGTTTGAGTACACACGGGGTACCAGACAGCGTGCTAAGCACTGGTCAAGTAGACCAGAACGCATCCTCATGACCTGTTATTATGATGCCATGATGTTTATGAATAATGTGAGTTAACAGTTATAAATAATGATAAATATTAAAAAGAAGATTAAATTGCATATATACACACATTATGGTTACTATGTAAAACAAAGCAAAAACCTATGAATGGAAAGAACAGACTGGGATACAATATACCAAGATATTATGGATAATGGATTTTTTCTCTTATTTCTTCTTTCAGATGTTATTAAGGATGATGTATTTTCGATAGAGCAAAATAAATTCATTGAAGTATTCAGAAAATAAAGATAAATAGTGTTCCTAATTTAACTAGTACTGCTTCCCCTCAGAATGTTTCCAGGTATTTTTATTCAAAATTTGTTTCATTTTTAAAAGACACTTGGCTGATCTGTTAAATCATATCTGGACAAATGTTTTGTTTTCAAGCTTAGAGAAGTGGATTGTTTTATTTTATTTTTGTCTAATCAAATTAAAGACCAACCAGAGAAAGATACCAAATCTTTACAGAGGAAATTTTCATTTGTTTAAAAAAAAAAAAAATTGGCTTTCTTCTCGGCCTGGTTGGACAGGAGGGTTGGATTTAATTTAAAATGATTAATGAGATTTTGTCAGGCCCCTTGACTTTACTCCACTGCAGTTTGTCAATGCAACAACCTGGGAAGCCAGGACGCCACTCTGTCGCCCAAAAGTACTCTCTGGGGAAAAAATTAACTGGCAGAACTAGTGCCAGGTACACGTCAATGGCATTGTCTCCTGGGTATCGACAGTTTAAAAGTTTCAATTGGAAAATGTATGTTTTGGGAATGCACATACCTAGGATGTTTTCAGTCTCTTGCAAGTGGTTAATCACTTTTTAAATATTTCAGTTGTTGATGTTTTCCAAAAGAAACTATTTAAAGACAAAATCTTTACCAGTATGTCCCTTCCCCCTAAATTATTTTAAAAATTAAACAAGAAAGGAATTCCAAGAGCTCCGCTCACTTGCTGTTTTTCTTTTTCTTTTTTTGCTTAAAGAATTAAGGTGGAACTTTTTTAAAAAGTAAAATTATTTTTTACTTTCGAAAATACTTTTTTTTAACCATTAGCATGACCTAATTTTGTCATCAAGTTTTTAAAATAAGCTATAAATTTGTGATCTGACATAATACACTCTTTCGTACTTATGAACTTACATTTTAAAATGTTCAATGATATGATTAGCTAAAACAAAATTACTGAATGTGGCCAGTTATCAGGAGTAAATACAATATGTGTTTTTGCTTTGTTGCTTAATTAACCACATAAGGAAACCATACTAATGTAGGACTATCTTTGTAGAAATATAACATAATGTATATTTGCCAATTTTTTTTTTATCAAAGCAAAAAATTAGCAAAGAGTGCTTTCCTGTTAAACAGCATCAGGATGGTGGTCTCTTCTGAGCTGTGTGCGTGTACACAACCTGAAGAGAAAGACCCTCAGCCAGGGCCGGGCTTTCCATTGACTGTTGGCTTCGTTCCCGTGCTAGGAAATCTGAGAAAATCACAGAAAAGTGGAGAGGCCTAGAACAGCTGATCGAGGCTGCTGCTCTTGCCGAGAAGACAACACAAGAAACAAAATAAGGCCCTGTGTGTATATACCAGCACCACTGTCACCTATCACGTTGCCCTGCAGTGAGTTTCTTCCAGAGTATTTGCAATCTTCAGGCCATCGAATAGTTTATTGCATTTCCAAAATTCTCAGAAACTATAGACACTATTTTCAAGGTGTGTGAATTTTCGTGTTATTGCAGTTTGGGTGCTGCATTGTATATTTTTCCCCTAATGTAGACAATTGTGTTTATGAAGGAATTCACAGTTATTTATTTTAGTTAACTTTGGAGATTTTTGTCCTTACTGACATCATAAATCAAAAAATATATATATTTCTCTCCCTCCCTCAATTAATCTCCTTCCTTTTTTCTGGAACAAAGAAAATAATACATCCAAAAAAGATTATGGCCATTGTCAATAATGAACCAGAGAAATGAGAAACTCTTGCATGAGGCCCAGTTCCTGTTGGGTTAGGTGAAGCCCATGCAAACAGCTCTCGCAGGTGGTGTTTATTACCAGGTTGAATTTCTATGTGTTCTTGGTCTGGTTACCTCCTCAGAAATCTGGTTTTATCAACTCACCTCAAAAAAAGTATATTTTTCATGGCATTGATATTTTGTTTGTGTGATTTATTTTTTTTCTCTCGCTCTCTTTTTTCAATTTGGTTATTTGTGGCTTTGATTTTTAAATCCAGAACTAAAGGGGATGTTACTGTGATGACTTACCGAATGTGATCAGTACATTCTCTTTACCAGCCTACAGAAAGTTGATTGATGGTCATGGAATCAGAGCAAGGAAAATTACCAGAATCAAATGCTTTGTGTTTTGCATCAGACAAAAATATCCAAATGCATCTCTCTCTCAATAGAGATGAGTTTTGCACAGTTGAAAGTTGAAAACAAAATTAAATTAAAATTTAAAAATGTAAAATTGAAAAAATTGTAAGAAAAGTATAAAGGACATGATAGGGGGGACCCTGTCCCCCCCATCCCCTCCCACTTCCAGGACCCCATCATTAGCTGCTTGGAGCTAGTGGCCCTGCCTTTTTCAACGTGTGTATGTGTATAAATGCATGTATTTGTTCAAAGACTGGGATGCGTACGTCATGGAGATGGCACACCAGGTAAACAGCAGCAGTTTCCTCCACTTTATACAAATACACTAGTAAAATAATACTCACGCATTATAATACCCCCAAAAGAAGTACCTCTCAGGCAGTTGGCAACCTGAGATGGGTATCATTGAGACCGAAGAACGACTCCAACCCGTATCAGAATTGCATTTTGACTACCGTGGGTTTTGTGATAAGAATGGGATGGAGGGGGCCACAGATGTTTTGGGAAGGGCAGCAAAGAGCAAGCCACACTAGTTCAAGTCAAACTTCCTAGTGCTATAGACTGAATGTGTCCCCCCCAGATTCATATGTTGAAACCTAATCCCCCGTGAGATGGTATTCAGAGGTAAGGTCTTTGGCAGGTGATTAGGTCTTAGGTTGGAGCCCTCCTGAATGGGATTACTGCCATAAATAAATAAATAGACATAAATACATAAATGCATGAATACATTTTGATAACTGAAGTCACTGGCCACCAGATATTGTCAATATTTGCTGCTGTGTGTCTCTTTATTTTATGCTGTTAAGTGGAACAGTGTTTTGACCTTCTCAGCAATTTCCCTTGTCATCGACTCAGAATGTCTCTAATACTTTTGTTATTATTATATCAACTTATTTAAAACCTTACTATAGTCAATCACATTTCGGGCATGTCCTGCTCTCCTAAAGTTATTCTGATGCATTCTGTGCTTTTCTATTTCAGAGAAATCTCATTTCTCATATATTCAAGATTACTATAGCCCCCAAGTACCTATAATATGACATAAATTTAGGGCATTACATTTTACATGACAGTGAAGTTTTAACATAAATATTTAAGTCTTCAAAGATGGCTCACTTTGTGCAAGGAAGGAGTTAACCAGGTGTGGCGAAAGAGGACAAAAATGAAAAAAACTGTGCCCTGTCATCCAAGACTTCAGTGAGAGGAAGGCAACCGTAATCACATACAGTTCTATAATATTTTATATCTACCACTGCAACTTTGCAGAGGTCTGGAGATGCTATGTGAGCTTTGGAAGTTCACATGACCATTTATAGGGATCAGGGGAGGCAGACCCCCAAGTACATTTGGTGTATTACTAACCGTAATGTACAGCAGAAGAAGTGTGTTCAAAGAGCTTAAAACAAAACCAAACCTAGTATTTTAGGAAGAGGAGAGTGATCAATTAGTACTAACCAGCTGAGTATAAAGGGAGGAATGTGATTTCAGTAGGTGTCCTCCCGGGTAGGGCAATAGCATAACCAAAAGCCTGGAAACATCCAAGTGTCTGAGGTCATGGAAGTGAATAATCTGCTGGAATTGGAGGGTAAGGTCTGAGCAATGACATAGTGGAAGAAAGGGCTGGAAAATATAGATTGCACAAAGGAGATGCTAAAATGGAGAGTTGGGACTTTTTATTTTTGTAGGCAATTGGAAATGTTCATGAACAAAGATGGAATTTCTGATCTGTGATTTGGGAAGAACTTTCTAAAGCCAATCTAAAATGTCAAACAGAAATGCAACAGATTGTAGGATAAGGAAACCAGTGAAGAGGCTACTGGAATTAGGCAAGTGAAATAAGGTGGAAATCTGAATTTTAGTATTGCTGTTGGAGTGGAAACGATAGAGGAAAGATTTGAGAGGCATTTTGGAAGTAAACCCTCTTGGGGAAAGACTGAATGTTGGCCATAAAGGTGGAGTTAAGTGTGATGAATTGGGAGATTGGGATTGACATATATACACTAATATGTATAAAATGGATAACTAATAAGAACCTGCTGTATAAAAACATTAAAAAAAAAAGACTCCAAATGGTCTGAAGAAGGCGTTGCTGTTATAAACAGAGAGAACACAAGTGCAGGGCAACTGACTTGGGTTGGAGGTAAGGTGGTGACGAGAGGGAGAGGATGAATCCCCTTTAGGTCAGTAGATTTAAAGTGCAGACAGGACAGTTATGTGAAGGAATTCAGCAGGTAGTTTGAAACGTAATCTAGCGCAGAGATTGGAGATAGATGCTAAGTTTACATTTCGGGAGAGTCCTCTGCATACACACGACAGAAGAAACCACAGGAATAGATCCATATGCTGAGGTTGTCATGATCACTTCACACAGGGCACGGAAAATAGTACGGTCCAAAGAACTATTTGTTGAATGAGCAAGTTGATATTGATAAGTGTTCTCAAATATCCAAAAATCTCGGAGTACTTTAATAACAAGCCTTGGATAGAGAAAGATAGCATCCTGTTGCAATGGAAAGAACCTTTCACTAAATCACCAAGGTCCTATCTATTCAGAAAAGTTTCCTCTTGCCAATCCACGTCCCTGCCAGGATAAGAAGGGCTCTATTTATCAAATAGCTTTTTTTTTTTTTTAATGGATAGGCTGCAATTGGCCCTATAACTGGAGGACTCAAAACTAAAATGATACCAAACCAAGTTAAATCCTGCACTGATGGTTAAGACCCACGCAAATCCATTACCCAACCCCCAACCTGAATATTTCTCAGAATCCTTAGAAGCCCAGGCTGAGTTGCTTTCACAGCTCTCTGAGGTTGAGGGTTGCAAAGTACCTTCGGGTTATGTCTCATTGCCCTCATTTCCTCCGCCAGGATGCTGTTCCTGATACAAGCGTAACTAAGCTCTGAAACAACCAAAATGGGGACTTCCCTGGAGGTCCAGTGGTTAAGCCTTCACCTTCCAAAGCAGGGGGTGCAGGTTTGATCCCCGGTCGGGAAGCTAAGATCCCACATGCTTCGCAGCCAAAAAATCAAAACATAAAACAAAAGCAATATTGTAACAAATTCAATAAAGACTTTAAAAATGGTCCTCTTTAAAAATAAATAAATAAATAACTAAAATGGTACTCTTCCCTGCAGTTTCCTTGTCTTAGATTATGATGTGTTCTTAGCAGAAACGGGAAGAGAAACTCTCTCCTCACAGGCTTAGACATAATCTCTGAGGCCCTCCTGACTCTCCTCCACTGATTCTGCCCTCAGCCTCCAGCGTGTCAGTTTCTCCTCAAAGCCCTTCTCTGCATGCAAATCGGCCAGACATCCCTGGGTCACCAGCCTCACCAATTTCTCCAACAGACCCACACTCGGCTTAGGACCACCCAGCACGCCTCAGCTTCTCCAGCCAGGCACCTGCCTCATAACCTGGGGGACTAGAGTTTATTGTCTATACCAGGACACTTCTGAGAGTGCTAAAATGCTAATCCAGATGGTACTCAAGACAACAGGCGTAAACTAGGAATTGTGGTTGCTCTACCCGTGACTATAATACAATGTGATAAATGCAAAAATAAAAGTTTAAACACTTTGCAGGGGAAACATTTTAGATGCAATGCACCGATGGGTCCAAATTTGTTTCCAATCAAAAACATCTCTAAATTATTTTCCAGTCAGCATCCATGATAAAAACCATACCGTTAAGCCGCGGGTATTTGCACCAGGCTACACAGCAGAGCTCTGGCTCTGGAGGGAAATAATCTTTCAGCTTGTTGGAAATGCATTTTGTAACTTAGAATCCCTCTACAGAGGAGCGCATTTTGTAGTTTGGTCAAAACCCTAAGGAACTGTGTCTCAGAAATCTCTGGAAATATTATGGAGATATTTATTTGGCAATGATCTTAATAAAATCAAAATTACAGATAATGTTTCTCTGACTCATTTAATCTTCACAAGTGCAGGCTGAGAACATAAACGTGACTTTACTTAGAGGTCACAGGCTAGTGAGTTCTGGATATACTGGCTATAGTGACATATTTGCGCATCTGTATCTATCCAAATATATCCATCCATCCCTGAGCAGGTCTGGAAAAGGGTATGCCAAAGCAGAGGGAGCAGCAAATGCAAAGGCTGTGGGGCAAGAACAAGTTTGGTCCCTGTACCGTAGAATGGAAGCTTCAGGAAGGAAGATGACATTTTATTCACTTTTCTATTCCAAGCACCTAAAAAAGTCACTGAAGCATAAGAAAAAGTCGGTAAATATTTAAGGAATGTATGAATGAATGAACGAATGAATGAATAGGAGAACCCATAGAGGAAAATGGTCTTAGGGCTGAAGGCAGAGGTCATAGCTTGTGGATCTTGGTAGGCAGTAGTAACACAATGGGGTTCTGTTCAAGTGCAGTGGGGTGTTACAGCAGGATTTAGAAAGAGGAGTGATGTGATGTGATTTATGTTTTTAAAACAATCATTCTGACTGTTGTGTGAACAATGGACAATAGGGTGGAAGAAGAATAAAAGTAAGGAGGCCAGTTTTCAGACTTTTGAGGTTGTTCAGATGGAAAATCACAGAGGCTTGGAAAAGGGCAGTGGCCGCAGAGATACAAAAAAATTGAATGCTCCGAGATTTTTGGCTTTAAAAACTGGGTAGATGATGGTGCCATTTACTATGACGAAGAATTTGTTTAGGAAAGAAATTCAAGTGTGTTTAGCTACTAACCTAGAAAAATATAAAAACTAGTTAAGAATAGAGGGGACTATTTGTAATAAAATATTAAGTGAAAAAAAAACCTAGTCAGAATGTATACAATAATTACAGTTGTGAAGAGGATATATTTGTATATTGAAAAAGATAAGTTTAAAATATGGTTGCATAAAGACGTTGATTTGTTGAGAATTTTGTGTTTTAAACATTTTCATTTGAAGCTTTACTCTTCCTGTTATAATATTGTTTGTGAAATATAAAAAGCAAAATTCTAGTAAAAGGCTGTAAGTCTATGAGAAAAGTCTAAAATGATTGCAATGCAGAATAAAATTTCATTATAATAAATTCATTAAAGAATGTTGTAATGGAATCTTTATGAAACCAGTAAAAGCTGTATTCCCAGGTCTTGAGATCCGAAGCAGAATTAATGTGGACATTTGGGGAGAGCGAGAAACAAAAACAAAACAAAACAAGAAAGTCAAACCCAGATTATTGACATAACATTTTACTGATAAAGTCCTCAAGAGAAGGAGATTCCATGAGCTCCCATTATAATCCATTCCATGACTTATAACCTTAATTTCTTTCTTATTTAAAAATATTTATTTTATTGAAGTATAGTTGATTTACAATGTTGCATTAATTTCTGCTGTACAGTAAAGTGATTCAGTTATACACATATATATATGTTATAACCTTAATTTCTTTAGAATTTTCCCACCTTTTTCTACCATAAGGGCCCCAGTCTCCCTATATTTCACTTCGAGGCTTTTTCTTGTTTTGCGGTCAGTGGGAATGGATTACAACTCACCGTCAGCTTCAGTGAGGAGCGCTTCATATATGTGAACACCTTTTAATTATTCCTTCTTTTGTTCAGACAGGTAAATCCTGTTACCATGCTAAGGCACGTTAAGAAGAGATCGTTCAGTAGTAATACCGCACCACATCCTTAGCTTGGCTATACTGAGAGCTCCAAATGGATTTTATACAAATGATTTCTGCATGAATGCATGTTGTTACAGTTCAACTTTCTGTGGGACCCCCAGGGAAGCAGAGCGGGTATAAACCGGTGCCTGGTGTGTATTGAAAGCCCTGAGCTTCATGTGCATGTTTTCACTTCCCTTTAAATAGCGGTTACCCTAGAACTCCACGAACTCAAAACCAACCACATCTGCCAGAAAACTTACCCACGCTTCCAATTTCCGTATAAAATAAGCTTTCCTTCTTATCCACAGCTGTTATCAAACCCGATGACCAAACTGATAAATTTTGCTGTGATCCATGCATTTCAAATGCATGAAGAACTCCCAAGGCCAGAGTGAAAATGCAAGGAGAAAATTTTCCGCAACACTTATTAAAATGTGAATGTTCTACTAATACTGTCCTTAAGGAAAAGAGCACACAGACTTGTTGGACAGAGCATTTTTCCACATAGACATGTTTATCTCTAACATTTCAGTTTTAGATCGAAAGAACACTCATCTGGAAACAAAGATCCTGACTTCACAGAAGTACAAAAGCAGAGAAAAATCTCAAATTCTTCATTTAAGCCCCTCTACAAGTGTTTCTACATCCTGTATAAACCATTTTTCTAAGAACGGGAGATTCCTTAAACATGTCTTTGGAAGATCTAAAAATGAATGCAAATCTGATTTTATTTGGAACTAATATCTTGATTCTATGCCAAAGAACAGATCTGATTAAATGAAGTAATTGTATTTCTTTAATGTAAGTGTGAGGTCTTACTTAAGGGGTCTCTGAATACAAAATCTATGCATGATTGCATGCGTGTATATATATTAGCAAATGTGTTTGGTACTTGTCAGCATGAATGTTATGCTAAGATGTTAGTGTTTTGGACAGTAACTCCCCAAGTTAGCAAGCTGAAGTCGAATGCCTGAATTTATCTATGTAAAGTTGAATGAACTTGATCCAAGCCTTCGTGGGGCCCTAGGCAAAGCCAGATGTTCATATCCTTAGGCAAATTTCTGTACACCGCCCACCTGAAGGTACTGAGAAATATGGGAAGGAAAAGAGCAAAATTTCTTAAGATAAGCTTCGGGATCTTGCAGACGTGAGTCTGGGGAAAGCAGCTGGCAATGCTTTGTAAACTGAACACAAGATGTATCCTGACCATTTGCCGTTAACCGTGGTGCTCAAAACGAGACATTTTAAACAGAATATGAGTGAGATTTTCAGAGAAATACTGTCTTCTTTGCACCAAGTTTTGCTCCACGTTGCGGTCGGTTTTTCACATTTTGCCACCTAGTGGACAACCTGAAAACTACAAGATTCCCCTCCCCCCACCCAATGATTAATTTCCATACCCTCCAGGAAGAATTGCCCTGAGTCAACCTAGAGCAAGGATTTTGTTTGTTTTGTGCATTGGTGCTCCTGGAACAGTGCCTGGCACTTAGTAAGCCATCAGTAGATAGCTGTTTAATAAAGGATCAGTTACCACTGGACGTCATTGCTCTGTGTAGACAGATATCCAGGTGTTTCAACTTGATATAAGCACCTACCCCTCCTTCACCCCAACTGCTCCAAATAAAACTAAATTTACCCTGGAAAATGCCCTTTCTCCTTTGACTAAAAACCATGACTGGCTTTCTTCTTGCTTTAGGCTGTGATACTTCTTATTCCCTTTTTTGTTACCAAAAATTATTAAACCCATTTAGCCCTCTTTTTATAAAAAGAATACATATGCAGATGTATAAATATGTTTTTCTTTTTCAAAATAACATTCCATGCTTCTACTTCAATGAGACTAAAGTGTTAATGATTCTTAAACATATTTCTCCTGGCGTAAAGATTGGTAATTTAAAAAAGCAGAATAACTTTTAAATTCAGTATTCCTCTAATGTCTTTTTGATTTTTCAGACTGTCTTTTGCAAATATTTTAAAAAGCAAAACATATGACTATGTTTTAGTACCTTAACATTTAGGCTAAAAAAATTCATAGGTAATCTGCCTCAAATTTCTTTCTCAGGAGAATTAATTTCCATTCTGAAATCAGCAAAATAAGTATACATATAACACAGACTCGTAGTTCATTAAAAGAACTTATTCTTTTTGTTTTCAAATCAGGCTGATCTTAGGTTGACAATATCCTAACATGTTTTCATAATATATTGTTGAGATACAAAGCTTGTTTTCTTTTTTAGCTGAAAGCATGTATATTCATTATGTAAAACTCATTTATGTTACATACTTGAAAAGTGGAAGTTGCAATGCAGCTGCTTTCTAAGGTGATTTTTGCCCCTCTTAAAAAGGTTTAAGTAGTATTTTTATAAGTAAAATCATTTCTTACATGTTTGAGTGACCGAGTATAACATCAGATGCACATACAAAATAACATATGCAAGAAAAACAAAGTTTAGAATAACATTTAAATTATTTTTTAGTGTATGTGAAATAATTTGTTTTTCTCATCTCTGTCGCAGGGTCAAGGTCTATAGCATTTATTGGAACCAGCTATTTCTCTCATTTTCATAAGGTCCCAGGAGGCAATAGTCATACATTGTTACTTCAGCCTTCAAAGAGGCAAAGCAGTACAGAGCCCTGTACTGTAATAGACAACACAAAACAGTCCCAATTTCAGTTCCTGTTATACTGACAAGTCTCCTTCAGGTAAGAGATGGAAACATTCTTTTATCATTATAAGGTTAGTGACAATTTTAATGGAATAAAAAGATTATTCTTACTGCATCGGGGATAGAAGTTTGGGGTGTGGGTATGGGGGGGGAGATGTCTTTTCCCTTTTATGTTTGTGTTGTTCAGAAATTCTCTTTAATTGGTTTAAATCTAGCTCATAATCTCAACATTACTACTGACAATCAAAGCTATTGAGGACACATTACTTATAGAGCCTGACCAAAGAATTCAATGTACATATTTTTTAATTAAAAGAAGATAAGTAGTTGATTTTCTACCTGAGAGGTTTTGTCTTTTAACATCAATAATTAGTATTCCTTGCATTTGCTCTATCATTGTGACTAGAGATATTCTAAATTTGGCTTATTCGCCTCAAACACACAGTGTGTAACATTTTTAAAGCAAATAAGAGTTTCAAAATTCACTTTTCCTGCCTGATATGCATGACTTATGTGGGAAAAGATAGTGAAGATCACACAAACGCATATTCACATAGAGAAGTTACGGAAATTAGAAAGAAAGAGGGAAAAGAACCCCAACAAATATCTCTAAAGTTGTTGAAAGTCTTTCAAATAGACAATTCCTTCAGATTTTATATTTTGATATAAGTTGCTGTTTAAACAAAAAGTCCTCTCATTTGGGAGAGAGGTTTTTTAAAGACAAAAATAAATCAAGAAAAGAATTAATACAATATGTGCTTAAACTAAACGACTTCTGTTTTGTTGTAAAATACATATAACATAAGTGAATTATGTTTCATAAAAGTGTAAAATTTATAAATGACAGTTTCATATGGGCAGAGATGACATGTATGTAAATTATGTTTTAATATGTTAATGTTTTATAATCTAGGAAGATTATACACCATTTTAATCTTGCTTTTTAATGATTTCTTGCAAATATTCATTCACTACTTTTCAATCCACACCTAGGAATTAAGAAGAAAAACCTGTTGAAACCAAAGAGTTAGTTGTTATTTCTTGGTTTAAATGGGGCAACTTCTGATTTCATAGAGGAGAACTTATTATGACAATTTCTAAAACACAGTGACCGTGTTTTTAGCGTTTTGTGTGCATGCCAGATAGTTAAAAAACATTTTGCTTCAAAATAACTGTGTATGTTTAAAAAGCCAAAGGTACTATTTTTTCTGCAAAGTCAAGTTGTATAATCAAACAGCATCAGCTTAGAATGACTGTGGAAACGACTAAAAGGACTACATTTTACTAAATCAGAGATGGATTTTCTTCATTGTAACTGTTCTCATAAGAATTATGTGAGCATTTTGTATGTGGTTATCTTAAAATGTTACGTGCATCTTTTTAAACACTCTTTTAGTTGCCTTTTTCCTTTCACTTTAACTGTGTTCTGGCGCTTGACGAGCATAAACCGTACCAGGTCCCTTTCAGCGAAGACTCCAAACAGAATAAAAGCCATTTAGGGTCTTGAATACATTAGAGTAAAATATTTATGAATGAAGGAGGGTTGTCTCCTTCTGAGCTTTGCCGCGTCGGACCTTTCCTGAATCTTCTCATTAACATCTTCTGTGACCTCCACCAGAACTGGGCGAATCCCGTGGCCTTAGGAGATCGCCTGGGGGTGGCGGCGGTGAGGTTTGGGTGGGGATGGGGGAGGGAGTGTCTCTCCAGGCCCCTCTCCATCCACTTCTAGGTGTGTGCGTCGTGTGTGTGGTGTGTGTGTGTGTGTGTGTGTGTGTGTGCGCGCGCGCGCGCGCTATAAACAAGAGGCACAGCAGGGAAGCAGGGCGCAACTCCTCCAAGATTCCAAACCTCATCCCCGAAGAGTGTTAAGGCCTGACTGTCGCATCCTGGTCTCTCCATCTTCCCACCGGTGCCCGGAGATGCGCGCTTCTCCCGCATCCCTGCATCCGGGACGGGGTGGGGGCGATGGGGGTGGGTTCGAGATTCCACACCTGAGCGAGGGACAGGAGTCGCACTTTCCGCCCTGTCTGGTTCCAGACCGTGTCCACGTCTCTCTCTCTGGAACCAAATGGACCACAGAGTTGGAAGAAATAGGGCGACTCGTAAAGGGGGACAGCCCCTTGCCCCAGTCTCGAGGGAAAATCTCCCCGAAACATGGATGCCTGACTTCAGTTGAACTCTTGGCAATCTTAGTCGCGCGCTTTTGTCCGGAGATGGTTATAAAATGAATTTTCGAATCCCTGGGTTGGTAGAGGAACCGGGAAGGGTCAGGCCAGCATCCAAGGAACTCATCAGGTGTCCCGCGGCCCCGCCGGAGGCCTGCCCGGCAGAGGCGTTCGCTTCGTGATCCCGGGAGGCCGCCGCCAGCCTCGGTGCTGCAGCTGCTGTGGACGGTGGTTGTAAAAAAAGAAAAAAACAGAAAACAAAAAACAAAAACAGTATATTTGCAACCGGATGGAACCGTCTCGCTGCTTCACAGAGAGCGAGGTTTGGCCGCTTGCCTGGCGCTGGGGCTAAGGCCACAGCCGCTGTTGGGTTCCGCAGGAGTTCACATCTTAAAATAGATGATCACGGATAGTTCTTCCCCTAGGCAAAAGCTCCGCACTCGCCCTCCCCGCCCGCCATCATCAAGGCAATTGGCGTTGAACTCTAGGGCGACTGGTTCCGACCATCGGCGCGGGACTTGCATCCCGAGCTGGGTCCAGAGCCACGGGGCCCGCGGGCGACACGTCCAGAAGTGGAAATGCCTTCAGTGAACCGAGGGCTTTGACACTGAATCGAACGAAGCAGGAAGAACTGCCATCTCCGCGCCCTGGAGCTGTGAGCACCGGCGTGAAGGCCTGGGAGAGGCGTGCGGGTTGCAGGATCTCCCTCCGCCCTGTGCTGCGCGGTGCTGCCTTAACTCCGCGCAACCCCCAAGTACCGTCCAACCATCCAGGTTCACGGCCAGCTTGTGTCACCGGTGCATATATCACTGTCAGCTCGGACAGAGCGGGCACAGCTATCTCACTCGTCCTGACCACGCCGGCTCTAGGCTGGTTCACTGCCCGGGCTCTGCGCGAAATGCCCCGACCCGCGGCATTTGCCCTCAGACTTCCCATCCGCGTCTCCTGGGTTCTAAATACGCGCTTGCACTTTTATCAGACAGGCAAAGGGCGCGGGGAGATGGTTCTAGCAACCGACCGCCTCAGCACGCCAGGGCCTGATTGCTGTCCAGCAGTCAGAGAGCCCGAGAGCGCATCATCAGATATCGTTTTGTGCACGGGGAAGCCTGAGCCCATCAAGGTTATAGTGACATTCTCAAGGTCACGTAAAGCTCTAGGAAAACTGCTGCTTGATCCTAAGTCCCTTGATTCCCGCTATCACTGCCTGGTCCCTCCACCGTCCAGCCTCTCAAGTTCATTGTTTTAGAGATAGCAGAATGTAAGGATGCTTGTAAAAGGGGAACACTGTTTGCAGTCATTGCAATGGATCAGTATAATTTTCAGTGTGACATTTCCAGTTATCATCCCAGGAATGTACTTCAGATCTTTCCTCATTCTACTTCACAAATTCAGATACGAGGAATGTCTGGCGATCTTAGATATCAGGGTGCTAGACACCCAATTCACCTCCCCACCGCTTTGGCCCCCGGGCAGTGGTTTCTGGGCGCCCATCAAAGCCACAAAGAGGAATTCCGAGCAGAGCCAGAGGACTGGGGAGGTGGGCGACCAGGGGTGGGCGCGGGCGCAGTGAAATGCCAAGCGAGGCGAGTGGTCAGGCAGTCAGCTTTCACCTTCCCACAAGCTATTAGGGAAGGGACTGGTTTTCGTCCAGCAAACTCTGCCCTTAGGCGTTCTGGGCTTGACGCTCTCGTGACTATTTCTCACTATTCGCATTAATTGTTTTAGCAAAGTACACATACACCCCTCCACACTTTGAGAAAGGCGAACCATTTCAGATTCTTTGTCCCTGTGGCTTTATTTATTTATTTATTCATCCATCCATCCATTCATTCATTCATTTAAATCTGTGTTGAAAAGTTGGTAGTCCCCCAAAGCATTTATTTCTGAAGAGGCCACAGTGATGATCTCTTCCCTTTTATTCTCATTCAAATGACTCTTTCTCTCTCTCTCTCTCTCTCTCTCTCTCTCTCTGTTTTAGTCCAACAGTAGAAGAGAGAGAACCCCCAACCTTCAACTGTCAACTGTTTTCCAAACACGAGATTAATGTTCCCCAGGACTCAGTGGTAACGTGACCTTTCTGTTTTCAGATGTGTTTTTCAACATGTAATCGTTTGTTTGTTATGTCTCCCGGTGTGGACTCAGGAAAGCTGGGGGAAGGGCTGTGGCTTGCCAGGGGGGGAAAATGGATTTGGAGCCTGTTTTTGTTCCCTCCTCAACACAGGAAAGTGCAGAGCATTTTATTTTTATTTTCCAGAAGATAATCCCCTAGAAAAAAAGAACCCACCATACTGGTCCTGAAAAGAAATCTGAGCATGTGATGAGCAGCTATTTAAAAATAGCATATCTCCAAACAAAAAGCTAAAATATTTTTCTTTTAAGTGAGGGGGACTTCTGGGGTTTCCAGTAATCCTTTTCTTGATCTAGGTAGTTACATAAGATGTATAGTTTTTAATAATTTATCAAGCTTTTTGCATATGATTCATGGCCCTTTTTAGCTAGTTATACTTCCATTAAGTTTTAAACATCTAAGATGTAGGAAACCTCTGGTATATGTGTACGTCACTAGACCTTCTAAAACTTATTTCTAATAAATTTCCAAACCAATATATTTGTTAAACTGTATTAAGAAACTTACCAGTGACTTGATTTCTAAGTAATAGGTTCTAAATCAGATTGAGAACAATGTACTTGAATTAGTTATTAGAAAACCAGCATAAAAATCGGATGACTTTCTAATATAGTAAAATATCAAATAAGCAATGAGAGTTTAAATCTTGTCTTAAGAGAATTCCTAAAGAAACAAAATAGCTATTTGGTTAAAAAAACAACAACCAGACTTCATACTTTAAAACGGTATTTAATTGTTTGAGACGAACTCTTATTAGAAAATGCTTTATCCCAAAGGAGAATTTTAAGAAGCATCTCAGCTATACTCAAAAGTGAATTTCTGTCACTAGAAAGAGGCCAGTTTGAAATGTAATTTCCCTCCATAAAATATTATTAGGCTGCTTTCCTGGTGGGTGACGATTTCACCAAGAACCAAAGACTAAATTGTTCTCCCCACTTAATCAATAGTTTTATTGCTGGCATCAACCCCACTTATGACCCAATGCTGCCTTCCACGCCTTATTTCTTCCTCACTCTCATCATCCCTTTCCTACTCACCCTAAATTTTCTGCTACCCCGTTCAGTCAAAGAAAAAATCGTGATTCCCAATCTAGGAAGTGATTTTCCGACAAATGGCTTTGTTGTTGACTCCACGCCCCTCAAACCCCTTCTCTCTCTCTCTTTCTCTTTCTCTCTCTCTCTCTAATCGACCCTTCGTTCCCAGGAACGATGGCTGAGCCCGCACTGCCCACACCGAGGCTTGCTGCTGCCTTACTTTACAGGCCCTTCCGCGGTTTTATGATTGGTTGCTGTGGTTAGAATGTTTATAGATAATAAGCAACGAATCCGTTTCTTGCCTAATGAATTGCCCCAACCGCGCACCAGCTGATCGCCCGTAACTAGCTCCAGGACCGAAACTAGCCAACTTCGCCGCCGCCCCAAATCAAAGCCGAGTACCCCAAGGTCAGCAGAGGCGTAGTTCCCATTTCCTAGTTCCCCTGCCCCACAGCCCACCTCCACGGGGGCTCTGCTTCACCCGTTCCTCTCCCCACCGGTAGAAGGGATGAATTCCAATGAACGGAGGCTTTCTTGGCGTCTGAAAAGCTGGCCGCAGATCGGGGGCCTGGGCGCACGCACTCCGGGGACAGTAGCGCTCTGTCCGCAGCAGCTGTAACGTGGCCGCACCGGCCCCTCTGTCTTCGGGCGGCGCACAACCCACGGGCAGTTTGAATCGTCCTGGTTCTGAAGGAGGTTGTGCCCGTGGAAGATACAAAAGGCTGGCGTCGGCCAGGGCGCGCGCGCCCGCGCCCCCGCGCGACCGCGGCTGGAAGGAGGAGAGGGAGGGTGTAGGAAGGGCGCAAGCTAGTTAACACTCTGCATCTAGTCTGAAATCAAGAAGATGTCTGTTCAGACTCCCAAGAGACGCGGAAACCGTGGAAGATCTGCCAAGAGCATCACAAGAACAGAGGAAACCGATCTCTGGGGTGAGATTCTTGTATACACATTATGGCAGCTGCACGCGGCCTCGGTCAGTAGCTGGGGGCAGGGGCTGTGACGATGGCGACGGGGGGCCGGGAACCGAATCTGGCATCTCCGTTGGCCTTGCGTCGAGGGAGTAGACTGTCTAGTTTGATCTCTGAGCGGCCGAGAGGACACTGGTGTTGGCCACGGAGGATCCCCTTTCCGTAAGGACCCACAGGAGGGAAGCCGAGAAAGAGTCTAAACCCGAAGGTCCAAGATCAACAATTCTCTTACCAGAGCCGTTTCCAAAAGGCGTTTACCAGTTAGCTGTATTTTGAACGAATACACTTCCTTTACGTAGTTGAAAGGTCTGCAGTTTTGCGTTTATACATTTGATGTTTATGCTGCCTTCCATCTGGGCCCCCCGGTTCCCGGGATCGCTTTTCTCCAAGAATCCCAGGAAGGGTCGTTATGAGTGTTCATTTCCCACGTGTGATTTTGCTTCCCTTTATTGTAAAGAGTAGGTGAAGGTGTTGTTGAGTCAGGACCTTATCTTCCTGGGTGGCCACTGCTTCCCAAAACTGCGGGTAGAGAGCATGTCAGTCCCAGCGTCTTCCTTCTTTCACTGGTTTTGGTTTGTAAATCCCATTGTTTCATGGCGGTGGGGAGGGAGGGGCACTTCTGCTGTTCTACCACTCAGTGAACAAATATGTATTGGATGCCTACTGGTCCAGGTGTTCCGGACGCAGCAATTAAAAAACACAACAACAACAAAACCCTTTTCTAGAGCGTCCACTCTAGCGGGGAGGATCAGGTTTATATTAGGACTCACTTTGGGTTGGACACTGAGAGGATGCAGTTTTGAATAGCAGCATAAGGCACAGTCCTAGCCATCTGGTTGGAACCTATCTCCTTGTCACCTAAGAGGTTTCTTTATTGTGTGCAGTCCTATTACATAATAAGTCAAGTCACACTGCCTTTCTTTCCCCAGCCTTTCCACAACGCGTACCTGCCGTGTTACAGAGCAGATAGCAACACCCTCTACACTTTTCCCCTCGATAAGCCCACTTCCATCTGTGAGGCAGTGGGAGAAGGGTGTTGCTTCTCAACTAGTGTTGGTCTTGACTCGAGCCATGGAGTCAGCAGTTCAATATTTTTAGTGTCGTCTATGGAATCTTGGCCCCATGGACCTTCAGTGACACCAGGCCAACTCCAAGACAAAAAGCAGGTCATGTCCCTCAGTGACAGAGGGAATTTTCTCCCCCTACCTACCTGGGATCTCACTGCCTCTTCCTCTCTGGGGACAGAGGTGTTGCCTGGGGAAGACTTAGCATCGCCTCAAGGGCAGCCAGAACTGACCAAGTTTCTAGGCAGTGTCTGATTTTGCTGGAAAGTCTTTCAATCCCTCTCTCTTTCTCCACTGAAAGTCTCCCCTGGGAAGTTGCCCATTTACTACCAAGGTAAGGCAGGCTTCAGGGCCTTAGCGATTTTGCCTGAGCCTGGGGCTATGGCCTGCCCCCCTTCTGGGGGCAGGGATGCTGATTTAATTGCCCCTTGATGAAGAAGAGAGTTGAAAATGATCCACAGAAGAGAAGACTAAAAACAAAGGCAAAAAACCCTCCTCGAGCTGTGTGATTATTTTCTCTGTCTTTGCTGTTTGATTTGAACTTGCCTCATTAGAAATAAAGATAAATAAGAACACAAAACGTTGGTTGGTTCTCCAGCACCGAATGTGTGTGTGCATGGTTGATACAAGGAGAAGAGAAAATAAATCCTGGTTGCTTAATAAAAGGAAGAAGTAACTTATGTAAATAGAGCTTTAGAATAAGACACCCAGAACGTTCAGGAAGAGCCTGCCGCGAGCATCCTACCATCGGTCCCTTCACAGATGGCAGGGGACTGGGAGGCTAGGCGTGAACGACAGGCAGGGCTCCCTGGATGTAGCCGCACATCAAACAGCGTCGAGGAACAGGACTTGATTTTATCTGATCATCAAAGGACTGGGTAACTCAGCAAGGCATCACTCTCTGCATCGTTGGTAGCGCTGAGAGCTTTAGAGGGGTGTTTGGACTTCGGTGTGGCTTCCGAATGTGATGGACAGTAGACTTTGCAGAAGAGAGGGCTCTTACCTGCAGGAAGGTACAGCTGTTCCTTGGACCTTGACCATGCTACCTGCCGTAGAGATGGTGTGCACGCCAACGCATGCGCAGTCCTGGGCCCCGCGGACCTTGGGGCGCTCCGCGTGGGTGTCCCTTCCCACAGGTGGTGCCTGAAGAAAGTTGAGGTCCAGAGGGCTCTTCTTTAGCCTCAAGTAGCATCCTGGATGACTCTTTGATGTCCAGGGCTTACAGCCTGCAGAAAAGGGAAAATGCACGTGAAAGCACTTCTTCAACTGTAAAGGATTAGATGACGCTATTACTAGGTGTATCTGAAACTTCCATGTACAAATATGGGGACGATTGGTAAGGAAATTCTCGGTAGAGTTCTGGTTCCATTTCATTGAAGTTCTTTGCCACCTCTCCTTCACTTCCACTCTCATCTGAAATTGACTTTTACTGAAACTTTACACAATCTTTGCAAAATACAGTCCTGTTACCTTCCTCTTCCATTGTACAGTTAAGCTGCCTGCAAACTTGGCATTAGAGTTAACCACGGCTCACCCTCAATTCAGAAGCACAGCATGACTGTATGTACAGGGGTATGCTTCAGGGAAATGTCCTCCAGTGCAGGCCTGGAGACGTGGGATAGCAATTTGCAGGGAGTGAGTCGCGGCTGTAACTCAATTTTACTTATCACTTTAACGTAATGTAAAAACTAGACCCAGTAGGCTTTTCCTTCCTTCATTCTACAAATTTTGCAAGTAAAGACTCTGCCCATACCTTGCTACAGGGGGAATGTAATTGAGGGAATTTATGGCATTACGTCTTACCTTTGCACCCTAGATGAGTATTTATCAGTCTCTTCCTGTGCAAAAATAGGGGCACTAAACATCAGTGTGTATAATAAGCCTTGTGCATAGATCTGAGAACTTTTCTTGCCTGAATGTGGAGAAGAATAGACAGGCTTTATGAAAGTAACAGAATTCAAGATGAATATATGTTAGGCATTATTATTGGTATTGGTGACAACAGAAGCCTTTTAGAATAAAATTCAATTAAAACAAACATTTTTATAGTTGACACGATCAGAAGAATAAAGTATTTTTATCCTAGAAGAAAAACTCTATTGATTTGGAGACAGGAGCTCCGTTGACCAAGGCAGGGTTGGGGAGGTGGGGAAAGGAGCGGCAGGTGAAGACCACCCCCTTCCCTGACTAGCCATCAGCCTTCCTCTCTCCTTGGCTCACAGACATCAACTTTCACAGCCTAGGTTTCCTATCACAGCCCTCTGTTGCTCACGGTTCCAATCCTTTCCTTCTTTTCCCCTCCCCTGAAACTTACCAGGTTTTCTCCAGACCCCATTAGGTCCCATGAATTAATAAACAACCTTATACATATGAAAGTGCTAATGGATGACTTAATGAGTTCTCCTGGCCAATCTATTCTAGTTCCCCTAAAACTGATGTTTTCGATGCCTTAAAAAAAGGGTGGGCCTAGAAGTAGAGATTCTAGGCAGTTTTGTCACAAGGGGAGATGTCCTGGGGGAGGTTGCTAATAAAGACCCTTTCAACGACAATGACATATTGTCCATCTGCGGGCTGAACTGGCCTGAGGACACCTGTAGTAGTGAGTAAATTCAGTTACCTTCTAAATTAGTAGGGAAACCCCTTCTCCAAATGGAATTTTACTTGGAAGCTCAATACATGAAGTACATTCAAAAAGAACTGCCCTGGTTGACAGGGTGGTGCTGGACCCATAATCTGACGACTAGACTGGAAGCAGCCCGTCCCTCACAACTCTTCCACTTCTTCTCCCTGGGCTCTTGGGGAGAACAGTTTGAAAATGATTACTTTGCCTTAGGTGGATATGGAAGCCATGGACATAAGAAACAACTGGTTGGAAGGAGAGAGAAATTGTACAGTTAGAAGGATTATCAGCAACCATGAATGTGAACAATCCTACATGTGTACGTACTATGTATGGAATGAATAGGTTCCATAGTCATAGATGAATGAATATACTTAAACAACGATTACTGGAAAGGGTTCCCTTTTTTAAAATTTTTATTTTTAACGTCTTTATTGGAGTATAATTGCTTTACAATGGTGCGTTAGTCTCTGCTTTATAACAAAGTGAATCAGTTATACATACACACATGTCCCCATATCTCCTCCCTCTTGCGTCTCCCTCCCTCCCACCCTCCCTATCGCACCCCTCTAGGTGGTCACAAAGCACCGAGCTGATCTCCCTGTGCTATGCGGCTGCTTCCCACTAGCTATCTACCTTACGTTTGGTAGTGTATATATATGTCCATGCCTCTCTCTCACTTTGTCCCAGCTTACCCTTCCCCCTCCCAATATCCTCAAGCCCATTCTCTAGTAGGTCTGTGTCTTTATTCCCGTCTTGCCCTTAGGTTCTTCATGACTTTTTTTTTTTCTTAGATTCCATATATATGTGTTAGCATATGGTATTTGTTTTTCTCTTTCTGACTTACTTCATTCTGTATGACAGACTCTAGGTCCGTCCATCTCACTACAAATAACTCAATTTCGTTTCTTTTGATGGCTGAGTAATATTCCATTGTATATATGTGCCACATCTTCTTTATCCATTCATCTGTCGATGGACACTTAGGTTGCTTCCATGTCCTGGCTATTGTAAATAGTGCTGCAATGAACATTTTGGTACATGACTCTTTTTGAATTATGGTTTTCTCAGGGTATATGCCCAGCAGTGGGACTGCTGGGTCGTATGGTATTTCTATTTGTAGTTTTTTAAGGAACCTACATACTGTTCTCCATAGTGGCTGTATCAATTTAAATTCCCACCAACAGTGCAAGAGGGTTCCCTTTTCTCCACACCCTCTCCAGCATTTATTGTTTGTAGATTTTTTGATGATGGCCGTTCTGACCGGTGTGAGATGATATCTCATTGTAGTTTTGATTTGCATTTCTCTAATGATTAATGATGTTGAGCATTCTTTCATGTGTTTGTTGGCAATCTGTATATCTTCTTCAGAGAAATGTCTATTTAGGTCTTCTGCCCATTTTAGAGTGCAGTTTTATATTTTCCTTGAACCCAGGGTCTAGTATTGTCACCATCTGTGGTGAGGAATGAACATGAGAAAAGCACAACGCACAGTCTGAGAAGAGAGCCACGGGAATGAAACACTGTGAAAGTCATGGAGATGCTTTTCTCTGTTATCCCCATTCACAGCAGGTCAGACTGCCCAGATAGCAGCTGCAGAAACAATTGGGGACCTTATTCATGAAATCAAAGGCATAATGCCCATGGCAAGCCACCAAAGGAAGGGAGGATGGAGAAGATTACAAAATGCTGGTGAAACAGGGAAGGAGTCCTTTGAGGAATAAACATCCCTGTGTTTTCTGCTAAATGTAGAAATCAAATTTTTTGTGTGAGAAAAATCATGATAGAGTATCAAATAAAAACTGGAAGCGTTTGCTAATTACAAAGTTTATCTGGGGAGAAAAACAATTTTCTTAGTAGAAAGTTTGATGGGCTGTTTAGGCTCCTCTGTCGTTTTTCTTGTCTGTCTTCATAAGCTCTATGTAATCCAGAAACAGCCAGTAAAAGAAGAGAATGCTGCTCCTTTAATTACTTCCTGTAAAGTTGACAACTACTACCTCAGTGTCATTGGCTGTTTGACTTATAAATAGGCCACTCTTTCAAAGACAGCGTAATTATTTGGGGACACTCACTTCCCTAGCTATATATCATGCCTATCAAAGCTAAGTAGTTCCAACCTACCTTCAGAGTGTCTTAACATCTCACTTGAGCATTATGCTCAATTGTTAAATGTTACTTCATTTCTTAGCTGGCAAAAGTCCTAAAATAAAACCCCAAACAAAATTTATCCAAGTTGAGGATAAAAAATAAACTCAATCTTTTTGAGGATGATCAGAATTATTGAATCCCACTTAATCTCACTCACACCTGAGTATTTCATCACTTACTATGAATTTCATACTTAGGAGACTCTCCTAGGTAGAAGGTCCATAGGAATAAAAGCAAACTTATGAATATTCGTATGTATTTAGTTGGGAAGGACATATGCCATTAAGAAAAAAAACATGAACCAGAACTGTTACAATTAGGGTGATTTAATGAGTTACTAAAATTCTTAAGCCTGAGATGCTAGTGCTTTCCATAGAGCTCTGAGGAAAACAATTTCAAATTTTAAAAAGCATCAGTACTAGTGTAGATAAAAATAATCTAGATTAATTTTTTTAAACTAGAATTTTATTTATTGGTTCAAGACACTTTTTTTCTAAGAAAAATTAGGGCTTTATAATTAATACTTAAACCTTGGATATTGATTTAAATACAAGATTAATCAGAAAGAAATATCGTAATTCAAGGGACATGTGTGGGGTATACATTAAGTTTCTGTTTGGTATGATGTGAACTAAAGTGAGTATCTGAAACTATCTATTCAGTTTGATCCATTAAAAACAGCCAATTCCATAGTTAAAGACTCTTTACCTAATGGATTCTGAGGGATTCTGGCTTATCTGCTTTGTCTCCGTATTGACCAAACAAACCATTTGATTACAAACATGTACTTTCTTGTGTACTAGGTAATGCTTTAAATTAGTACTGCTAGGTACAATGTTTAGCTATGAGTGAAACTTTCTTTGATTCCAATGCTTGACTCCTAGGTATTATTTTATAACTGTATTTTAAAACTTTGGAGCCTTTATCATTTCACAGTTTGGTGTAAATGTTTAGTATAATTATAGGAAACTGTAGGGCATTTAGGAAGCAGTAACAAGGTGGGTGGGCTTTCATGTCATTTCTCATATGTGCAATGTGAAATGGAGATGGACACAATTCTGAAACAAAAATTTCAATGCAGACATACCTTTGGTGAACTCGGAATGCTGCAGTAATGAAAGATTTCTAAAATGAAACAGAATCACCCATTGCAAATCAGTGATTTTGTTAATCTTTGTATCAGCAGATGTATCAGAACCAAAGGAAATATGATAATATGTGCTTGTATCTGGAATGCATTAAACTATCGCAGGAAAACAATGCACATCTGCATATGTGATTAGTCATGCTTTAATGTTCCTTTAATGGCGGCATATGGGGAGGAAGTGTTTAAAAATACCCTATTGCTTACATTTTTATCCTTAATTGAGGAGGAGGTGGTGGAGATTCAGTCTTACCATTGAACACTCTATCCCAAACTTGAAAGAAAGAATTGCACAATCCAGGAATATTTGTGTGACAGATTTTTTTGTATAAAGACGCCAAGACACACAGTCTCCATAAGCGGGAAGATAATATGTAAGTAAATAAGATGTTAAATATCTATAAAAGGAGATAAGTAGATACATATTGTTTGGTACAAAATGTAAAACATATTAAAAGGCAGTGAATTTTATTTGCTTCTAATAAAATATCTCGAGAAGGATACACAAGAAGCTGACAACAGTGGTTACTTCCAGGAGGGAGCCTAGCTGGTTGAAGGATGGGGATGAGAGAGAGAGGCTTTTTTTTTTTTTTTGGTATATGCTTTTGCACCTCTTGATTTTTGAACACCGAGAATGTATTACCAAATTATTCCAAAACTAAAAAAATAAAAGAAAATCAATATTTAAGTACATGGTTGGTTTCCAAAACAATAGTGCAAATGGACACCATTATACTTGAAATTTTTAAATTATGAACTCTTCTTAATGAAGAAATAGTAATCTGGACCAAGTATTAAAAGACGGATACTATGTGGATAGTCTGAAAAGAGGGGGAAGCATTCTGAATTCAACTGACATTAAGCGAAAGTCCTACAGAGGAAAACATAAGATATTTGTGGTCTTAGTAAGTAGACCCGGGTGACTATAAGTAATTTGGGTTGGAGAGATTAAGATACAGATTGTGAAGGCCTTGAATGCCAGGAACAGGAATTTAGACTTAATGATACAGGCAGAGAGACGCTTTGAAAATTTTGAACAGGAGAAATGTCTCCTAATAATGTTCAGTGTGGATTGACACGAGGGAGATTGGGGTCTAAGACAACATCCCAGGCAAGGAGGTTGTGGTGGAAACGGTGGGGTGAGTTTGTAAAGTTCATTTTTTGAATTTTTTTGGTTGCGTCATGCGGCTTAGGGGATCTTAGGTCCCTGACCAGGGATCGAACCTGGACTCTCGGCAGTGAAAGCGTGGATTCCTAACCACTGGACCGCCAGGGAATTCCCAGGGTTTGTAAAGTTTAGACGAAGGAGACAGAGATGAAGCCCCAGCGACTGGAATGCAGGGAGAGCCAGTGCACTGGAGGGTCCCCAAAGACAGTGCTCAGCAACCTCCGATTCTTGAGGGTCATAAAGAGAGAGGGCTGAGACAATGCTTTTGTTTTTATTGATTCGTAAGTAACTGTTGAGAAAGTATAAACCATGTATTTTTGATGAGTGTACATTTTCATGTGAGTGGAGGGGTGGAAACCAGATTTTCAAGATTTACGGTGAAATTGGTAAGAGGAAAAAAGAAGCACTTATTAAAGTGAAATAATCCAAAAAATAATCAATGGTTTTTGAATGCTTACCATGTGCCAGAATCTGTATTATGCATTGAGGGTAGAGCCTTGAACAAGACAACTTAATCTCTGCCTGTATGGAGTTTATAGATCTCTTGTGAAGATACACAGGAAACCAGTCATTAATGATGTATAGATTATGTGCCATAGAAGAAGAATGAGTGCTTGGGAAGTTTATAGCAGTGAAAAGGATAGAAATGGAAAAATAACTGGAGGAATGTGGTAGAAACACACGAAATAATTTTGTTTTTCCAGTTGGATCCATGTGTCTTGGAAGGCACGTTGGGAGGAGTCCGTGGGGAGGTCAAAGGCAGATAATTGATGGTGCAAAGTCCTCATGGAGAAAAGAGAAGATGGAATTAAGCCCAGGTGGAGATGTTTACTTGTGGAGAAGACGGATGTCGATTTTTTGAGGCAAGGGGAAGAAAACTATAGCATAGAGATAATGCTGTTCAGAGCTGGCAGGGTTCAAGGCTGGGTGCCTCACCCTTGGGGTAAAGTTGGGGCTTCGAGAATATGGGTTTGGGAAGCCCTTGGGGGAGTATGCTGGGACTAACTGGCCTTATTCTGATGCAAGGGTAAAGGCTGCACTGCCAAGCCCATGTCAGCTAGAGGTAGTGGGGAGGCGAACGGTTCACAGAGCCTGGGGTGTGAAACACTCTGACATCCATCAACACAAATCTCCCACAGAGCATGCCCTCAATGGAAACCGTTAAAATCTATAGAATGGAATCAGAGGCATTTTCTTTCTTTTTCATATTGTATGAAAATAGGATGCATTATTTACCGGTGTATGCAAAGGTCTCACGTAGTCAGCAGTCCTTGCGTAGGAACAAAAAGGTAATAATTTTAAAATGGATCGGTGAAATCAAAAAAGAGATTTTCAGCTAGCTTGGGCATCTCCCTCCACGTGTGATATTAACATAATCCTCAGCTATTGGTGGCGTGACCCTTCTGATGAAAGGATATGGTTAAGAGTGCATTCCGTGGCTTCTGTCTGAGGTGTTCTGGAGGAAAAGAACACAGAAGATGGAGTAGTTTGGGGACCTGAGTCCACAGGTCTCTATGCCCAACCCCAGGTTCAGATAAGAGCAACTGGAAAATGGGAAAAGTCTTTGAGACGGATGTTTCCCAGTGATGGACAAGGTGGAGGTGACTGGAAGGGCCGTGCTCACGTCTGCTCTGGAGCAGCTGTGGAAGGAAAAGGGCAGAAAGCAGCCCGGTTACCCCACTGTCTGCTGTTGGGGGCCCCCCTTCCTGACCAGGGGAGCCCCCCTTCCTCTCCCCTGCAGCCAGAGAAGACAGCCCACCTCTCCGCAGGCCTGGGAGGATGCGGCATACGATCGTGAAGCTGTGCAGCTGGTAATCAGCATTTATACTAGTACACCGAATGCATTGAATAGTTCGGGGAGTGTAATCCGGATCTGAGTATCCAGAGAAAGGATGACTTCTGGCTGGAGACTGGACAGTATAAATCAAGCAGTTCACTGGAAATATGGTGTTGATAAGGTCGCGATAGTTCATGAGTAGATACATTAATGAGAAAAAACTACACGTTATGTTGTCATAACACTCCCTGCAAAAAATATCTCTTTGCCATTTAGTCGTGAATGCATTTCTATTTTATTAAAACGTGTTGCCTATCATTTTATATCATGTGATCAATTGCAGCTAAGTTTAAAGCGTTATTGCCATTTAAAAATAGATAAAATTCCATTATTGCCACATTTTATACGGCATCAGAAGTCAGACTGCCCTTGTTTTTTTTTTTTTAATTAAATCTGTCTATCAGATAACCTAAGCCTTTAAAGCCATATATCCTATTTTAATTAAAAAAATTCTGGTTGTGATCATTGCCTAGAATTAAAATCCCATGTAAAATATGGGAAGAAGGGAGGTAAGGGGAGGTCATATAGTGTTACCTGATAAAAGGAGACAGTAATATTTAAAATGAGGTAAGTGTTGCACGGATTTATGATGTATTTTATCTTCAGGAGAAACCATAGTTTATCGTGCTGTCATTCAGCTTGAATCGTCAGCTGTATATCTTTGACTTTTTGAATGTAACTGTTGAAAGGAAAAGACTTTCAGCCATGTGAGCTATGAGACAGATCAAAAGCTTAAAGCAATTTTGCTTTGCTCGTTCAAATATATTTTTATTGAAACATATTTTGTTGTCATGCACGCATAAATATTCCATAGCATCAGTTAAAGAAGGTGAGTCCCAGAGTTTCTGGGTGTTGTTAACAGAAAGGAAAGTTAAGAATTAAAATATCCTTCTAACTTCTATCATCTCAGACTCTTTGCTCTCTATTTTTCTTCTTTTCTTAACATCTAATTTTTCAGTAGCCACACTTATCCACAGGGAATTCCTATTGAAGAAAAGAGAAATAAATTCGTAATGTTAGATTCACAGACTCAATGTAACAGTAAATTTAAGGAACATAAATCCTTACGAAATAACAGTAAACGCTAATTAGAGTGTCTTAGGAAGTTGATTACAGTTCCACATTCTACATGAGCCCATAAACAAATCTGTTAGTTGCTGTTTTTTAAATTTATTTTTTCCGCCATTATGCTTATATTTCTTTGTTGCTTTCAAGTAGTAACACTGTAATTAGTCATGAAACAGTGAAAGCTTGTTAACAATCAATACTTTGATAATAACTTGTTCACTGGAGTTAGGTCCAGTTTTTTAGCTTCAGATTTTCTTACAATATTAACATTGCCTTTGCTAGGTATTTTTAGAAACCAAGAAAAAAATTTTTGTCTTCAATTAGTGGACTAGATTTTTAACGTTTTCTTTTTTAGGAGTTGGTTTTAGTTTGGAAGTGAATGATAAGAATAAGCTGTGAAAGAGTCATCAGGAATAGGGCTGAACTAGCATTACTACAGTCTGAAGACAGGAAGGGGTATAAGTTCTTCAAACAGTCTTTGTGGAAATTAATCCCAAAGGATTTAAGTGATTTGATTCAGAAGTATTCAGTAGAAAAGACAGGTGAGAACAAGAGGAGATAGTCTACTCCTCGCTCTGAGCTTTTAAAATCTAGTGTCTTTTCATTTTCGTTTTGGAAGACTACAGTTAATAAAGTAATCAGAGGTTAACTGGCTTTTCTGTATCCCCTTAGGAACCTCTTTCTTAAGAATAAATGCCTAGAATGTGCTTGTGCCCATGCCATCTCCCTCAATAGAGCTTAAGACTTGAGGTTTTAGGAGGAAAAAACAGAGAAAGAAATAGGGCTCAGAAATTAAATGTACTGACCACCTTTCTCCAAAAAGCATCTTATAAAATGTAGATTCTTCGCTGCTGTGTTCTCACCTCTCTATAAAGTGGAAGAATAACGCAGGTTTCTTAAAAAGATTTAAAAAATGATAAAGCAGCCTAGTGTTTTGAGTTGGTGTAGCAATTTATACAAAGAACTTGGAGACTCTCGTATAATTCTTAGTATTATTTAAAGAACAGCAGCTTGAAGGGTTCTGATGCCTTGTATATCTTACTCAGAGTTTATTAGAATGTTTACAAAAGGACTCACTTCATAACTCACATCCTTTCTTAAAGCAGTAACTATAAAGCAGCAAACGTATGACAGATGTGTGTCTGTGTGTCTTTTCTGCCTTGTTCAGGCTTTATAGAAAGTTTCTTTCTTTTTTTTTTTTTAAAGGAAATCATTAGTGAAGGATCATTTCACATTAACATGCAATTTTGGTATTCTTTTTAAAACCTTGCTTAAAAATTGTATTTTCATTAGGTCCATCAGAGAATATATTGTATAAGTTTCTGTATTTAATTTAGGTCACTCTATGCTAAATTCACATTTACTACACTCTATGGTAATAAAATACCTTTCAACATTTTCACCATATTTTATACTTTGCTTGTTCAAAGACTTCTTTTTTCAAAGTTTCTTTCCTTTTTTGTTGGGGGGGTGGGTAGGTGGGGATACTTCAACTAGGTGAACATCTGATTGTATGGCTTTTTTAAAAATCAAAAAACAAAAACTTTTGAACAGGAATTATCATAACTGATGCATATATCCAATATATATACTGAATGAAAGCAATACATGAGGGAAGAGTAAGTGTTTCAACAAGTCCTGAATACTAGACTTTGTAAACAAACAAAAACCCATTTATTAAGAACAGATTTATTTATTTGTGATATTTTGTAAATAGTTGTTATGTGGTAGATGTTGCATTATATATTTTAATTTTACAACCTAAACAACACTATCAAACTATTTTGATTTTTTGTTTTTCAGAAAGGAATTGAATATGCCACATATGATAAAATAGCACTAATTCATATTCTACTCGTTTATCCAATGATTGGCAATTAGTTAGTTCCACTAATTAACACTATTAGTAAAATTAGTAACAATTCAGAGCAAAATAAGTTTATTAAAATGATTAAAATAGTAAGAAAAAAACCCTTTATTTTATGCAAATGTTTGATTCCTAGTGCAAAGAAGGAAATAGAAATTTTTAAATGAGATGTTTCTACAGTGTGTTCTTGATGTTGGGCTATAGCACATATTCTTTCCCTGTAAAAGCTTTTCTGTTAGATTGGTTATGTGTTAAATCCTAATGGACTAAAATGTTTTATTATAGAATAATTATAACATAGTATCATTATAATATTTTGTTATATATTTCAAATTTTAATCTAATTAGATTTATTATATTTTGATATATCCTGTATTTTTGAATCATGAACAACCATTTCTTAGAACATGGTATAATTTTGACTTAAGACATTTCAACTAGTGATTTTTGCTCTGCCTTTTCTTCACCAACCTAGTCGTCTCCTTTTTATTTCTGCATTCTCCATTTTCTATGAAATACAGTTTTCATCATCATGGTTTCATTTATGTCTTTTGCTTTTCAGATATATTTTAAAGTTTTCTTTCAGTAAATTCTTCCTGGATATAACAAGAAGAGTCAGTTCATATTTTTGGAGCTGCTTGATGGTTTAGGAGGGAGTTTTTCTAAATTTTTCCTAACAAGTTAATTAAGTACCTTCCAATTAACCGAGGCCTCCAGACTTTTGATAACTCTTTAGTAAAAGGGAATAGCATTTCCTGGATGAGCTCATTTAAAACAAACAAACAACATTTTAAATAGTGAACTTTGTTAATAAAAATAATAAGATGGTTACAATGATCACAGTAATGTATTTCCTTGCTAATTTATAATTATTGCATGAAGTATTTTTCTGAGAAATTTCCATTGCAGTTACTTGAGACATATAACTTAGCTGTAGCATATGCACGAATACTATAATTTGCTGAGGGTTTACGTGTAATTAAAGAAAAAAATTCTATCAGCAAGTGATTTTTCATTTTCCCCAGGTGGATTATTTGTGAGTAATCAAAATTTTAAAAATCACAATAATATTATGAAACTGAAACAAAATGATGAATCTCCAAAGAATGTTTTTAAGCACATCTGATTTTGGAGAATATCCTCCAATACTTCTTTTGTTTAATAGTTTTAAAGTTTGTAGTCATTATATTCTAAAAATACAAAAAACAAACAAACAAAAAAACCCAAAACCCAGTGAAACACTCCCACCTTTATCTATGGCTCTCACCTACTTATGTCTGTCTACTAATTCATCCATTCATCCATCACCTGCCTTGCTATCTATCAAAATCAATCATTTGCTGATATGAAAAAACAATTCAAGTCTTTCAAATGTGATGAAACCTGACTATTATTTGCATTTTACTTCAGTAGTGCTACATTGGAGAGAAATGTCACTAGGCCCTCATAATTCAAACACATTAAAAAAAGTAAAAATTCTTCTATTTTAAATCATGTTAAAAAGATTGTTTTAAAATAATCATTATGAAAATATTCCAATTAAATTATTACTAAATGTATAGTTAGTACCAGATGTCAAAGTAAAATTTCAAGTGTAGATGGCATAAAAAGAAAAGTTGCCTAAAGCTAACCAATTGATTATTATGGGACTTACTGTCTTTTCCTAGAAGCAGAAAGTTACCATGTTGACTGTATGATTGTCTTATTATGTATATTTTTCTAATCATTAAACATAGATGCTTTATAAGGAATGGCATTTTATGAATTGAAATAAGTCATTGGTAAAAGTGAAAGTTATCGTCAACTGTCAGTCTTAATAGCTGAGAACAATAGTAAAAAATGTATCACAATTTTGAAGTTTGATCATGGGCCTTTTGATCGCTATGAAAAATCTAAGCCTTTCTGCCTGTTACGCTGTTAAAATTCTTCCGTAGGAAGACAGGGCTGTGAAAATCTGCAATGGCCTTCAATGTGACTTGATGAATAGCAAGAGAGCTTAGTGGAAATGCTGAACTCCTTCATGATTAAAAAGCAAACCTTTAATGTAGTTTTTGTTTACCATGTCATAAGTGCAGCATTGGAAGTTACTGCCAAAGAGTCATTGGAACAGGCATCAGTGAGACAATGTCAGCCAGCCAATGCTTTGAAAATGATTCAGTTCCTCTACCCTTATGACTAAAATAATATCCAGTGGCTCCAGCCCCAAGCCTGGTTAATGCATCTGTCCAGAACACATAATTACTCGGTCATAACATTCCCCCGGCCACCAGCCAACAAACCAATCAGCATTTCTTCCTAACTTACCAGAATTTTTGCAGTGTCAAACTGTTTGATCTCTAGGTAGTAAAAATGCAAAAAATGGAAGGACACTGCACTGGAAGGTTTTAATTTAGAATAGTTTCTCATGGAAATTAAATTTGAAGAGAAACATGTTTTGTTTTGTGTTTTTTTTGGTTTTGTTTTGGTTTTTTTTGTTTTGTTTTGTTTTTTAAAAGTTTAGTGGTATTTTTATGGAGGAATTTTTAAAAAATTAATTAATTTATTTTTGGCTGTGCTGGGTCTTCGTTTTCTGTGCGAGGGCTTTCTCTAGTTGCAGCGAGTGGGGAGCCACTCTTCATCGCCGTGCGCGGGCCTCTCACTGTCACGGCCTCTCTTGTTGCGGAGCACAGGCTCCAGACGCACAGGCTCAGTAGTTGTGGCTCACGGGCCCAGTTGCCCCGCGGCATGTGGGACCCTCCCAGACCAAGGCTCGAACCCGTGTCCCCTGCATTGGCAGGCAGACTCCCAACAACTGCGCCACCAGGGAAGCCCGAGAAACATGTTTTTGTTGTCATGACTGAAGTTGAGATTTTAATTTGGTGTCCCTTTGCATACTGCGCCATTTAGTTTTTCATCATAAGCTCACATTTTTAGTCATTTTAGTGAGGAAATTTTCTAACAACAAAAGAAGAGCAAATATATCTCCAGTGACTATTAAATATGATTTTGTTTCCAAAACATTAACAAATACAGTGGCAAATTTTTCTTTTTGGTTAACATTAATATTGTACGTGCCTATATTTATGTACATGTGTGTACACTGAATTCCTCATATCATCTTCAGAGAGAAATTATGAAAGTATATATATATATTAATAGATGTGTGTATGCATAGTCTAGGGGTTTTGTTTTGTTTTTTTACAAACTCATTGCATTTGAATAAATGTTAATGGAATTGTTAAAATTATTCTGGGGTGTGGGATAAATTGGGAGATTGGCATTGACATATACACACAACTATATATAAAATAGATAACTAATAAGAACCTGCTGTGTAGCACAGGGGACTCTACTCAATACTCTGTAATGACCTATATGGGAAAAGAATCTAAAAAAAAAAAAAGAACAGAATGAGAATATTATAATGATACTATGTTATAATTATTCTATAATTCTCCTTTGGCTTTGGCTTTCTTTGCATATGTATAACTGATTCCCTTTGCTGTACAGCAGAAACTAACACAACATTGTAAATCAACTATACTCCAATAAAAATTTAAGAAGTGGATTAAATTAAAAAATTATTCTCGATTGAATGACATTATTTCTCCCTGTTTTCCATTGCCCTGTTTTAAAATGGATTTCAAAAATCATTTTTTTAATGAGGTGAAGGTTTACTGAGCTGTGAGGTTTGAGCTTCCTTATATGGAATAAATAGATGTAAGCCACCAGGGGAAGCGGTGAGGTCACCGCAGCAGGAGTCAGGTTGTGAAGGACCTTAACATGCAAAGTAGAAGCACAGATATTAGGACTCGTAATCTGAAGAAATGACATTGGAATACTTCCAGGGGTTAATTTATGGGCACATGAAAGTGTTTTCTCAATCACTTCTCTCCCTTCAACTTCTTCCTCTACCAGGTTTAGATGACGATGTGCCCATTGCATCATCTCCCTGGCTTCAGGTTTGGTATGAATTGAAAGAAGCGCAGAACTACTTTGTTCCCACAAAGAGTTGGTAAGATTTCTATAGCATCACTGCTTTATCTTGGGCACACACTGACCTCCAAGGGAACAGAGTCTGGAATGTAGATAAAAAAGATAATGTCAGGGACACCAAGCTGCCTCTCAGACAGCTGATCACTGAGCACTCTGAGGAAGAGCACATTCAACGTCCTTTCAAATTCAGGACGGGAGACTTGTGCATATACGTAATATACATACCCTTACATATATACGCACCTGGGGCTGTGTGTCTGGTTTCTCTGCGCAGGGCACACTCACAGTCACAGTTTATGGGCTGGTCTTCGTTTCTCATTTCATTTCCCATGTGCTGTTCACATGTCAAAACCTTGAAGTATTTACCAAGAGACTGTAATAAATAAGAAACATGAACCATCCCTAAGTCATAACTGCTTTCCTTTTTTAGTGGTTGAATGTTTTATAATTCCAAAGGTGACTGGAGCTTCCACCAGTGTGGATATGGTTAACTCCCACCAGGCATAGCGATTCAAGGGAGAGATGCTGTGGTGCTGGGGATCCACCTACCCCTGCAAATCTGCATATTTGTGTACAACTATATCCTTACAAGCAAGCAGATCTAGTTTGTGAAGGACTCTTGTTTGAAGGATGGAGGTAGCTCTTAAAGTGATAAATAAGTTTAAGAAATGACTTTATCTTAGAGAGGAGAAGTCATAGTGTTCATGAATTACTATGTCTCTGCTATGAATAAACTCCATACAGGGACTTCAGAGAGTAGATATCAGATAGGAAACTTTCCATTTGGAAGTAATGGAATTCATGCTCTCAGGCAGCATTGCCCAACAAAAACAGAATGAGAGTCATATATATCATTTTGAAATTTGTAGTGGTTTAATAGTCACATTAGAATAAGCAAAAAGAAACAGTGGAATTAGTTTCAATAACATTGTATTTAACCGAATAGATCCATAATATTATCCCAACGTTTGTTTAATCAATGTCAAATATTAATAATATATATATTTGAAAAAATTAAGTTCTCTAAATCCATATTATCCCAACGTTTAATCAATGTCAAATATTAATAATATATATATTTGAAAAAATTAAGTTCTCTAAATCCAGTGTGCATTTGATATTTACAACCTATCTGAATTTAGACTAGCCACATGTGGCTAGTGGCCGCTGTATTAGCAGTGTACTCAAGTGAGAGAGCGGAACTCATGATCACGTGTGCCAGCTTAGACGTACAATGGAGACTGATACATGCTTCTAGCTTTTAGTTCTTGGAGAGCAACAGCATAAAGACATTCACCACAGAAGTCTTTGTTTTTTCTCTTGTCTTTTTTTTTTAATGTTTATTGGAGTCTAGTTGATTTACAATGTTGTGTTAGTTTCTGCTGTACAGCAAAGTGTATCAGTTATACATATACATCTATCTACTCTTTTTTAGATTCTTTTCCCATATAGGTCATTGAGTATTGAGAAGGGTTCCCTGTGCAGTACAGCAGGTCCTTATCAGTTATCTATTTTATACATAGTAGTGTGTATTTATCAATCCCAGTCTCCCAATTTGTCTTTCCCCCCTCCCCGCTTTCCCCCTTAGTAACCATAAATTTGTTTTCTACATCTGTGACTCTATTTCTGTTTTGTAAATAAGTTCATTTGTACCATTTTTTAAGATTCCACATATAAACGATATCATATGATATTTGTCTTTCTCTGTCTGACTTATTTCACTCAGTATGACAATTGCTAGGTCCATCCATGTTGCTGCAAGTGGCATTATTTTGTTCTTTCTTATGGCTGAGTATCAGGTGCTAAATTCATTTAGACTCGTCCTCATATTTGTTGGGTTGTAGTCTTTATTTCTTCTTGAATTTCTGAGTTTCCCTCAGAGGTAAATTGTATTCAGCCTGAAAAAGATTTTAAATGTAAGTCTGCTGAAGATAAATTTTCTCAGTTTTTGTTTTCTGAAAAATGTCCTAATTTCATCTTTAGTTTTGGAAGGTATTTTTGCCATGCATATAATTTTAATTTAAACTAATTTTATCTAAATACTTTATAGCTTTCTGGATTTTTGTTTGCTTTTTTGTTTTTGCTTATATTGCTTCTGTTGAGAAGGCAGTTGTCAGATGTCAGTCTAATTGTTGCTTCCTTTTTCTTTTAATTGCTTTTAAGATTTCTCTTAGGATTGGTTCTCAACATCCGTTTTATCGTGCTGTGAACAGATACTGATTTCTTTTCAGCTTTTTCTACTTGAACTTTGATGGCTTCTTGAATATGGGCTTGATTTATTCCATTAGTTTGGAAACATTCTCAGTCATTTTCTCTTTATACATAACTGCTGTTCCATTCTCGTTCTGTTCTTATTTGGGGACTTCCACTACATTTATGTTAGACTTTTATACTATATCCCTTTATAATTCTTATTTTCTTTTTCATTTTTCATTCTTTAGTTTCTCCATGCTTCATTCTGAAAATTTTCTTCTGACCTACATCTCAGTTCACAAATTCTCTCTTCAATATCTTTAGTTTACTGTTTATAAAACCTGCTCACTGAAATTTTAACTTTGGTAATTGTTTTGCTGTTGCTGTTTTGGAACTTCTATCTTAAAAAATTGATTTTAGTTTTCTGCTAAAATTCGAAGTCTTAATCTTTTATGTCCTTGAACAGAATAAGCTTAACTCCAAATTTGGAGTTCCCGTGGGACTGTTTCTATTGTTTATTTTTGTTATTTCTCAGTAGTGTCACTCTTCTGTGCCTGCTCCCCGCATAATAACCCCTGCCCATAATGTTTATAGATTGCTTTAAAAATATTCTGGAAATGAGACTTCCCTGGTGATCTAGTGGTTAAGATTCTGCGCTTCCACTCCAGGGGAGCAGGTTTGGTCCCTGGTTAGGGAAGTTCCACATGCCTTGAGGTGCAGCCAAAAAAAAAAAAAAAAAAGATTCTGGAAAAGAAGATAATGTTGTAATTGCCAGAGAGGATTTCCTTTTCCCTCCAACAGGCATCCGGGAGCACTTGTGAGGTGGGGATCATGTTAATCCAATTTCATGTATTGAGATGATTTTAAGCTGAGCTGTAGATCCAGCAAGTGCCACACCCCACACCTCACTCTTATCTTATTCTTCACCCTTATCACCTGAAGGTGTGGTCCTTCCAACCAAAAGGGACGGGATTCAACTGGGAACTCCCATTGGCAGGCTCTGGACTGTCTCTGTTCTGTCAAAAGCACCTCTCACTCTCTCATTCTTCCTCTTTCAAATTAAGAAAAAAAAGATGAAAAGTGGTCACAGAGCTGTGCTCACTTTTCTGGTTCCCTTTTATACCTCAAGATCCTGAAGCAGTAACTTTTCACTAACATGTTAGCTCTCCCATGCCTTAAAGCAGATGTTTTATATGTTTGGCCCAGCTTTCCTAATACATAGCAGAGAACTACTCTAAATTATCTAGTCTACCACTTTCCCTTTAATTCTTTATAATTCCTAAAACTGATGTTATTTTTGTCCATTTTATGATCAAACTTACCTCGATAGAGTGGCAACTTATCTACCTTTGGTTGAAGCTGATCTAACAGAGTAAAGCAGAATCCCTCTGGGCTAAGCATCGTCTTTTAAAAATCTTCATGTTTTTCACCCTCCAACTTCTCCTTCCATTCACATTTTTAAAATTTTTATTATTTATTTTTATTGAAGTATAGTTGATTTACAATGTTGTGTTAATTTCTACTGTACAGCAAAATGATTCAGTTATATATATATACACACACACACACACACACACACACACACACACACACATATGTAAATTCTTATTTTATAGTCTTTTCCATTATGGTGTATCATAGGATATTGAATATAGTTCCCTGTGCTTCACAGTAGGACCTTGTTATTGGCCCATTCTATATATGGTAACTTACATCTGCTAGCCCCAAACTCCCACTCCATCCTTCCCCCATCCTTCCATTCAAGTTAAACCAGAATGCACCTCAAAATTTTCCCATGATTTTACATTTTCTTTGTGGTAAAGTAGATATTCTTCAGTTATATGACACACCCCCAAATAGTTCTGGTTTATATCTTGGGATCATAGTATCTCAGTAAAATATGTGTCAAATATTAACTTGTATGGAAGGCTTAAATATACTTTTCTCTACGCTTGATTTAATAGGAACACTTTTTAGCATCACTCTTGAAAACAATAATTGACATGGTTTTTGTTCTTCACACATAACATATTTTCTAGCTGAGTGGCTATAGGCGGTTTCAGCTACTTTGGTTTTGGCTTGTGTTTGACTTTTTGTTATTTTGCTCATTCACATGCCAGAGAATGAAGTGGTATTTGAAAAGACTGAAGCTTAATTACAGTAGCAGATGTTTTTGGAGCCTAATGGAGATGCTCGTATAGAGTCCACGGGTGTGTGCTTTAGATATTCAGAGAAAGTTGATATACCCCAGGCCCAGATAATTTAGAAGGGAAAGAGACATGATTTGATTCATTTAGGAACGTTCAGCCCTAGCTCCTTAACTCTGAGCTGCCTTAGCTAGTTTGTGTATCAGAGTCAGCTTGTGCACGGCTCTGACAGGAGGTGTCCCTGCTTTTCAAGCCAATAGGCCTACAATGGCAGCTGCTCCCTGCTTCCCCGTGTGGTTCATGGAAGTGCCCCTAAAGCATCAGCTTGCCCTCCTTCCTCGGTTCTTCTTGCTCTATCCCTGTGGCTTCCCTGTTACTGAGAAGCAAGACAACAGTGCATCACTGGGAGCCCATGCATGTGTTACACATAAGTGTCAATGACCTTGGGCAAATTTTGAACCATGGGAAGGTTAGTGGATAAATGCTACTCTCTTCCTCCATCATAAAAAGACTGTGTAGACAAGTGAACTTATCTACGAAACAGAAACAGACTCACAGACATAGAGAACAGACTTGCGGTGGCCAAGGGGGAGGGCAGTGGGGAAGAGACGGATTGGGAGTTCGCGATTAGCAGATGCAAACTAGTATATATAGGATGGATAAACAACAAGGTCCTACTGTATAACACAGGGAATGATATTCAACATCCTCTGATAAACCATAATGAAAAAGAATATGAAAAAGAATGTGTGTATGTATATATATATATATATATATATATATATATATAAAGAATTATATATATATGTATAAATGAATTACTTTGCTGTACAGCAGAAATTAAAACAACACTGTAAATCAATTATACTTTGATAAAATAAATTTTAAAAGAAAGACTGAGTAGAGGCTCAGTAGCTTTGTAAATGCCCACTGGAGATACCTTGTGAAAATGGGTGACTAGCTCATGGTGAAGCTGTGTCCAGCATTGTTTGTATTTGATCTCCTCCACGCCTGCCTTTCTGGATTGCAGTCCTCAACAAACATCAGTACATCTGCTTTGGCCTGGGGCTCTGTTTCCGGGGAACTGGGATAAAATAGGGTGTATCAGCAACATTATGAATATTTATGACTGTGATATCGCTAACTTAGTAGATTCTTGGTAAACACATGTGGAATATTTATTAAAGACTTACGCTGGCCAGAAGAGATTTTGATTAAGATGTTTAGCCAATTGAAGTTTAAAATGGTAATGATAGCAAAGGTTTAGTGAGAATTTACTGTTTGCCAGATACTGTGATAAATGCTTTGCAAATGTTATCTCCTTTGGCTTTCCCAACTGGTTAATACTACTATTAACCCAGTTTTTACATATGGAGAAAGTGAAGCTCCTAGTGGTTAAATAACTTTTCTAAGATCATAAGTTAGTGTCAGAACTGAATCCAAATTATACAATTCCAGAATTTATGTTCTTGACCACACATTATACGGCCTGTCCAAAGTTTTATTTTTGTTTGTATACTTCTATTTTGTTTTGTTGGTCATGTTATGGAAAGTTGAAAAAAATCTATTCCATTTGACATATTGAACAGCTGTGAGATATCAAAAAATGATAAATGTTGTTATCACAATTAACGAATAAGTCATCTGTTAATTCGGGACTTCCCTGATGGTACAGTGGTTAAGAATCCTCCTGCCAATGCAGGGGACACGGGTTCGAGCCCTGGTCCTGGAAGATCCCACATGCTGCGGAGCAACTAAGCCCGTGTGCCACAACTACTGAGCCTGTGCTCCTGAGCCCATGAGCCACAACTACTGAGCCCATGTGCCACAACTACTGAAGCCCGCGCACCTGGAGCCCGTGCACCGCAACGAAGAGTAGCCCCCACTCGCCACAACTAGAGAAAGCCCGCACACAGCAACGAAGACCCAACACAGCCAAAAATAAAATATAAATAAATAAATAAATTTATATAAAAAGAAGACATCTGTTCATTCGTTAATTCGGGTTAATTCTCAAAATCAACAAGCTGATGTTTTTCTGAGGGGGAAAATGTGAATATAAGTAGATAGTTAAAATAAATTCCTTGTTCAATAGCTCAGTCATCCCAAGAACTAATATATTATTTCATTAGATTATCTAGGAGATCCAACCTGGTTTTCCTCCTCAAGTCACCTTACTGAAACAGATAATTTTTTTTTAAGTATTAGCAAATTTAAAAATTAGTGTATTTGTTTGAAGCAATGAAAGCAATACAGTCAAATGACTTTATGTGTTTTCTTTTAGTTAGAAATATGATTAAAAATAACATTATCTTTAGCAAAATGTCTCTAATTCAGGAAATGGATGATATTTAAATTATAAGTAGGGAATACTCTTGGGATCCATTTGACTTGAAAACGGATTCTAAGTAGGTAAGCATGCATCTCAGTAGGAAATCTGACAACTCAAGTATGTTCATAATTAAACTATAACATGCAGCACATATCTATCTGTTAGGCACTATTTTATTTGCTAGGAATATGGAAGCGAAAAAGACTCAAAATCCCTGCCCTCATGAAGCCTACGTTCTACTGAGGGAAATAAACAATAAAAAATGTCCTTTCAGATTGAAAAGATTACTATGAGAAATAATAAGTCAGTGTGGGTTGACAGCTTTTGATGAGGTGATGGTGATGGGAACCAGCCATTTTAGCCAAGGGGGTCATCTTGAAGGGTCCAGATTCTCAGGTACAGACGTTATTGATGCTGAGGAACTGAAGATTTACTCATATGTGCCACAGACTTCTGCAGGTGTACATCATCCTGGAAGGCAGGAAGGTCTTCACACATACCTCGTCTATCCCCTTCATTCTGTAGATCATGCTGAGAACAGGAAATTCCAGTTGACTGGACCCTAGTTTACACAAATGGTCAGGAGCAGTGCTGGCTCTCTAACCCGGTTTCCTAGTTTTCAGTCAAGTATTTTTTAGCAATCTTTTATTCACTCTGTTTCTGCATGAATAAGAGAATGATACAACTCCAGATATTCAAAAAGTTTCTTCCGGTCTTACATTGTTCAGGCCTTATTCTAACTTCTCAGTCTTTCCCTGTCACTTTATCTAAAATTGCGACCCTTCATGTGTTGGGGCTGCCTTGGAGGACTGTCACCCTGTGCTATGTGACCTGTCTGGGTTCCACTTGGAGAGCTCTGACCATTGCAAACAACATTTTCTTTCCGGGGGCAACACATGCACTACTGGGGACAATACTTTTATACTTATTGTACAAAAGCCAGGCATTAACTTGCTTCTCTCCTCCCAATATGGTAAGTTGCATCATCAGGGTGATCACAGGTGTCCTTCAAGGGTTTGAAGAAACACCACCAGTAGATTATGCAGCCGTCAGTTGGGGGGGAAGGTCTCTCCGAATGAGATGACTTTTTCTTGAAAGGTATCCTACAGGGATGATTGACTTACAATGTACACACTGTGGGAAGTTATCCCTGCCTTGGGAAAAATCCATTCAGAAAAGGTGGTATGGAAATTGGTGCCTAACTTTAAGTGATCAATGACACCACCTTGGTCCCTTCTAGAAGACATTCAGGCCAGCCTCAACTCACTGATCAGGTGGTTATGCTCTCGACTTCCTCTTTGTACCTGGATTGATGCCTTGGGTGAAGAGGAGAGCTCAATAGAGAAACTTTCGGAGAAAGTCACCTGCTTTTCCTGCATAGACCCTGATGGTTTATGGGATTTGTTCATATGCTTGGGTCTTGGGCCATGGGTGGCATGTTGAGGTCAAGGTTGGCTTCATCCTCCTTCTTCACATTACGTTGGTGGTATAATAAAATACTGTAGTGCAATAAAATGTTGATAGTGTAGAAAAATGACTTAAGAAAGACAGAGAATTCAGAAAGAGTCAGGGAAGGTTTCCCAGAGAAGGTGACCCTTCATCTGAGACAGAGCAACAGTAGGGGTGAAACAAGCCGAGAGGGGCTGTCCTAAGGCCCACTGCCCAAATGTCACGACTTGTTTTATTCCATCTCAGTTGAATAGTATCAGTCCCTCCTTGGACCCTCATCTCCAACCCCAAAACTCTCTACTTATAATTTCTTTCCTCTCATAGCTGAGACATCTTATACTACAATGTATCATAGTCATTGCCGTACTTCTCTCTCTGCCAGATTGTAATGGCGGGTCTATGACTTGTTCCTATTTGCGTTCGCCATGTATGCAAATCGTGCTTGTTTATGGAATCAAATCCTACAATGAAGTAGGCTAATGAACTAAATGGAAAGTGAAAAATTATGGTGTAGTTCTGACTTGTTTGTGTCAAGGTCCAAATGTGCTGGAATGAAAGGAATCTTATTTAATGCAGACAAGGACGTTAAGTTGGTTTCCAGGAATCCCAAGCAAAGACTTTTCTGTTTTCTCTCCTCTCAGTTCAGCCTCCTCAGACATCCCATCACCACATAGCCAAGGAAACTACTCTTTTTTGCCGAATCCTTGACTATTCCGTGAGCCTGCCTCTGCGACAATTACTTCTATGTGATCTGGTAATTGAAAATTGCAGTCTAGGTTTCTTTAGGTCAGAATGATGTCTAGGATAATTTGCATGGAAATCACTGTGATTATATAGCTCTATTTCAACTGAGAAATTCTATGTCATGTAATAGTTGTTATTATTCATATAGCTGAACATGAAAGTATTATACTTCCATGCTGGCTTTACAAGTAGTAGAGTGACATAAGTGACTCGTCTCAGGGAAGAATATCTAGGTGGGAAAATTATTTTCAAAGGTATATTTTATTTGAATAAGGATCTGTGTAGAATGGTAACATTAAAAACAAACAACAACTAAAAGTGTCACCAGCCAGCAGTACCTATGCCTCACCTCCCCCCGGCCCCACCCTGCCCCACCTAAAGCATGTGCAGTGCTGTGGAGGAACATTAAATTACAGTGAAGTATTAACGTCTGGGACTTACCCATCTCCTGGGAAGTCTTCCGCCTGGCCTGCCTGGATATATGTCAGGGCTCTTTACCTTCAGCATTTCTGAGTACCAATGACCAGAGGTTTTTCTTACTGTACAGCCAGAATCTCAGGAGTCTGTATATTGAGGTCACAAGTTTTGATGAACTTGAGAGAGTAAAGAAAGGCCTGTGATGATTTCTGTGACCACCTCGGTTTTCAGAAATTCATGTCATCTTGAGTCAGATTCTCAATTCTTGAAGAGATTAGGAGAATTTTTACTTCCTTGGTGTTGTCACCATGGAGTCCCAGTCAGTATTGAGATCTTAAAAAAGTCAGAAGAATTTCTAGAGAGTGAAACTGTCTTCCTTCAGAGAACCAATGTAAGGTCCAGGATCTTTGACTTTGGCTTCAGACAGAGCTGTATTTGAATCCCCAGTAGGCTACGCACTAGCGGGGTACTTTGGACAACATACTTCACTTCTCTAAGCCTTAGGGTTCTCATCTGGGAAATGGGAGTATTAATACGACCAGCTCCATAAGGTTGTTTTGAGTGTTATATAATACGACGCTGCTTAAAAAAATCCTTCTCTTCTAGACATTCGGATTTACGGATGAGGTCACATGAAGGTTATGGTTTACGTCAAAATAGTACATTTGTGAGGACGTGGGTGGAGATATAGAAATAACTAGATTGGCCATGATTTTGTAATTGTAGAGAATGGGTTATGAGGTACATGGAACTCATTATATTATTTTATTTTTGTGTATTATTGAAAATGTCCGTAATAAAAAGTATAAAAAGATAAAAAATAATGCAAGTAAAGTTCTTAGCACAGTGTTTGGCACATACTATATATTAAGCAAATTAATTTTTTTAATGGTAATCTTCACAAAGTAATGGTTAACATCATGAACATGGTGAAATATTGATATGTCATCTTTAAAATGAACGGTTTTAACTTTTACAAGTTATGTTTTTTTAACAGGATAACTATCAAGTATATCCCTGCTATATATGATTTTTTTCCTGTTTTAATTGAATAGGATATAACTTTTTCATTATTTATCACAAATAAAGAACCCATGAGTAATTACATTTTCATCTTGTCCTAACCAAGTCAAGAATGGGTGAAAAGGAAAAAGAATAGGCAATTTCAGAATGTTATGACATGATAGAAACCAAATTAACAACACTTGCAAAATTCTAAGCAAATCGAGAACCATTTTTATTTGTTCATTTAGTAAAAAAGATATCTGATAATCACATATGTTTTAGCAGAATGATAATGAGATCTTAGCCTGTTAACAGAAATATTTAAATTAATGCTCCTTTATTAAAGCCTGCTTTTTCTTGTTCTTTTGGGACCCTGGGCAGCCCTCTGCCCAAGCCAGGACCTTGTCCCTGAGAAAGGCTCTTCCGCCTGCAGGACAGGTTTTGTACTCCATCTCTGGATAACCGTGGAGCTCTCCGACGCACTGGAATGAATGACTGTGGAACAGCACGCTTCCTGCCCTGGTGGGATTTACTGACGGATAGTAGACTTCTCATTCCCTAAGATCAAACTTGAACAGTAAAACACATACTTCCTGTAGAATCTCACCAATCCTTCTTTTTGGAGATTTTCACTTTTGCTCCCCGTCTGAAAGTCAAGCAAATCTCTAAAGCCCGTGTCCTCCAATGGTCCTGCTTTTTTCAGGGACTTCTGGAAATAATTATCTTTGCACTTCAGAGATGAAAGCTCAGTTAAATATGTGAGAGACCAAGCAGATGTGGCAGGACAGATTTCACTGCACATCATCTTGTGTCACAGCTGTACAGCTGATGGAGAGCTTGCCTGCAACCGTGTCGTTTAGAGATACTGGCAAAGATGGCTGTTTGGAGGAAGATTAACATCGCTGTTACCAAGTGATTTAGGAGCGAAACTTAGGATGCATGCATCTAAATGATTTTTTCATCAAAAATTCACATAATTCGGGGCTTCCCTGGTGGCGCAGTGGTTGAGAGTCCGCCTGCCAATGCAGGGGACACGGGTTCGTGCCCCGGTCCGGGAAGATCCCACATGCCGCGGAGCGGCTGGGCTCGTGAGCCACGGCTGCTGAGCCTGCGCGTCTGGAGCCTGTGCTCCGCAACGGGAGAGGCCACAACAGTGAGAGGCCCGCATACCCCAAAAAAAAAAAAAAAAAAAAAAAAAATTCACATAATTCGAGCGTGGATACAAAATAAAGTCGGTCACAGACAGTATTTGCTCCTTTTCTTTTTCTTTTCTTTTTTTTCTTTTTTTTGTTAATATCCATAATCAGATAAGAAACAATTGTTTAATAGCAAACCATTGTGCCATTAGTTTAATAAAGAGTAGGATGTAGCCATTCTGTGCACATTTACTCTCATGATTAGATGATTTTATTTTTATTACCGAGCCTATGATATAGGATTTTTTTTTTTTTTTTTTTTTTTTTTATGCGTTACGCGGGCCTCTCACTGTTGTGGCCTCTCCCGTTGCGGAGGACAGGCTCCGGACGCGCAGGCTCAGCGGCCATGGCTCACGGGCCCAGCCGCTCCGCGGCATGTGGGATCTTCCCGGACCGGGGCAAGAACCCGTGTCCCCTGCATCGGCAGGCGGACTCTCAACCACTGCGCCACCAGGGAAGCCCGATATAGGATTTTTATACTTTGCTTTTTATTCTTTAAAGAAAGATTTTTTTTTATTTTTTGAAGAATACTGCAAGTTAGATAGTAATAGCATACAACTAGATAGTAGTTTACACCATTCAAATAATTTCATGCCTACTATATTACAAGATGATTTAAAAAAAAAATATATATATATATATATATATATATATATATATATATTATTTGGCTGCAGCACATGGCATGCAGGATCTTATTTCTCCGACCAGGGATCGAACCCAGTTCCTGGCAGTGAAAGCACCGGGTCCTAACCACTGGACCGCCTGGGAATTCCCTAAAAAATATTTTTAAAAATGTGATGCAGAGTAAGAAAGCATTCCACATGTGCCTCTCAAGCCACATAACACACATCAAACCTGCACTTGAATTCATCATTCATTGATGGCTGAAATGAAATGAATCCTTTGTTTTCTCAAGGCTGCAAAGAAGAATAGGAAACACATGTGGTTCTTGATATCTAGATGAGAAGTCTCACTGCGTGGTTTGGGGACCTGATGGTCAGTGTTCTAGAAAGCATCACAACCGTGACTAAAATGGTCAGTCCAGAACCTGGGGAGATGTTCGTGATGGACCTTCAGAGGTCTCATGGAAGGAGGACAGAGCTCCATTCTGATGCAAGATAAGTTGCTGGAGGCTTGGTGGTGCTGTGGGAAGACCTGTTCCTACAGCACATCCAGACACACATTGCTGTCTCTCTCTAGTCAAAAAAAAGAAAAAAAAGAAAAGAAAAAGAAAAGGAGCAAACACCTGTGTGTGTGTGAAAACTGAAGCATGCAAGCATCACTTTTCAACATGCTGCATAGTATATATTCACATATAACTGTGTTACCAAGTAATAAATTTTTGAAAGTGTTTATTTCCCTTTGAATTCCATCTTCTTTAATAGCCGCAACAACCATGGGACAATGATGGAGCAGGTTTTATCATCTCCATTCTTTAGGTGAGACCCAGAGAGTCCAGTAACTTCCCTCCGGTCACTCAGCAAACGCATGGCATGATTCGTATTAGAATTGTCTACTGACCCTCGTTCATTTTACCGTGTTCACATTAAAATGGACATTAATGACTTCTCGTGCTTGGTGGTGAAGTCAGAAACTTAGAAAAGGTTTATGTTTTATTGGCTTTTATTTTAAATGATTGATACAGGATGCTCATATATTTAATTTGCATTTTAAAAAAGACCGCCCTCGCCATAGTACTTGAAGGATGTGTCAGCATTTGAAGATTTTGTGATTTAGGGCATTTGGTGTTTTCTGGATAAATCATTTCACTCTCCTGCCTTTTCAGCTCTTTGTACTGGAAAGGGCCTGCTTTGCTTCACCTGATCACTTCCTGACCAACCTGGAGGCCCCATGAACTGGCACCTGCATTATAAAATCATCTTGATGCCCTCAGGCAAACGGTATGTGTTCCTCTTTTGAGCTCAGATAAAACTTTGTCTTTGCTGCCTTTTATTCAGCTTCTCCCTTAAACTAGCCATTCGTATCTTATTTTCTTTATATGTTTTCTGATGACTGTAGATTTTTATATCCTCCTACAGAAGTTATTGTCACTTTAATAGGTCATCAACACATATTCGTATTCATTGCCTGGATATAGTAGAGAGATCATCGTTAGCGTACACTAAAGAACAGAAAGATCAACCTTGTCTCTGCTATTACAGCCAAAAAATTATAAAAGGATCAATAACCCATAACAAAAATAATAACTAAATAATTTGGGGAAGTTAAAAGCATTTTGGGAAGTGTTTAATTATAGGATCAATCCTTATCTGTCTTTAACAAGTTTAAAAGAGAATTAAGCCAGACTGCCCAAGGATGTTTCCTCACTGGATAGTAAGTTACATCTGCTCTGGAAGATTTCTTAGCACTGAGACATTGAACATACCCTACAAGCAAACAATTACATTTTTGGTAAACACTTTCATGTTCTACAATGACAAACACTGGTATGAACATTTTTCTTTGGCTTGTGGTTTGTCAGCAGTTTGGAACATCCCTTTCTGAAACCCTAGACCCTCTCTGTCACCCCTTCTTTTCAAAGATGAGGAAGCTAACCTATGGGCAGGTGTAGAAGAAGGAAGGGATGAACTTTAAAATAAAAGGTATCAGAAATAATTAAATGAAATGATTAATTTTGAAGACCACCATATAAAAATGTCTTTTTCTTTTTTTTTCTAATTTCCTTCCTTCCTTTTCCCCTTTTGCTGTCCTTGCATCACCATCCCATTTAAAAAATGTAAACAGTGTGACAGTGAAAGAGGTAAGAAGCAGACTCTGAAGATGAGTTTACCAGGTAAGAGTTAGCACTTGGCAAATTATATGGCACATGTCTAAAATCTTATTCTATTCACTGATATCAAACTAACATGCCTTATTAAAGAAGATGTATGATTCTGTATAAAAGCAAAGGTGCTTATATATGTTTATATATTTGAGGTGTCAGTGGACTAACATTAATTGAAACGAGAGGTGATTTTGACTTACATCTGGTTTGACTGGGTTTTTCAATTAATTGACGTTTAAAGCAATTTAATGGAGCATTGTGACATTTGTAGACACAATATTGGTAATTATAATAAAATGAGGGAAACCAGAAAGCATTGTATATAATTAAAACACATCTGCATGTTCTATTCTGAGATGACTGTTTATTATATGATGTAAATTTTGGGGATTTTTAAGGGTTTTTTAGTAATAATGCCTTTCTGTGGGCATCAATTTGTCCTGATAATTTTTAATTACCTTAAGCATTCTGAAGTGCTTTTATTTCTTTCTTAGTAAAGCACTAAAAAGATACATATCTTATTATATAAAGATGTAAAAACTTAACTGCCATAATGTTCATAAGTCACAATTAGGAAATTAAAATCAAAGAGCCACTTATAGACGAAAAATTTCCCATCTTTCAGTGCTTTAAATATACTCAAGTTACACTTGTCCTCAGTCTTCTCTTTTTATATTTGCTAATCACGGAAGATACTGGTAGCCGGGTAATAATCCTGAGATACTAACAGAGAGTTAGTTTTCTCTTATATATTTGTTTTTCTCTTACATGTTTTTCTCTTACATTTACCGGATGTATAAGTCTTGTCCCTCCCCCTCCCCCCAGGGAGGAAAAGATTCCCACCTTCACTGCCTTTGTGAGTTTTGGAAGAGATTCTTGAAACCCAAGGTACACACACTTTGTGAATATTTGGAAATTTAGGTTTGGGCTTGAAACCTTGAAGCTTTGGACTTGGAAGAACGTAAATCTGAGCAGGTTCTCTGCCCCGTGGACAGCGCGGGGTGGGAGGCGGAGGCAGTCGCAGGGCCCCCGCCCTCCCCCGTCCTGGGCCCAGGGCAGCGAGTTCAGGGCAGAATGCGACAGAATTCCCTCTGACGTGTAAGGACTTGAGAGCAGAGAGGCCCTGGTCCCTCACTCCCCAGACAAACAGGAGGACACATCCTCACTGGGAAGGCCCTGCCGTGTCTGTGACTTGGTGACTTACACTCGAGGGGCGGGGTGACCTGCTCAGCTTCCCAGAGCTCAGATATCCTAGGAGGCCTCTGCCTGCCCCAGAGCAGGGCATATCGGAGGAGGTGGAGAAGAATAAGGGGTGGGAGAGAGATGGAGACCCCTGCGGATGTTTCTGCAGATGAAGGACAAGCCAACAGAGGACGAGGAGTGACTCTGAGGCTGGGACTGGATGAGTCACGGTTGCACCTTGGCCGGTGGTGGTATCAGGGGGACCTGATGGGACAGATGACAGAGGATGTCAGCAGAGGGCAGCGGCATCTGACACCTGAGAGGGTCACTCCTCCCATCACTGAAGGACAGGACTCACCTAGCATTTAGCACCAATGTCAGGAAGAAAAAACGGGAGAGGGGTATATTCTCAATTAGTTCACATTTAAGCCTGCAGTGATTGATAAAAGTAACCAGTTGAGTTTACTTAAGGGTGAGGACTTAGATGAAGTTTTCTATATCAGATAAAAGAACTCTTTGATCACTACAGTAGTTACATTTCTGCACACAACTTTATGGCTGAAGCTTATACCTGTTCCAGATCTACACTTTATGGATCAGAGCATCTTTTGTGTTTTGAAAAGCAGAATGAAAAAGAGCTATGATGCTAGCTCACACACAGAAAGAAAGAAAAAAAAACCCAGTAGACATACACTGAAACTAATTGTTAAAAATAAACTTTTCTTGACATATTTCCCTTTAACTTGAAGTTCAAAGCCAGTTTTGGTCCGTAGAAAATGTTAGTCTGGAAATTTTATTCCTTCTTTGAGTTTATTTTTATCATCAATTTGGAAATTCCTCCAAACACTGAAAAATTTCTTTTATAAAATAAGAATGGGATGATACTTTTTTTTCGATAGATGAGCTAAAATGATGCTTTGTGAAATGGTTTAAATGGGTAATATCATGAGTAAAAAGTTAAGATAAAATTGTCATATTTATTGTTCTTCAAAAACATGCATGTTTCTATTTACTGTGGTTAATCTATAAATTGCTATAGCTACCATGATTAATGGCTAGACAGGATACCATCAAGGCATAAACCCCGTTTGGTTGTAAAACTTATTCTGAAACTTATTACTAAGAATGACAAAAACAGAAATAAGCTATTCAAGAGTTAAAAAAGAAAAAAACCCAAAGAATGACAAAAACAGAATATTTGAGCTAAAGGAATCATATATATATAATATATACTACACTATACTTATACTACAAATACATGTAATACAGATATACATGCATTTATATATACTATACAAATATATACATATATAAGTATTATACATAAGTATTATAATACTAATGTATTATAAGCATTATACTAATATATATAATATATATGTTATTATATTGGTAATGGTAGTTATTTAGTATGTGGGAGATAGGTTTTCAGTAATGTTAAAACTGGATATTAAGGCTATGAAATTAAGTTACAACTCTAATCAGTACAGCAAAAAGAAACGTCTTTATGACACGAAAGGTTTAATTATCAGGGTAGGAAAACATAATTTCGGTCGTAGTTTGCACAGAATAGTACACTGAGAGTCTTTCTGATAAATGTCTAAAAAAATATTTTTAAAAAACTGAAACAGGGACTTCCCTGGTGGTGCAGTGGTTGAGAGTCCACCTGCCAATGCAGGGGACATGGGTTCGTGCCCCGGTCCGGGAAGATCCCACATGCCGCGGAGCAGCTGGGACCGTGAGCCATGGCCGCTGAGCCTGTGCATCCGGAGCCTGTGCTCCGCAACGGGAGAGGCCACAACGGTGAGAGGCCCGCGTACCGCAAAAAAAACCACAAAAAAAACCAAAAAACTGAAACAGTCAATAGAGTAACATGATTAAAATCACTGATATGACATCTCACCTATACAGATTTAGTTAAGGAATAATGAAAAAAACAAAATTTGTACCTCAGTCCTAGAATGTACAAATAAAAACTTGTAATGGAGCTACTTTCTCCCTACCTCAATGAACATAAATATCCTTTAGTTTAGCAATATACGAATACATTTTTAATGAACAACTTTATTTAAAACTGTAACAGTGCCCACTGAATGCTAATTTTTAGCAAGTCACTTGGAACTGCAGTGAGACGGCAATATCTCAGATATTTAATATCATAAATCTAGAATTTTAATCACGTGGCCCCTGATGATGTTGTTTATATGAGCAATTTGTGTGGCTTGTCTTCTTGACAAAATGATGATTGATGCTGTCAACACTAATTTGCTCTTCCAAATTATTATATGTAATTAAATTCAGCTACTTGAGGGCATTTTCTTCTAAAAGTTTAATGCAAAATGCTTTTAATATGCAAATTATTTCAATTGCTTTAAGTCTCTCATTTTAACTTGAAATTTTTCCATCAGGCACCTGTAGAACTATACCCTTTTCTGTTTGGGGGGATTGGTTCCTAAACCTCTTTCAGCCTTTTGCTCTCGAGGGGAAGGGGGTCAGAGCAAGAGGAAAGATCACACTAAGATACATGCCTGTGGGCTGATCCATCTGTGTGCACTTGTGAGACCCTGTAATGTTCTAGCAGGGCCGTGCATGTCATGTGCACTAAATTAGGACGGTCTGTTCTTTGCTGACCTTAACCTTCTTCTCCCTGGCTTAACCGTCTTCTTCATTCATTCACTGCTGCTTCTTTGGTAGTCTGTGGCCTGAAATAGAACTAGATCCTTTCTGCCCTCTCCTTGCCCCAGTCAGTTTTCCGAACTTTCCCCAGTACCTTCTCCCATTTCTCAAAAGCGCTTCACAAACCATTTTTCTGTCTCTGCTATTCTCCAAAACTCAGGTCTTTAGAGCCACCTTCATTTCTCTAATTTTCAGATATTGAATTGGCATTAGTGATAAAAAGAAAATAATGTTAGATTCTCATTTGCTCCTTTCTTTGCATGCTTTTCCCCTTGTTTTAAAAATGCCCCAAAGGAAAACGATCCAAGGCACGTGTGTATCATTTGGTCAAAGAACTATGGCAAATGAAACACTGTGCTGACGAATTGTTCTGCCACTTGAGGTCCTTGTCGGATGTTGGGACTCCTAGTTTTGCTACTAAATGTGGAAAATATAACTGATAAGACTGATTGAGGATAATGAGATAAAAATCAGTCACTGAAATATCTCCTCTAGATCACTTCAATGAAAATAATTCACTGAAGGTCGTTCACTGGACAGGCAGTAGCCATGCAGTTACTACTGTGTAGCTTAGGGAACTCTACAAATAAGTTTTAAAACATAAAGGTACAAAATAATTAATATAGATAGAGGTACAATTCTAGGGGTGTGTATGCGTCTGTGTGTCTCAAATGTAATGCTTGACCTATGTGTGCCCCTCATTGTAAGACCTTGCAAACAGCTGCACAGAAATTTCACTGTACAGAAATTCCAGATGTGACCAGAAATCACTGAGTGCACTTTGACAAACTGATTTTTAAAGAGGATGAAAAGATTTTTTGTAAAAAAGGAAAAAAGGCTGCACCACATTCGACTAGTGCTTCTAAGACCTCCCACATGGCTCCTCTGACTGACAGGTCCGACATCCCTCATATTCCCACAGCATCCCAGCTAATTACTCAGAACAGATAAAGCCACCAAAAGCCAATGAGTAAATAGGAATGTATGTGAGGAGTGATCTCATCCTGGCTTCTCAAGAAGACAGCGCAGGCGTGGACAAAAAGAAAGGCAAAAATAGTAATTGATGGTTTTTATTCCAACCATCTTCTTTCTTCCCTCCCTGCCCCTCCGTTTTGACCTTCAGTGTTTCCTAGTAAATGCCCATCTATGGAAAATATTAGTGCATGTTCACTGTACAGGTATTTGGTTTCATGAAATCACATAACTTTATTAGAAACCCAAGCATCAAAAATTTAATAGACATTATCCTGGAATGATATTTATACTGTTGGGAATATCTCTGGAAAATTAATAAATCTTAATTGTAGGCAGTTGCTTAGGGAAAGATTTTCTTAAGGCAGTGAGCAGTGGATTTCAAGACTTTTTAACATAAAAGCTTTAAAAAATGATCAACCTTTCTCTCTTTTCTGTGCCTTAAGAAATTCTTTCCTATCTGGATGTGTCCTAAAGATATTCTTATATTATCTTAAACTTCTTTACACAAAAATAAATCTGGAATTTATTTTTGTCTGTGGTGTGGGATACTTTTATTTTATGTTTTCAACCAGAAAGAAAACTGTCTCATCAGCATCATCGCCCCGATGACTTGTTATGCCAAAGCTGTGCATCGTGAGTGATGCTTCCATGCACATGGGGTTCTATTTCTGGGCTCTCCAGGTTGTTATTTATATACCTGGAGACAGACAACCAGAAGTCACATTTCCGCATCACAACTTGCTAGGTGTGTGATCAGTTGGATTGTGGTAGTTTTGGGGGAGAAAATCATGACTGTGTTCTTGGGTACTATGTTTACAGGCTGAGTGCTTCTGGTGGAACCCACAGGGGCTGATTTGATACCCTCTGTTGTCTCAAGAAAAGATGCACCCTTTGAATAGCCATTAGGGCCTTTTCTGACCTTAACCGTAGAGGCACTGCCAGGAACCCCAGCTCAGCAGGAAAGTCTCCCAGGAGAGGCTGCTCTCCATTCTGTCACCACAGTGACAAAGACACTATATACTTCTGGCATTGCCTTTCCCAAATTTATATTTAAATTTCCCCATTTGTTCCCTGAATGTCTCCTATATCTGTTTTTATTTTTATATTTTGGTTCTGTGTTGTACGTCTCTGTCCTTATAAATATCGAAGAGGTGCTCTCCTTTTTGGAGGTCAAAATAAACTTTCCGTATTCTTCCCTGTCAGAGCTTATATTTAAGACTACATCTCTCATTTTAAGGTTGCCATCTGCAAATTGAACAATCTGTATTTATACCAGTGAAAATGGATACACTGTCATTAAAACAAAACTCGGGCTTCCCTGGTGGCACACTGGTTGAGAGTCTGCCTTCTGGTGCAGGGGACACGGGTTCGAGCCCTGGTCTGGGAAGACCCCACATGCCGCGGAGCAACTGGGCCCGTGAGCCACAACTGCTGAGCCTGCGCGTCTGGAGCCTGTGCTCTGCAACAAGAGAGACCGCGACAGTGAGAGGCCCGCGCACCGCGACGAAGATTGGCCCCCGCTCGCCGCAACTAGAGAAAGCCAGCGCACAGCAACAAAGACCCAACGCAGCCAATCAATCAATCAATAGAAATGCTGTAGAATTATAAACAAACAAACAAACAAAAACCTCGGGGGTTAGTTCCGTGAAACACTGCATAAAAAAAAAAAAACCAAAAAACAAAACTCTCTGTCCCTGTAAGCCAAAAATAAAACAAATCTGCACAACTGAGATTGACTTATGCTATTTAAAGAAATTCATCAGAGCAATAAGTATTATAATAACTGTGGTCATATTTCTTGTTTAAAATTTCATGAATTTACATTTGCATACTTCTGTCAAAGTGTGTAATATCTGGATGCTTTAAAGGTTGTACAAAAATTTTTTCTTGTCCCGCAGTGGGAAGGGTCATGTGGCCCATTTGCTGACTGTATTTACCAGTATTACACATATGCTATAACATATAGGAAAATATCAGAAAATAATAAATATAATTAGTCATTATCCTAGTCTTTGGCTAGTTTTGATCTATTTGCTAACTTGATTAAGAGCTTGAGGTAATTACTTATTTTGTGTTATTTAGGGGATAGTGACTTATCTCCTCTGAATATCAGCTTCCTTATCTCTAAAATGGTGACAATGGTGACTTTACAGGGTCCCTATGAGGATTAAATGAGTTAATGTATAAAGAATTTAGCAGGACCAGAATTGCCACGTAATTGATGGTTAAAAATGGAAGCTATTATCCCTGGGGGCGCAGTGGTTGAGAGTCCGCCTGCCGATGCAGGGGACACGGCTTCGTGCCCCGGTCCGGGAAGATCCCACATGCCGCGGAGCGGCTGGGCCCGTTGAGCCATGGCCGCTGAGCCTGCGCGTCCGGAGCCTGTGCTCCGCAACGGGAGAGGCCACAGCAGTGAGAGGCCCGCATACCGCAAAAAAAAAAAAAAAAAAAGGAAGCGATTAGTAGTGGTAGTACTGTAGTTTCCCATTTTGTTACAGATATTAGGATTTGAAACATTTGTTCTTTATATGTTTATATACTTGCACTAGATGTTTAATTAATGAGATATATTTATAATGTTATATGTACATTTCAATATTTTAAATTATTAACATGAGGAGTCCAATATCTCTGTAAGCCATGTTTTCTCTACCAAGTACTCTGAGTTACTAATCATGACATTGACTTTTCTTAAATTAATTAATTAATTTTATTTATTTATTTTTGGCTGCTTTGGGTCTTTGTTCCTGTGTGAGGGCTTTCTCTAGTTGTGGCGAGCGGGGGCTTCTCATTGTTGCGGAGCACGGGCTCTAGGTGGGTGGGCTTCAGTAGTTGTGGCACGAGGGCTTCAGTAGTTGTGGCACATGGGCTCAGTAGTTGTGGCTCGCTGGCTCTAGAGCGCAGGCTCAGTAGTTGTGGCGCACGGGCTTAGTTGCTCCACAGCATGTGGGATTTTCCCGGACCAGGGCTTGAACCCATGTCCCCTACATTGGCACGTGGATTCTTAACCACTCTGCCACCAGGGAAGCCCTGATATTGGCATTTTAAAGAGAACGAATTGCTTATAGAATGGCCAGATTTTTTAATAACTGAAATTGAACAATTTCATGCAATAAGTAAGAATAGGGTAGGACTGAAAGAGGGAAGTTTGGAGAAAGAATAAAGTTCTGTTTGCTTCTTCCTGACTCCAGCTCATTTAACGAACTGACTACAATTATATGTCACAAAAATATAATACTGGCTTAATTTCTGAAAAATATACTGGAAGGGATTAATGTATTCTTAAGTACTAGTTAAGGAGATACGTTCACTATTAACCTCACTCATCTTGACTGTACTATAGCTAAAACAATAATACCATGTTTGCTGATTTTGCAGAAGGCACGTATGAAACTCTTTCCAGCAGTTTACTTTGTTCTGTTTGGATTTATACTTTCCCCCTGAAGTAGAACTCATGTATTTTCCTGTAACAGGATGAAACTGGGTTAAGATCAGAAGAAAGGAAGAAGATAAACTTACTCAAGGACAAATGTTTCAAGGAGACTGGAAGGCAATCCTGAGGTTCTTTAAAGTTTCAAAGAAATATGATTTTTTGGTAGAGATACCTGGGGAGCATAGAAAGATAGAAGCATGCGGAAGTTGTAGAGTGAGTGATTCTAGAGCCTAGGCTTTGTAGAATTGGAACAATCCTAATTTAGCGTTCGAGCGAAGCTCTCGGGCCTTGGTCATTTCACCTTCCTTACTGCAGAGGGTACCTGTAGCTCTCCCTTTTGCCTCTTCTGTATGGATCCTACGTTTATACTCCCCCATAATGAGGGGCTTTCAAAGAGGAAGAAGGGACAACTAAGAGAGGCAAGTAACTTACGTAGCAGAGACAGAAATATCCACATAAAATTTTACATTGTATTTCCCTCCCTAAAAGAGCCAAAATGGAGAAGAAATTTTAACAGGAAGAGCAAATTTAAAGGTAAAACTGGGTGACAAAAATCAAGTCTTCATCCATGCTAAAACTTAAGAGATTGAAAATAACTAGGTTGAAGAAACCATAAAGAGGATGTAGCAAAAGAAAAACTGAGGAGAAAAAGGGAAGAAGAATTAGGAGGAACGTCCGAAGAAAGAGAATAGCTAGGTGTCCTGAAGGGGTGTGATTGGGTTAGCTTGTCCTGTCAAGCTGGGCAGTATCGCATGAAGATGCCACAAAGGCAGGTGACGTTTATTAAGGCAGGTGACCACCTTCTTCAGAGCTGCCTCTTGGATAAGCTAGTCTTTGTTCAATGAACATGATAGCAGGTAATACTGCGCAAGGAATGATAGCATTATGAGGCCATTTTCCAAAGAATGGGACTGTGAATAGGACACTTAGAATTTCATGGATTATCTAGAACAGTAATCATATCACTCAGAGATACTCATTAACTATCAATTTAATTAAAGAGAGGTCCAATGAGGCAACTGTGCTACTGAAAAAAGAAATGAAGCAGCATTAGAAGAAACAATTCAAGCCCGAATTTGATCTGAGCTAAAGCCGAAGAGAAAGGAGAAAGTCGCGCTGAGAAATATCTTAGATAAACCTTCTTGGTTTTGTGACATTTTCTTCCAGCTTTCTAATAGTGTTATCTAGAAAGAAACGTGGCATATTAGAGTTTTTGCCTGACACAAAGATCTGTGGGGAAAAGAATAATAGAGCTTTTCTTAGAGGAAGATGGGGAATAAAGAGATGCAAGAAACTATTCCAGCAGAGACAAAAATATTCAAATAAGATTTTATATCAATTTTCTCTACTCAGAAAGATAGGAAAGGACAAACGTAAAGGTAACATTGAATGGCGAGCATCAAGTTCTTTTTAAATTTTTTTAACACCTTTATTGGAGTATAATTGCTTTACAGTGGTGTGTTAGTTTCTGCTGTATAACAAAGTGAATCAGCTATACATATACATATATCCCCATATTCCCTCCCTCTTGCATCTCCCTCCCTCCCTCCCTCCCTATCCCACCCATCCAGGTGGTCACAAAGCACCGAGCTGATCTCCCTGTGCTATGTGGCTGCTTCCCACTAGCTATCTATTTTACGTTTGGTAGTGTGTATATGTCCATGCCACTCTCTCACTTTGTCCCAGCTTACCCTTTCCCCTCCCCGTATCCTCAAGTCCATTCTCTAGTAGGTCTGTGTCTTTATTCCCGTCTTGCCCCTAGGTTCTTCATGTCTTTTTTTTTTTTTTTCTTAAATTCCATATATATGTGTTAGCATACAGTATTTGTCTTTCTCTTTCTGGCTTACTTGACTCTGTATGACAGACTCTAGGTCCATCCACCTCATTACAAATAACTCGATTTCATTTCTTTTTATGGCTGAGTAATATTCCATTGTATATATGTGCCACATCTTCTCTATCCATTCATCTCTCGATGGACATTTAGGTTGCTTCCAGAGAATCAAGTTCTTAATGCCATAGGCTGAGGGGTTGAGGATAACTAGGTTACCACCAACAGGTGGTTGAAAATGGAGCCGGAGAAATAGTGGGAAAAACAACATGAAGAGTCATGAGCCATGTCTGCAGGAAAGGAACAGCCAGGGGTCACTAATTTTAGTCAATGCTCAGTATCTTCAATCCAACTCAAATCAATTCTGAAATATTTTCTTATGACTCGAAACATAGTAAATTAAAAAATAAGTCCTTCCTTCCAATTTGGACAGCTTCTGCTATAATCATGAGAAAACTTAACACAATTTAGTTTGTATACTGTCATGGAAGGTATTTTCCTTAAGAGGACTTTGCAGTGCTGTACTCCACAGATGTCTTTAGCACAACTATTTTTTTTTTTTTTTTTGAATGAGAAAAGCCATGTTGTTGTACACGCACAAACCACTTTCTAATGGTCTTTAACCTTACGCCATTTGGACTTGCCTCTCCAAAGAGAGATATTTGAGTAACTGGCCATTACCGTGACATAGAGGAAGAGCCTCATTTTTCTCCATAACCGCTGAACTCCTTGTAAGACATCCCTGCAGCCTGTGCTGATACAGCGACCATGGACTCTTCAGCGAATGGCAGCTCCAAAGCAGCTCCAGTCCCGACCCTCAATCATCCAATCCCAGCCCACAGCAGACATTGTTTACACAGTCATAATCAACAGGGTAAATTTAGAATATCCTAGAATAAATTATGATAAACTTCCTGCTTTGGGATGATAAGTGAATGGAGCAGACAGTGACTCTGACAGAGAGGGTAAATTGATGAGCTCTAGCGAACAATTAGGATGGAACTCTTTACAGCTGTAGAATTCAAATTAGATCATTTCCAACTAGCTTGCGCACATTTCTTTCTTTGTCTTTTTAATTCCGAGCTTGTGTTTTAAAAGTGAAGAATAATTGTGGTCTTTTGTAGGTCAAGGAATAAACTGTTTACAGCAAGGTCTTGTTGGGAAAATCATTCCTTCTGGTATCCTTTTCTTCCTCCCAGCAGTGACCCACTGATCTCCAGGAAGAGTCCTGAAGAGTGTGCCAGACATGTGATGCTTAAACAGTCTTTTCCTTTTTTCCTTTATAGTTGGGGTGACTGGCCAATATCCGTTCAAATCTATCAAAGCAATTTTTTGTGTCCTCCTTCTTGGAATTTTATGTCCACATGTGAGGTTGGAGTAGTCTGTATGGAATACAAGTTCACCTTTGATTTCAAAATCGGCACCAGCAGCCCCTCTGAACAGAAGAGCAGCCTAACAGATAGACCTAGTTCATTTCCACTCCCACCCACCTCTGACCCATTTTAATTCCCATCACTTCAGCTTAACAATTTCATTTTTCACTTTAATGCCTTTATCCATCTCAGCAGAGATTACATTTCCCAAGCTGTACATGTTCTCCAGCTGATTTGTTTTTTTTGTTTTTTTTAAAGATTGAGATCATGGAACAATGCTTTCCTTATTTTCAGTTCTTAGTACCCCAAATCCTGGTTGTTGGAACAGAAACCGCGGGGGATAAAGTCCACATTAATTAACCGTATCTTCTGTGAGAACACATACATCCATCCACTTGGGAAGGTCCTGCCTTGCGGCTCCCCCAGGAGTTTCTCAATGTCCGGGCTTTTCTCTCTGTGGGTGCGGCAGCAACCTGACCTAGTGGTTAGACAGCCTGATTCCGGACTCAGGTAGGAATAGGTTTTCATCTCTACCCCAGCACCGAAGAGCTGTGCGCTCTTTGTTGAGTTACTTCGCATCTCTAAACCGTAACTGTAGAATGGGATTAATAACATTGACCTCGAAGAAATGCTTGAGGTGTAAATGAGAAAAATAAATCTAAAGAATCTGGTGGTTCATGAGCGCTCAGTACGTATTAAATAAAATGACTACTCTTCTGTTTTTAAGCCAGGATGATCGCATTCCTGTAAGTTATTCATGGCCTTTTGAACTGGTTCCAATGGTCGTGAGAAGGTTAGAAGAAAAATTTAGTCTGTAGAAGAGGTGAAACATACAAGATAGGGGTTTCTAACGTGAAAGCGCTTCCTAAACCATAACACACTATATAAATGTTATTATTATAATCACGAGAACATAGGTTTTCTTGCCAAAGGCTAAAGGTAATAGCCTGTCTTGAAATGTAGCTAAGGAAGTGTGGCACCAATATAAGTTATGGGAGGGCTGGCATCATTAACCTGGAAGTGACAGAACTGTCCCAGAAGAAACATGAACTTGGGCCAACGAAGCAGGCTTGCTTTTGGTTGCAAATCTGACTCACGCTGACTCTGCACTGCTCTCACTCACCAGAACTGGGTCAAATACTCACTTTTGGAGTAGGTGGTAGAGTTAGCTCCATCAGGACTACACACATTCGGATTAGAAGAGCAATCAATTTCCAAGGAGACTTGGGGTGCTCTTTCTGAAACAGAGAGAATGGAAGCTCCACTGAGCGTTCCACCAAGGAATCTTCCATCTCACGGAGAGTCCTTTGTGTCCCCAGTAGGGGTTTCAACAGCAAAACATCTGCAGGGCTGCAGATATTCTTCCTCCTCCTGGGATACCTCAGGAGAAGGCCGCGTTGAGGTCTGAAAGCCCCACTTGCCACATTCATGGAGTTTTATTCACTGAGAAACTGATATTAGGAAAAATCGAGGGGTACAAAAATCACTGTTCAGAAACTGAGTTAACACATGAAGAAAACTGCCACATTAAGAGTGGGTGAAGAAGCAAATGAGAACATTTCACATTTATATGCAAAGATACAACTCCTAATTGATGAAAAATCTTATTGCTAAAATGGAACTTTCTTTCTTTAATGCAACATAAAATGTGTTCCAACTGGTGGGTCAGAAGATTGCTAAATGCAAAGTATTTTATATAAAGAACTTCAATCGCAGTAGAAACTTGATAAATATTTGTTGACCCTCGTCTGATAATTTACCAAGTGTCACGACTTCACCTCCTCACGATTACTAAGTACGTATAAATTACACTCCTGTCATTCAGTTTGCTTTCCATGTACAACCCATATACATGGAATGAGGCCTCTCATTTAACTGAATTTCAACTACATATTCACACTGAATTTCAGCATAATGCCTTGAATATACTTGACAGTTTCCTCACTGTTTTCCTGAGAAAACTTTCTGTATTATGTACTTTTGGTATTTAACTCTGGCTCTTAAAGACATCAGAATAAGATTTCCCAAATAGATCCTGATCTGGAAGCTACCTCTCTGAACAATTAATGGTTGTGAAGCGGTATTGGCAAATAAAACAAGGCCTCCGTCAAAACGTAAGGCTGTCCCGCTGTTTGTTAGGAAGGCCTTTTCTTAGGAGGTGTGGGCCAGGTGGAGGGCAGTGGTTCTTAATATTTTGGGGATCATAGAACATTTTGAGAATCTAATGAAAGCTATGGATGCTTTACCTTGGAGAGATCCATATGCACACAGCCTTGCAAATATTTGCTTAGAATTTTGGGACCCCCATGAAGCTATTTTTGGAGGACTCTGAGAAGTCCCTCAGACTTGACGGGACTTGAGCTCATCTAGGGTTTACCACGATAGTTTGGAGAAAGTCTCTGAGACCGTCACAGCCCCAAGGAACTTCAGAGTCCTGGGCTAACTCTTATTCATCCACTTTTTCCATTCATTCATTAATTCATTTCCCTAGTCACTTACTCATTCCTTCCTTCACTTACTCTGCAAGTTATATGAATAACATCACTGCGAAAGCACTGTAGTAGAATACAGCATGGTCAGGAAAAGCCATTCATTCCGTAATACCATACATCACATGCCATACACTTATTTTTTCCAAAAATTCAGAATGTCTCAATTTTGGAGGAGAACTAAGTGAATATCAGCCTTCCTCAGAAAATGAGACAGAGGAGAGGAAGAAAACATAGTGAACTACATGAAGTATCTTACCTACCATTTCTCTTTTGATATTATAATGCATTTGGGAGGTTGACATTCTTTCCCCACTTACCAATGAGTAAGCAGAGTCTAAGGGAGGTTAAGTACCTTGCTTAAGGTTGTATGCAGCAGGACCAGGATGTGAATCCACCAGTCTGGATTTCTAAACTCCAGGGTACTCTTCTACCTGCACAGGGTCACACAAATTTAGGGTTACTCAAATGATAATGTCAAGTCAGGACTTGCTGCCTGATGTTATGGAATGCGTCCATTGTGTGTGTGTGTGTGTGTGTGTGTGTGTGTGTGTGTGTACAAAAAAACTTTTTAAAAAAAGATCAGGTATATTATGGAGAGACAGCGTGGCCAGAGCAAAGGACACTGGTCCAACAATCAAGGTCCCTCAAATCGAGTTCCAGTTTTGTCACTGACTATGTGACTTTGATAAGTAATTGAACCTCTGAGGGCTTTAATTTCTGAATCTGCAACTGGACTTGAACTAGATGATCTTCCAGATGTTTGGAGCTTGAAAGTTTTGTGATAGATCCACTTAGATGACCAAACTGTCATAAAGTTCAATAATTTGAAGGTTGATTAGTAGATTTTATCTGTGCACACACTTTTTCTCAACCTAATTAATTAGGAAAAGCACTGTTTATGTTAGTGGACCTTAACATATCAAAAACACCAGATGAAAATGAAAGGCAAAGAGGCTTCTCACCTATAAATAATTTCCTGACAAGGTTTTACTTAGAAGTCTCAGTCACTTAATCAAGGGATCACTGAGGGGCCTTTTGAATTTAGTAAAGAAACTGTTACAATTTCAAAAAAACCCTTTATTTTTTGGCCAGAAATATCAATAGGAACATAATCTAGTTATTTTTAAATAGAATGATAATTAGATAGAATGATAGACTTAAAGACCTAAAAATCCTTTTGTCCAATTTTCTCTCTTTACAGGTGAGAAGATTGTCAAAGAGTGTAAAGGAGTTGCCCAAATTTGCAATATAGTTGTGGACCCTGAGATGGGGCCTGAACCCAAATTCTGCTCTTTGACTTCCTATTCCAGAGCTCTTTCCTCAGCCACTCCCAGCTTCAGCTCTTTTCTCTCCCCCTGGTGACTTGCCCCCTCCCTCTGCCTGAACAAAGGCTCTCATCCGTCTTTACTCTGTCCCCCTCACCAGACTACCTTCCTCAAAAGCTTTTATAACTCCGTTCCACTGTTTACACCTCTGATGCCCCTCACTGCACACAGAGTACAATTTAAATATATTATTTAAACATGCCTCTTCCTCTAAGAAGCCTTCCTGGATTCTCCCTAGCTAGAGTCGTATCTCTATGCTTGGAAATTCTCTAACACGATAATTCTTATATGAAAACTTTCAGCTTTACCCTGTACCATAGTTATTGGTGTGTTCTTTAAAATTTCTTTTATTAGAGTGCGAACTTTTTAAGTATAGAGTCAACGGTAAGGCAATTAGCATAAGGCCTGGAGCTTTGAAGAGAGTTGTTAAATATGAATTCTCCTTCTCAAACACTTTTTCTCCTCTGGCACCTCTTCCCATCTCTCAGACAGAAAGAACTCAGTGGATTTTATTTTTTGATCGGGTGGGTGTGGTCTGCCAACCTCTGGGAGTGAGAACATCTCTAGACGTGGCCTCTGGGCTTGCTACTTCTGCCCCTGGCCTGATCTCCTCTCTCACTCCCACTGGTCCACGTCCTGTCGGCTCGCCAAGGTCAGCTCAGACCTTGACCCCTTCCCACCCATTCCATGGCTCTTCCCACTGCTGGTCCCCCTTCCCCTGACCTCTGTCAGAATGTATGGTCGGTTTTAGTGAATTCACATTTCCACTGCATTGTTTCTGCTTTTAGAAAATTTTCACTTGTCCATGAAATTAGGGCATGAGACCTGCCTTATACTCCTTGTACTTTTCAATACATGTTCATGTATAAAATGAGTCAAAGTTAGTTAATTTAGAATATTTTAATAATACGTTGAGCCTACTGATACACAACTTATTGCTCTGAGGGAACTTTCTGGTCTCCTGAAATAGCTATTCAAGTTCCCCAAAGGTTCTTGGTTTCTCCTTGTACATAAAGCTTTGGTAATTTCATTTTCCCTTCATTTCATTTCTCAGCATTTCAATAAATCCCTACATAGGAGGCACTGGGATGTAAGCCATCTAATAGGAGAAACAAGCATGAATTACCATTTTCGGGGCTCCATTCTCATTACTTTTCCATAGCCATGTGCCTTCTAGAAACGTGGACAGTTTTATTTCTATCGTGACACGGGGCTAGACACGATGATCCTGAGGCCTGGATCCTAAATCTGCTGTAAGTCTCGGTCCCCTTCTATCAGCAGAATAACCAAGGTTGTAAAGGACCAGGCAGCCTTCCAGGCTCACCTTTATCCCTCATTTTGATATATTGGACCTTGAAGGTCTCCTTCTAGGAGCTTGTCCCCTGATGTCTTTTCAAGACTGAAAATACTGTCTGTATTTTTTACTTTTTATGTTTATAACTTTTTATTTTATATTGAAGTATAGTTGATTAACAACATTGTGTTAGTTTCAGGTGTACCGCAAAGTGAAAATACTGACTCTAAAAGAAATGATAAAAGGGAAATATCTTTCTATGGTTTGGGAGATTGGGGACACATCGGTGACAGAAGTCAGCGGTTGCACGGGTATGTGTGTTGGTGGTGGTTGGCAAAAGGTTAAGAAAACTTGGTAAAGAGTTGTTTTTACTAAATAAAACTGAGAAAACAATATTTTTTAGATGTAATTATGAAGCTTAATTATTACCAGGAAATCCTATTTGTATCTTATTACGGCCTCTGGAAGTATATTAACTTGCATTTTTCTTTTACACAAAGAAATGGCTGTTTAATTTTCTTTCTCTTTCATCTTTCTGTAACACTTTTTTTCATTTCTCTGCTACTACTTTCACACATACACATTTATTAAAAGAAGTCATCAGTCTGTCTTACTGTCATCTTTTAACCAGTGTACGGGTAATATGGGCATTAGTGGCTAAAGGAGTAATGACTCAAATCTGATTTTGTGAGTAACTGATAATTTGGGGAAATCCTAAGCCCTCGAGAACACGCCATCCTTGTAGAAAGTATAAAATGACAAAGTATATGGCTGATGTTATTGCAAGTTAGTCTCAAGCAAATAAATCACCATATTTAAAAATTTTAAAGGCTTACATTCTTATGTAGTACAACTTAGAAAAGTTATTATTTGACATAATGCAAGAGTATCTATCTATCTATGCATCCACCCGTCTATACATTGTAGCTCCTAAACTTTACTCTTGCTATTTTTTCCAATTCCACAGCATTCTCTACCCTCAGGGGAAAAAATGTAAATGGAGTAACCGTGTACGTGAAGGAGGACTTTACAAGCAGTTGAGTCTTCCACCGTTGAAACCTTGCCAAGGGCAAGATGTGCAGCTCATGTTCAAAGGAGTGGTTATCACCTGCACTTGCATCACTCTGGCTTGTCTCGTTCCAGATAAAATTAATGGTTAAAAAATTCAACTTGGGGCTTCCCTGGTGGCGCAGTGGTTGAGAGTCTGCCTGCCGATGCAGGGGACACGGGTTCGTGCCCCGGTCCGGGAAGATCCCACATGCCGTGGAGCGGCTGGGCCCGTGAGCCATGGCCGCTGAGCCTGCGCGTCCGGAGCCTGTGCTCCGCAACGGGAGAGGCCACAACAGTGAGAGGCCCGCGTACCGCAAAAAATAAAAAAATAAAAATCAACTTGACTTTAAAGCCAAACCTTAGATACTAAACCTGATCATTATCAGACCATTATAGCAGCAAATAACATCGCTATGCCAAATGCAGATACCTATCTGTAAAAGAAAGGAGTTGGACTTGGACGATCATATAGCAGACCAATAAAATGCCAATTTAAACCACTCCCCAGACAATGTAATCTACGGGATGGCACTATACCCAGGACATGAAAAGGAAGAAAAATATGTGACTATTCAAATGTGTGTTGAATTGGATCATTAGATTGTACTTATGTTGGGGCATATCTCTAGTAGCTGTTCTCTAGAATGTCTTCAGGGCACTGTTGAAGCCAGTTAAATCTGTTCCATGGGTTTCTTGTTTCAGTGAACGGCTGGACAGTTAGAGGGGAAATTGACATAGTTTCCACAGTGATACAACAGACTATTCAATTTCTAAAATTTGAATTTAGCTATCAAGTGAAAAAAGCCTTGAGCACATAAAGCATGTTATCCAAACTATATTGTTTTATATGAAGTAACTTTAAAAAATGAAAAAATAATCTCTAGTAATATTTTAAGTAAATATCAATGGAATAAGCTTGGAAGATATTAATATACTTGTCTTATCAGGGTTTATACCTTTTAAATGTATTTATATTCATCCAAAATAATAATGAAATCAATTGTGAAGGCAAATGCGTGTCATTATATGTACACAAATTATCTTCATGAGTATTACTTTTTAATATGCGATATTTTTGGTATTTTCATGTACAGACCAGTTTTTTTTATAATGACAGTGGGATGACTTAAGAATAAAGAGGTTAAGAAATTTTTTGTCTGAAAAGTGTTGTAAGTACTTTTCCCCTCTCCTCGGATCTGTTCCAGGTTGTACAACTGATGTCGTGATGCTCAAACACAGGTTCATTACAAAGTTAAACACTAGGTGGCACTACAAACCCCCCAAACTGGAAGGTAACTGCCTTTGTCTGTCACCGTTTAGTCTATCTGGATTTCAGATAGACTGAAATCCAGTTTATCTCTGATTTTGAGTTTCACATAAAAATTAGAAACAGAAAAACAGCAATATTTCCATTACTTGCCTATCAGCATAATAGCTCCTTTCCTTTTGATGAACACTTACAGTTCAGGTGAACCCAAATATTTCGTATGTTTATGACACAAGATTTGGAAAATAGCTTGAGTATATTTATTAATTTGGTTGTCATATATGTATTTTGCTAAAAAAGGTATTACACATGGCATATTTGTTTATCAAGTGCTAAAAATGTATTAACATTTTATCATACCGAAATATGTGCTTTTACACACGCATGCATCTGTGTATGAGACACAAAATTCATTTATAACCCATGTTGATATTGATGATTTGGATACCTTTTTAGCACTGCATTTCTAATAAAGTGAAGATTTCCTCCCAAAGGGAATAACAAGCAGTAAGCTTATTGCCCAAAAGGACGTGCTTTTCTCAAAATATGTTAACTGTGAGGAAGAGAAGTAGTCTGATAAGTAACATAAATTTAACATAATCGAATTCATCAGTAATATTCATAAAACTGCTGTAAGAATGTGTTCAAATTCTTGTGTAAAATGACATTGAGGATTTTGGTGAGAAGGGAGAGCAGAGGGTTTGAGTAGTGAGTTACCAGTTAAAATGAATATTTATTTTGTTGGCTCTACTCTCTCTTCAGCACGTTTACCATGTCCTCTGTTAGCTGGGCTGATGACCAGTTCAATTCTGGGTTCAATTCAAGGTGCCGAACTCCGTGTACGGGGTCCGTATGGCCCCAGCACCTGGTTACTTTCAAATTTGCTTCTTTATATTCTTTACCTCACAGTAGTTGAGGCGACTTGAATTTGGAAGGAATTTTTCTAGCGAAGTGATTGTAATTTTTTTTTTTAAGTTAGGTACAAGGCCAGGTTTTTAAGGTTGATTTCATGATTATTTGCTGCCAGGATTAACTGACAAAACTGTAGAGGCTCAGTAGTTTTGAAAATATGCATTTTCACTTTGTCAGGTTAAAACCTCATTCCAGATTAAAGGAGTCTAGAGATACAGCAGCTAAATACAGTGTGTGATTCTTGATTCACTCCTGGATCAAAACAATAAAGCACTGAGGGCTGCAGAGCAGGTTCTCGGGTGTGTTGTGCTACTGCAGTTTTGTGGGAGAACGTTCTTGTTCGTAGGGGATACACACTGAAGCATTTAGAGTTGAAGAGTTACGTTGACTGAAACTGACCTTCAAAGGGATAAGCATGAAAAAGCATATATACATATAGAGAGAGGAGGAAAGTAACAGCAACTGATGCGAAGTATTTAAAAAGGGAGAATCTAAGGTATACTGGTATTCATTCTATTCTTTTAACTCCGTAGGTTTGATATTTTTCCAAATAAAAAGTCGGAAGAAAATCAATCAATTTCTTCTCTGGAAATACCCAATAAAAAATAAATAATTTTACTAGTCTTTTCTTTTCTACTTACCCAGAATAAACAGGCCATTTTCTCTAGATGAACTGTAAGCCAGATATTTCAAGGTTAATATTGACTTGATTTCTTGGAAATGACAACAACATTTTTGTCTTGCAGATAAGTTAGGAATGATACTTGTTTCTTGAATACGTTGGAGGAATAAATTGGGGAAAAAACCCCTGATATTTTTATAAGAAAATCTACCCTCTCTCCAATACCCCCAGCTGCCCCAGGCTGAATCACTGGGCATTCGATATACAATATGCCACCAGAGGCTGAGTCATTCCTGCTGCAAATCGAAACTGTGCTTCTAAAACAGCATTTTCTAACCCGAGCCAGAGCCTCAGCTTCTCAGTGATGTAGCTGTCACAGTGTTATCAATCTGAAGAATTTCCTCACAGAATGCATGCTTATAATCATCTCAGCATCACTAAACAATTCTAAAGAAAAAGGATTTGGAAATACCAAATATGGAATATTAATGACCATATTTTGCTATTGAAAATTCTGGGAGATTGTGTAAATGAAGAAAGCTGTTAATTGTGCTACAATTTTAGTCGGCAAAACAACCATGAAATGCTGTTTATTTACATGTGCTCCACCTTGTCCAAAATGAACTTGAGACAAACACACAATAAAGGAGAAATTTAAGATGTGAATGGCCTGAAAAAGGGAATTATATCCATTTGTTATGTTGGCACATGTTGGGGCATAAAAACATCTAAATCCATGAGGCAAGCTTTCAACAGATGAATAGAAATTTAGTTTCAGTATCTAGCAGGTGTCTTCTGAATGGAATCATACATTTCCAGCTTTGTTTGTTGAAATAATAGGGTTTGAAGTATATGCTTAAAAATAATTGATGTATTTTATTTCATTATACATTGCTTAGCATACATCCACAAACATAGCAATTTGTTAATTAATTTCGTTTATAAACACATCTACCTTTAGAGTCATTTAAAGAATATGGGACTGTATCTCAGATAAATAATTATTTTTCCAGAATAAATTTACTAAGCTGCCTTCCTCAAATCCTGGTATTTATTCTTGCCTGTATTTTTTCATAATTTTAAAATTATTTTTTATTGGATTTCTTAAAAGTTGAAGATAGGGCCCCCATTTCAAAGTACTGCCACATCGCTGGTTTCTTGGGGCTCTAAATCACCTTCTGAATCACAGGGTGTGTCTACTTACTGACACTTGGATCTATCGGAAGAAAACATTTTTAGGAGACAAACGTACATATCTATTTTTACGTATCAGATATACAGATTATCAGGCTATGCAGAACACAAGCGATAAGTTAAAAAGGAGAACAAATCTTTAGGATAAAACTTTAAATAATTTTAAGAACATGCTTTCAGTCATATCGAAAAGCTGGCATAAAAGAAATTGACTAAAAAACTTCAGCATTTTACAAACCACAATGTGTACCTTCCATCATAATGCTTATTCTTTAAGACAGTTCCTCTAGGCATAAAGGAGGCTGAGAAAAGGGGAAATATCATATTACCTCTAAGGAGGAAAAAAGTTCCCTACTTCATAGTTAACTGTTTGTTAAGCAGAGAGGATGTTACAATTTATAACCTGCTAATGAAAAGGCAAAATTCTAAGGGAGAGCAGCTGAATTTCTTGATTCTTCTATCCTGAGATCAACTTCTGGATCTTGAAATAAGGTGTGAGAGGAAGCATTATGTTTGCTTTTTGCCAATTTTAGGCTGGCTGTGTCCTCCCCAGTGGTTAAGAGAACACCCCACCCCCATTATACCCCTGGCCCAGTTGATGCTCCCCGCCAGGTTTGCTGCAAAACCAGGAGTGAGGACAGGCATCTCTCCTGACCCAAAACACGGGCACAGGTGGGCAGCACATTGGGATCCTCTGGGGGCTTCTCCGGGTGTGGGGCTGAGCCCTTGGATCCTAAGAGACTTTCTGCAGAAGACAGTGGATTTTAGTTGTCAGGAGACTCGGGCTTAGCTAGGCCTTCTGTTTTGATAACATAGAATTTATCTCCCCCACTTCAAAACCCAGTTCAATGGTGAGCATCGCGTCACGCAAATAAAGGCTGGATTCTCCTAAAAGAGCTTTTTCTTTTTTTTGTTTGCGTGCCCCTGACCTGGAGATCACTGTCCTTTCCCACGGGTTCTGCTTTTTCTTCTTACAGAGAAGAAGCAAACGTTCTTACGTTCAGAGCAAAACTGAAGGAAAAGGAAGACTTTCAAAAGAGAGGTTGACTTGCTTATTAAAAGCCCGAACTCTTTTCAGACTCACCACCTCGAACTGCTCATCAGGCTGAGCGATGGTGATGGGAGGTGAGAAAACCGACAGGGTGCTGGGGAGGCGGCAGCTCGGGCCGCAGTTGGGAGGCGTGGTTGGCATGGCCACGCCCCTTCCAGCGCTTGATTTTCTCAGGTCGGTGCTCACCTGGTTTCTAAGCTTGTCTTTCCTGCCAGGCAACGTTTAGTGTGCATCTACTATGTGCACATTTACAAGACACTCTGGACTCACATTTTGTAAAGAGCAGTCTGACTGACCTTTCCTTAATCTTCTACACTACCGAAGATTTTCCGTATTAATTTTGATAAACATCATTTTAGTTAGGACCACAGTACCATAAATCAAAGGGATGATCTAAAAGGTAGAATTTTAAGACATCATGATATCAGGGTTGATAATCACTTTTAGCCAAGAGACAGTTTCATTCTTTTTCAGTTGAAATACACAGAAAACTTTCTACCAAGCCCCTCCTACCTTTCAATTTTGACCAAGGAAAGCACAAATTATTAGCTAGTCAATGATCACTGGGTCTTTGTTCCAAGTGCCTAATTATTGCTTGATTAGAGAATCCTCTTCTATCATTGTTATCAATTGGACAGTAAGATAAGGGTTTTTGTTTTGTTTTGTTTTGTAAGTACATGTCTTTAAATGAATACTACCTTCATACTAGCGGTTCTCCAACTTCTTGAAGTGAAAACCTACCCCAGAGTTGGGATGTTCTTTATAGAAAACCAGAAAATGTTACATCATATAAACTAAGAATTTTTTGTGCTAGCAGAAAATCTGACTATATATAGCGTTGGCCCTCCATATCTGTGGGTTCTGTATCCACAGCTTCAGCCAACTGTGGATCAAAAATACTGTTTAAAAAATTCCAGAAAGTTCCAAAAAGCAAAACTAGATATTTGCAACTATTTACATAGCATTTACATTGTATTCGGTATTGTAAATAATATAGAAGTGATTTAAAGTATACGGCAGGATGTGCCTAGGTTACATGCATGTATTATGTCATTTTATATTCTGGTATCTGCAAGTGGGGGGAGGGTGTCTTGGAACCAATTCCCCCATAGAAACACAGGGATGACTGTATACAATTACAGCCTTGATTTATGAGTCCTCGGAAACAAGTATTCTTATGCTGAGTTTTTAAGCTTACGTTTTGTGCTGGTTATTTGTTTCGTCCTTTGCTGGAAGTTGCTGGTAGACAGTTGTAGGTTCTAAAAGTTGAAGAAAAATTTATGTGAATAAAATTTGAAATTGAAAACATATTATCCACGAACACTAACTAGGTCTCTCTTGAGGAATGGAAAAAAGCTGCTGGTATTTTATCAGTGGGAAACCCGTGGCACCTTGGCTGCAAGTGTCCTCAGTGGCTTCCTTGAGAATTACTCACCTGGATGGTTGTTAGAATGTGGGAAAGGAACAGATGTGGATACCACAGGGGCTACAGCTGTGCACTGCTTCTTGATCCTCAGTTTTCTTCCCATACGTTATTTTGAAGATATATATATTTTTTACAGTGAAAGAAATCAGTAATTCCCTTTTCTGTCACCTTTCTTTTTATCTTCTTGATTACTTTAAAATTTTAAAATTTTGTTTTAGGTTTTTCTTGATTCCCCACATTGAAGAAACAAACAAAAAAAAATCACATTTTCAAAACATCAGAAATGAAGTAGAATGAACAGCCATATGCCTCAGATATGTATTAGGAACATTTTTCTTTTATTATTATTTAAATTATTTTCCGTTGCACTCTCTATTCTTCTTTATATTTATTTTGCATTTCTTTTTCTATAATTGTCCTTTTCCCAGTATTATCCCTGTTTTCCACGCCACCCCTGCTCAGATGTTACCAGTGATCACAAACTAGTGCCGTTAGACAAACTACAGAGCATTCATTCGTTTAAGTCTCTGACGTTGAGTTCCTGTTCCTCTACCTCGTAACCAATCATCAGTTTTGTCTTTTTAAAAGGGAGAGATGAATGTTTTAGTGAAAGTGAATTAAAAACACTGACACTTTCAATGAATGGCGAAGCTCAATTTCTAGCTTTCCCCTTTTACTCAGGAAATTGTGAGTGCATTGAGGGACCAGTTTAGGCTTCAAACAAAATGCAAACTCCTCGGTGCCTATTTGCAGAAGTTCCATTGAAAGCAGTAGCTGGGCTGTTGCCAGTGTAATGAGACCCTGATCAAAAAGGATTCAAGAGGGTTGAAAAAATGAGCTTTACTTTAAAAGACAATAAAAGTAGGAGAGATGGAGGTTGTGGGGTGAAGGAGGAGAATGGCCAAGAAAACAAAATATTTTAACTTTTACGCCTTGTAATGCTTTGCCTTATGAATCATTATATCAGCATTTGAAAGTAAGAGAATGCTATCACTCAGATTTTTGCCGTATATTCCCCCTTCTAATTTTACTAGGCACCTTCTATAGTTTCACATTGGAAGCATTTACTATGGAAAAAAATTCCAACATGTAATTTGAAATATAAATGGAATTAAAATGAGTGGAATCTAATATGTACGGTGATTGAACACAGATTTACTTCCACATGCTTTTCGTCCTATCATATTTTGGGGCTCACTTTATCTTTTTTACAATGTCTTTTGATTTTATGAAGATTCTGTCCTTCAAGCCCACCTTTCCAGTCCATCCTGTAACAAACTGAAACATTCAATTAAAGTCAGCTATTATAAGAAGATGACTTTCATAGACTTTAAATTTTAATTTTTGTACTTAGGGAGAGAGAGAGAAAAAAAAAAAACCCACACAGCAAGTTCTATTCATTAACAGAATTTTAATTTGTTCATCTTCATGGTAAAGAAAAGCAACTGTTTTGTTTATCTTTGTAGCCTTCCAGGAGAACTTCTTTCTCTGTAATTGAGAAATGTTGCATGTGTTTTGGGTGCAGAGAGCGGCAGCAGTAACTGTGGTATCTTTACCATCCCCAGCAACAAGCACAGGCTTATGATGGAGTTCTTTCCATAATGTACAACTCGAGAGATGCTTTTGAAAAATAATTGCAGTGAGCCATCAAGTATTTGTTCTCTTGTGGGCCTGGAGAGATTTGCATCAGCTGGTGTCTGCCTGCTCTAATATTGGAGGAATATGCCTATTCTTGTGGTCGTGTCCACTTCTAAGATCTTAAATTTTACCACTGGCTGAAGTATCAAGAGAGTTTGAAAATGAGCAAATTCTACAAAAGGTTGACATCCTTAAAAAAAAAAAAAAAAGGAGGGAAAAGAAATTAAGTGATCACCCAAAGAAGAGACTCTAACAGAGATGATGAATCAGATTTATGTTGATGTAAATCTACTATAAATAGAAAAATTTTAAAGAAAGTTTTGTGCCGAAAGCATGACAGGTCACTCAGATTATGACTTCCTCTTCATGACTGTCCTTGACAGCTGCGTTTATGACCAAATAAAGCAGATGGCACCTCAGTTTATTATCAGAGACAGTCAACAAAAGTGAGTTAAGAATGCATTATTTAAATGTTCATGAATGAGCATCTCCACTTAATAGATAAGAATGGCCCAGAGAAGGAAGACAGTGTTTATGTTGTCAGTGAATTTAGGAACAAGCTTTTTTTGACTTTAAGACAGTGAAATTTCCAGATAGTACTCTGAATCCATGAGCATGAATTTAAATCTGAGCAGAATAGACTTGAGTTTTGCATGAGTGTTCATGCATGTTAGACTAAGCTAACATACAATGTTCATACGTAGCTCAAAACATCAGGAATTTTACTTCATCTTTACAAGCATAGGCTGAGTGGCACTTAGCAAATAATTTGGTAGTAATTTTCTACTGTCCCTACAGAAAAATAGTAACATTTCATCTTCTTCCCAGTGAAATCGTTATCAATCCAGGCATTCCCGGAGATCTTAAACCATTGATAAGACTTTTGGTGAATGTTTAGAAAACTTGCATTAAAGATTTTAGGTGCATATAATGCTTTCAATCCTTTTCTGAGTTATCATTTCCTTTTAGGTTTATAAAATCTGCATCTATAGCACACTTACTGTAATATAGTCGCTTCTGAAATAGCACATTATCAGCATATGTGACAACCTAATATATGTTAAGTTAATCACCCTAAGTGGCAATATTTGTCAACCTGAAATATGGATTTTATTTCTGCCTGAAAAAAAATAGACTAACTAGTGTAAGAAAATCAGAACATTATGGGAACCACTTTCTGGGAAACAACATGGATGAGATGAAGCCAATCTGTTTTTGATATTTGTCTTTGGGCTTTCACTAAAATGTGATTTGCCAAAGAGCTCTGTGGATGGATGGCATAGACCTACTCATTTTACTTAACAGGTAAAATGAAAACCAGTAACACAAATGATAGGAAGAAGATGGTTAAAAAAGCAGTTCCTCACTATTACCTATATTTTAATGTTTAAACCTCAAAACGAGTGTATAAATGGATACACAAAACCTGCCAAATCCTAGTCACTTCAGAAAATAAATGGCACATTGAATTGAATCCATAATTATCCAATAAATGCACCAGAGGAGAATAATCAATGGATAGCACTTTAAGGTCTTTATTGGTGAAAAACATACAACATTTATTGCTTTGTTTTCTAACTTAAATAATGATCCAAATCAGCAGGGAAACTCTTTAAAGGAAAATGCTAAAAATATTCCTTAAAAACACAGGGTGAAAGCTGACATTTCAGACTCAAAAGAAAGTTACATTTGGCAAGAGCCTTAGTCTCCTGATGTGTTAGTTACGTTTAACTCTGCTTTTTTTTTTTTTTTTTTTTTTTAACAAATGACTAAACCTGGACCTCGAGTTTCTTGGGCCAAGTCATCATCTTTTATGACACAGTTCTACACAAACATACTCCCCCAAGGTCATCACTCACCTTCTTAAACACCAGGGGAGCACAAGTCAACATTTTAATTTACGGAGCAAATTTATACACGGGACAAAAAGACACGGTGCTCCTCTTGAGGACTGCCACTAAGCTGCAGGGGCATATGGAGGAGCTCAAGGCGGCGGGGAAGACTTCTATATTTTGCCCATGCATTTATACTCGCAGTTTTACTCTCTCTTAACCTCTTTTATCAGTAATGGTTGTAACCAGTGCTGGCACCTTGCTTGAGAAAGTACAAGGAGTCATGGCTCAAAAAAGACAGGGCTGGAAGAGTGGGTTTTCACTGTACAGAAAGCGAAAAACCAGGCATTGGGATGATGAACAAATGCATCTGTGGCCGAGTCTATTCTGGGCCTCTCCAGACATGTGACCCCATGAAATCAGGAAGAAAACAACATTCACTGCTACTAGTTTTTAAACTTAAGAATATTTCTGGGAAGAACTTTAGGCTACACATAGTTTTTCACTTCTAATGTTCAACTGGAAATCTCTTTCACAGAAGTGTCTTCGATCCATTTCCCCTATTTTTCTGAATTCCTTCTTTTAATCACCACGTTTTCTTGGTAAGACAAGGAAGATCAACATGAGAAATAACCTAAATAGGTCATGGAGAAGGAAGCAGAGAAGAAAAGGTTTGGGGAGGTACAGAGACATGCTAGAGAAAAATAATTCAAGAGCTAAATGACCAACTGTCTTTTCCCATTCTCCCCTGTTATAAATCAGTCCTGCTGTCCAACATAAATTTGGAGTATTTGTGGTTGAAAAATTCAAAACCATATCAAAACCTCCCCACATCACGTATGCTCTCCTGCCTTTAGCAATATCTACTTCATAGAGATAGAGTGAACATAGTTGAATGTTTGCCTCGAGAGAGTCAGGAAGTTTTTCTAAAGGATACTTGATATTGGTGTGTGTGTGTATGTAGGCACACGCATGTGTGGTCTTTATTCCTGAGGGTCTGGTTCCTTGGCTCTGTACTAGTGTCCCTTCCACAAACAATCCTCCTTCTTGCTCTGAGTTTCTCTTTATTTATTCCTTCCTTCATCAAATATTTATTAAAAAATGGATAGACAACCTTTCACAATTTTTTTGCCTAATTTCAATAAAGACACCAACATTTTGAAGTATTTTGTCACTTCCTCCCCCTTTCTTTCTGTAACTTTGATTCTACATAGGACAAGGAAAAGAAATAGTGATGTGTTTTCTTTAAAACGTATCAGTATTTCTTTAAACAGAACAGCTGACTCATATTCACCCATTCATCATTCAACACAAATTCACCAAGTTTCTACCAGAAACTGGGCAATGGTTCTAGCACTGGCCTGTGATAGCTACTTTCCAAGTGTCTCCATTAAAATGCTGTTCTTTGGCTCGTGGGTTCCTCTTGATAGTCTGATATTTGTGTTAACTTGTTCTCAAATTTTATGTGCTTCCTTATTGTGTCTGGCCTTTAAAAAAAAGCCAGAATTTTCTAAACCATGGTCTGTTGAACACCAGTAGCTCGTAGATGTTAATGTGTAAACTTAAAAAAAATTCTACAGTAAAATACATTTTGATACAGTTACACACTCTATCATCTCCCAGGAGACATATGGCAATACTGAGATATTGAAAGTTTTGCAGAAGGTATGCTGCAAAGCAAACAGTTTAATTGTGTCTAATCTAGTATTTTTCAAACATTTTTAATTGCAGAACAGATTTTCAGAGAACGTGGCATGACAGATTTCCTTTCTTTCCTTCTCAATTTAAACATCATCTAGGGACTTCCCTGATGGTCCAGTGGTTAAGAATCCACCTTCCAATGCAGGGGACGTGGGTTCAATCTCTGGTTGGGGAACTAAAATCCCACATGCCGCGGGGCAACTAAGCACGCGCTCTCTACAGCCCGCATGCCACAACTAGAGAGCCCGTGCGCCGCAACTAAGACCCAATGCAGCCAAATAAATAAATTAATTAAAAAAAAATTTTTTAAACTGAGTTTCGTGAACTCAAAATAACTTCCAATTTAAAAAAAAAAAAAAACATCGTCTAAATTGAAAGAACATCTTCTGTGTTTGAAATTTACTAAAAGGCCCAGGAAACCTAGATGAGCAAGTTAACTCTCTTCAATCGAATGAGTCAGTAAAATGTGTCTCCAGCAGGAGAATTTCGTAGATAAAATGTGAAGTTGAAGTTCTGTGTTCCTGACTTTAACTTAGCGATCTGTAGAAATGTCACATGTGGTAATTACTCCCTCAAGTTTCTGTGGAAAGGATGAGTAACATTGTAAATATGTATGGCTAAGGACTCCTGGCTTCTGAGAGTGAAATTCTATTCTGTGGCTCCGTAAGCGTTGCTGGGCTGGGACTTTACTGACTTGAATAACTTCTCTCCTCAGTAGAATATTAACTGTACCAAAGACGTGAGCATAAATGCAAAAGTATTTTTCAAATATTTTCCTTAGAATGGTCTTCATTATGTGTTGGAGTTTATCCCTTTGGTTATGACAGATTTTCCTAGATTCAATACTTCAAATGGAAAGATCAGAAACTTAAAGAAAACCCTGAGTTCACACCCTAGCTCTGGGTCTCATGAACTGTGTTGCCTTCTTGATCGTTACTTAACCTCTCTGAGACTCCGAATCCTCCCTGATTAAAAAGGGAGAGGGTAGTTAAGTGAGACCTACCTGGTAGAACTGTGAGGATGGAGTGAGCCAGATGTGATTTGGCACAAGACTGCTCTGAGTTGGTCTTCCCCAAATATAAAGTTCTCACTGGTAAGGGGAGAAAAGTGAAATATTTGAAGCAAAACTGAGCTATGCAAAGGCTTGAACAGATACTTCACAAAGGAATATATCCAAATGAGCACTGTCCCTATGAAGAGCTGTACAGCCTCATTAATCATCAGAAAACCCACATGGTATACCAATATCTAGCAATTAAAGGGCGACAATGGAAAAGACCAATTCAACTATTAGTGAGGGTGTGTGGAGTGACCAGAGCCCTGATAACTGTTGGTGGTGTCAGGGTGTCTTTTGATGGGACCGCTTTGAAGATGTGCATCCCTTAGGACCCCAAAATTCCACCTCTAGGTATACCTACCACATGAAGACACAAAAATGTTCACCCAAAGACAAGCGTGATTATACTGAGAACAGCATTGTCTGTAAGAGTACAAAACTGGAAATGACCCAAATGTGCAGCAGCTGTAGAATGGACAAATGCATTGTGGTATATTCACAAGATGGACACTATGAACCATGAAAAAGAAAGAGGATCTGACCCATGCCACAACCCATACAAATCTCGCAAATGGAATTTAAGCAAATTATGTCTGAAGACAGACACAAAAGAGCATACACTGTGTGATTCTATTTATTTAAGCTTCGCAAACAGGCAATTCATGGTGTTTGAAGAGGATGGGAAGGTGACTTGGAGGGGCCATGAGGGGGTCTTCTAAGACGCAGGCAATGATCTGTTTCTTGATTTGGGTGTGAGCAGTTAGAATATTTACTTTGCGAAAATTCACCGAGCTGAAATGATTCTTGAACTTTATATATGTATGTTATACTTCCATAAAAGAGTTTAATTTTTTTAAAAAATCCAAACACATGACCTTCAGGTTCTTCCAGGCAGAGTTACTAAGGATGGCAGTGCACAGTGGTCAGTAGAATATCAACATTGATTTCACTCCCCCCATTGTTTGGGTTCTCAATAAGAGGGTACTTTTTCTAGTGCTTGTGTAAAGCACCCCCTTTTCGTGGTGCTATTAACTTCATCTATGATCAACTCTTTAAAGTAATATTCCCAGGATCTCTAATTTTTTTTTCATTTTTCAGTAATTGCCTTTGGTAAGGTTAGCCAGTCCCTATCGAAAGTAATTCAGTGACTCTTCTGTGGTAGATACTACTGGCAACTGGGAAGAGTTTAGATGTTTTGGAAGCAGAACTTGCTGCACTGTGATTTACAGACTTCGTTTTTGGAAAGCAGTTTGTTTTATTCTTTATATCATTCTATTGTTTATATATGGCTTCAGAACAAGTGAAACATATAGTCTGGTTACTGTCAGGATGTGGAGGTTAGCCAAAACAGTGTGGAAATGTAACTTTGTAAGTTCCTTCACGTGACAGTTGTAAGCATGATCTTTCAGAGTGTGTATACAGTGTGCTTGGGTATCCTGTCTCAGGGAAGAGGTGCTGTCACCTTCTAAAAGGAAAGAGAAATAAAATCAGCTCTGGATTTACGCCAAATTACGTTAGAGTCACCTCTAAGTAGTGCCAATTTATTCAGTTTAGATTCTCCAGTGAGCCTTAAGACAAGATCTCAGGAAAGTTGACCCTGGTGCTCTGAAGGAGAATTCCGTTTACAGGAAAAATCCTGAATTTTTTCCTCTTTGATTATTGGCTGCATCTTCATGACATAGTAGAAAGTATGGGTTTTACTGGGTTGATTTGCCGATGTGGCAGACCGTCAACGTTGACTCGATTGCAAAATACGACAAATTCAAAAATATCTTTGGAGGTAAGCCTTCTTAATACGCTCACTACACTACTTAACTTTAAATTGTGATTAGTCAAATGTGTGTTTTGTGAACAATTCATAGCTAACTAATACTATTTCATTTTATTAATATTCCTTGTCATATCCTAAACAACTACCTTTTCAAGAGCATTTTTTAAAATCAGAACAGACTTCCATTATACAAATTGACAGAAATTTAAAATCAGCTAGGAAAATTAGCTGGCACATTGATTCAGACTTAAAAGCCTGTGCAAGCATAAAACGTCTCAAGGTTTCGAGAGCACAGGATTTGAAAACAAAACCCCCTCCAAACAGCCTGGCAGGACTGCGGCGTTCTTTTGCTCCCCTTTGCCAGATGGACCACAACTATGGGCTTAACATAAACATTCAGTTTCCTTAAGAAATCATTTCACCGTCAGTGTTCCCAGTAGATGCAATGAGTTTCCATTCCTTAGTGAATTCTAAATAATGAGCACAGGTAAACCTTTGAGGTTCAGCTTGGCTTGAACCAGGATCCACATGATTAAATGCTTATTCAAAACTCTTTCATCTGGAAGTCGTACAAGAAGTCTTGTTTTACTGCCTTTCTTAAAGCGTTTCAGTATTTCCAGTTTGACTCCCATCTCATACCAGAAGGTGAAAAGACATTGGAAATGATTGCTCTTTCAGTGAATTTCAAAAGAAGTTCTGGGTTTGATTTCGAGTAAACATTTGGCTTTGTTTTCAATTTTCTGACCCGGATGGCTCAGGCTTTTGAGGTCTCTTTATTATAGATATAATTTTATCATGCTGATGGTGACTATATTTGCACAGTAAATTGGAGACTTGAACCAGTTATCCGCATAGTTCAAGCTAGAATGTCATTTTGTCTCAATTATATAAATATTTCATGAAACTGAGCATTTGGGATGGACCCATCCCAAATGTTCTAACTCTTCACTGTGTATGGACACAATTTGTATTGCTGATCAATTATTTAATACAGTTTTAGTTATATTTTTTCATACGTGGACCAAAAATGTATAAAAACTTGGAAAACCTTGAATAATAAGAGCCATTTTTCTACTTAAATATATCCCCCTCACATGTCATTTAAAATGTTGGAAAATCTTATCTCTAATTTTGAGAAGGTAGGCGAAATGATTTCATGTAGCTTATTTTACACAAAGCAAGAACATTCTAAGGAATCATCTATATGCAGCTTTGGATAAAATGATGTAGCACAGTAAATACTGTGGGACTAAATGCCTACAATATATGAGGGGGAAGCAAGTGATTTCTTACATGAAATTTCAAAAAACTCTCACAGGCAAGAGATTTCAGCATTTATTATTCACCTGTAATTATTAATTATTGAGGAATCACCCCCTAACTCTTGAAAAGGATAACACATCAAAACACAGACTTTTATGTTTAGTAAAACATAATTAGATTAGAGGAAGTGGTGGATACTAGGTTTGCCCACTTAGCTGGCTCTCTCAAAGGATGGAAACCCAGCCTTACTTTAAGAAGTTCAACCATCCAAAATAAAGTTATTCCAGTGATAATGGCCCATAATGCATCTTTCCTATGATTAAGTGTTGTTATAATACGTAGAATGGTTATACTACCTGGATAATTTTTGAGTGGAATATTACCTTTATCAATACTTTTAGTCAATACTGCCCTTTAAAAGACATGAAATATGATTCATTTTATGTTTAGTTTCTTCAAATCAGCTCAAACATGCTCCTATTTAGGAGGAATTTTTCCTCTTCTGGTTGTTTCTTTTAAATACATTTTTCAGTCGATTATTTTCCTGCCCTAGTATATATGAAGTTTTTGAGTTTCAGGGGCTCTAAGTGACCTTTTGTTAATATTTCAATTATTCATAATTTCCCCTACTCCATATTCAGGACTCTGATATTTCAATATTTCAGGACAAATATCTGCAACTTTGTGCAACTTCGACAATGAAAATATATAAAATAATTATATATATAATATTTTGATATAAAATATAGAACTTGATATAAAATATTATTTTCTTATATAAAATAATAGAACTTGATTTCTTTAAAAAAATTACAAGAAGCTGATCAAAGATTATTGCAAGTACAAATAACTAAGAGAAATATTTTGATTAAGAATCTGAAGAAAAGATAAAGAGTAAATGTTTGCATCACACAACATGTCAAATAAAATTCTTATTTCAGTCTTGAGAAGTTCTAAGAAGTCCAGTCATAAAATGCTTGGATGTGCTCCCTCAGTGTTGAAACCTAGATATTTCGCTCTGATGGAAAAAATTCCACTGGTGATATGAATTCTTGAACTTAAGGATAAACTGTTAGCTATAAAACCTCTAGAGATGATGAACCAGTTAGGCTTTCAGACTAAATAAACACTTTGATGATGGTTGAGGAATGCAGCAATCAAAGGGTTTCCATTGCTTCCCTTGGGAGTTGGGTGTCCTTTCAGGAATTCTGAAGACAGCTGCTCACAACCATCATATAAATCAACCTATAAAGTAAATTTCTCCTCTCTCCCAATTATGGCTGTTAATGGTTACCTGTTATTTTGGAGTCATATTCGTTTTTGTTCAGGAAATCAAGGAGAATTGTACTTGGAATCCTTTTTATGGTATTATACCAATTAGTGATAATAGAATAATAGTATCACCCTATAATTCATCACAATAATCTCTTTTGTAGCTTTTACGCTTTGCCTTCACAGATCTGAATGCTATGTATGATAAGGTGATAATGATATTTATTGAGCATTTATATTTTCCAAGTGCTATGCTAAGCACATGGTATATTTTTTTCTCATTTAATTCTCATAGCACTCTTATAGATAGGTTCTATTATATATCAGAGAATTTAAGTAGCATCTCAATGGTACACCATAAACGGTGACAGAACCAGGATTTGAACTCAGGTAGAGTGTGTGATTCTAACACCCATGTTCTCAACCACCAAGTTATACTGCCTCATAACTATACCATTTTTGGCTGTTTGGGGACCCAACAACTAAGTAAGAAGGGTTACGAATTTTATCAGGAGGGCTGAAGGCTTGGGAATAAGGAAAGGAGAGAACGCAGCAGCGAAAACTAGAAGTAGTTTCCAGATCTCCTGCACTCTGGTAGAAACTTCTGCTCATCCACTGCTGAGCTGTCCTAGCATGGTCTTGATGCAGGGGGTCCTTTTGGACTTTCCGTAAACCAATTGTGCAATGTGTTAGCACTTGAAATACAGACAGAGGCAGAGGTTTCCTCCTGCCTTGGAAGGTGTGATGGTAGTAGAGTGATGATTAAATGTTTCCATCCCTGGATGTCTCCAGGCTTAGGACATGTGGGTGGGAGGAGGTCAGGGCTCTAGACGGTATTTACTCTTGGGGGTAGGCTTAATGGCACTCCCTTTCCTGGCAACTGGCACTCTTTTAAATGTAAATAGGAGAAAAGAGGTGTTCATCTTCTGAGGTCTTTCGTTCCTTCTATTCTGTGGGTCTGCACTTCCTTCAGTTTTTCATTTATAAAATGCTTGATGATGGAAAACTATAGAAACCAAATGCACCTCTCTAATAAACATTCAAAATCTTCACTGGTGTCTGCATAATATAAATTATAAGTGAAAAAAAATTGATTTAGTAGAGGGGGTTTTATTAACCTAAGATTTTAGAGCCATAAAAGCAACATCTTCTGGTATATGTCTTAAAAAAGAAAATTCTAATCCACATTTATTTTCCCCTTCCTATATTTCTAACACAAATGTAAAAGATTTAAAAAGACATTGCTAGCAAGAGATGCTACAATAATAGGACCAGAAGAAATATTCATTGATTCTCATCTAATACTGTAGCAAACTAATTTAGTAAAAAGTCTCTTGTTTGATTCAGTAATCAGTACAAAGGAGGTGATGACTCAGACTGAATTATCAACAAACTACTAAAAATCAATAAAAACGGTACATAACATGAACATTTTCTAATTATATAATCATTTATACTGTTAACGGTATTGTTTCAAACCAAATTTAACTAAGTGAGACTTGGTGTTAGTTGACTATAATTCAATGTAGCAGAAATTGTTATCTATTTAATGTATATTGCATCTACTTAATACATATAATTTTGAAGTGATGATCTTTGATTGACTTTAGATATTGTTGCATAATATTCTTTTGTACCAAACTGGAGAGATCAACTAGGGGTGAAATTTAGGGCCCTGGGTCATTATCTTTAAAAACAATCTTTTCTTTAATTGGGTAATAAAATGTCTTTGTAGTTATCCCCAACTTATCAGGACCACCAGGGAAAAGGAGGATTAGGCTTGCCAGTGTCATGGGATCAAAACAAAGGTCAAAGATGTAGGGCATGTGGATCTACATTTTTGAGAAGAAAAAAGAAGAGACATGACTACATATATGAGACGGTTAATATCAAATAATAAGATAAACACCCTGGTGTGCTATGTGTATACACCACACAAAATGCTGTAGGGAGTTGAGACTTCATATTTTTCAGCCTGAAACATTTGGATGATTTATTTTTAAAAGTTTTGTTTTGGCCTACTCTGCTTGGTTGTTTAAATTGTCTGGATAATTGATAAAACTATTAGCTCTGCTTTTATGGGAAGATGCAATCCATAAGCCAAGATACAAATGCTAATGTGGGACCCTAAATTAGAAATAAAAGTTCCAAGTTAAAAAATATGAAAGCACATGCAACATTAAGAAGTTTATACTTTGGCAGAGGGACCTGACTGTAATCTGTTTTAAAACAAATAGATTGTGTACAGCTGTCCCCATATCCCTGGCAGAATGATGATTTAATGTTGATTAAGAGAGAAAACCTTTGAAGTGAGCGAGGCAGCAGCCGCGAGTATGTCTTTAGTGATCATTATCAGTCTTCCCTGAAGGATGCCTTGGTGCCAAAAGCTCTTTCCTCCAAACTGGTTAAGGTGGATTCAGGAGCGAAGGCTTTGTACGTCTGAAAAGGCCTTCTCATTCACAGGCCTCTGGTGTCTTATTCCTTTAGGATCATGAATGTCTGAGAATAAACAGATGCAGCCCTTTTCACAAGCAGGGCAAGGTCCACAACTCCACAGCATCCTGGCATTATTTATTCATCATGAGAATGGCGAATGAACATGGACCCTGCAGAAAAATCAAATCACTGTTCATTTTGTTGAGCAGCTGCCTCTAGCAGAGAAGAAGCCTTTGGATCTGACTTTGGTAACTGGACAATTAGAGGCGTTATTAAATTGAAGACGCAAATGAGTAACCATGTTTTCTTCTAAGTTTGTTGTGTTTCACTTGCAGTGCTTAAATTAAAACCAGCTCCAAATTTGTAAGAGCCGATTCCTGACAGCTTAGAACAGTTCCAGGCTAGTTCATGTATCAGTAGTTTCACTAAAAATATTTACATATCGGTTAACCTCAAAGGACCAAATCTGTACTTCTTCACATTTGCAGAGTAAATGGATTTAGTGTAAAAGTTATGTCCTTGGTGCCTTGCACTGAAGATTTGCTCACAAGCAGAGTTTCAGACAGTGTGAAACATACAGGCTTTTGCATGTTAATAAAATAAATGTACTTATGGTAAGAATACCTATAAGTAATTAAAAGGCTCTGTAATTTGTATATATATTACCTGATTTGTGAGGTAGACCAAGATTACATTATATTCTGAGAACTTTTCATAAATTGCTTAGTTTTTAAACCCAGTTTCTCTATTCACAAGCTCTGGGATCTTGGGCAGGCTTTACCTCTGTCTCCTCACTACAAAATGGGAACAAGAATAGTATCTACCTCTGAAGTTGTCAAAAGGATTAAATAGTTCTATCTACCTATGTATATCTACATCTATATCTATATACAGCGCTTGGAATAATGCCTGGTGTTTAGTAATTGCTGGTGTGTGTGTGTGTGTGTGTGTGTGTGTGTGTGTGTGTAAACAGAACAGTTTTGTCAAAAGGTAGGTTGGCATATAATAATGACCTCTCTCCCTTTCCCTCCCATTCTCTATCTAGCTATGATCTATCATCTGACTTTCCCTCTATATTTCAGTTTAGTACAATTAGTTTTGAGGAAATGTTGCTCATGTTGTAGTTCACGACGTTGATCAATTTGTGTTTATGCAACGTACTAATGTCCATTTTGATGTGTGTACTGTAGCTTTTAAACTGTAACCCAGGGTCTGTCCTGATCTGGTGAGTCCCAAAATTAAAGCTAGAGAGTTTTTTTTCAGTATTTTATCCATACATTCTCACCCTTTGAAGTCCTCCGCAAGCTTTTAAACTGTAACCCAGGGTCTGTCCTGATCTGGTGAGTCCCAAAATTAAAGCTAGAGAATGTTTTTCTCAGTATTTTATCCATACATTCTTACCCTTTGAAGTCCTCCGCAATGCGGAAAAAAAGAAAGAAAGAAAGAGAGAGAGAGAGAAAAAGAAAGGAAGGAAGGAAGGAAGGAAGGGAGAGAAAAAAAGAAAGAAAGGAAGGAAGGAAGGAAGGAAGGAAGGAAGGAAGGAAGGAAGGAAGAAAGAAAGAAAGAAAGAAAGAAAGAAAGAAAGAAAGAAAGAAAGAAAGAAAGAAAGAAAGAAAGAAAGAAAGAATTGGATAAAATGGTGAAATTATAGCAAAGTAAGCCCACCAAACCAGGCAGCAGCCCCAGGCTCTTTGCCTGCTTCCCATGGGTGTCCATCGGCAAGGCTGACCTCACCGAGTTCCAGGAATAGACCCTCACCAAATTCCTTTAAGTGATTGGTTCCTTTAGTCCAGGCTCTGAGCCGCTGCATAAATCTCTCCCGTAGAGTCTAAGTATCTTCAGTGACTTTGCTTTTCCCATGCTTTATTTTTTATCCCCAACTACTAATCACTCTCCTTTTTTTCTTTCATTTGCAGCCTTTTGGGTCTCATCTCTGAATTTGCCAGGACTATATTTTACTTTCACTTTGAGATTAAGCTTGAAGCTATCAGCATGTAAAATCCCCATTAAAATGCTCAAGAAAGTGTATATTCTAGAGCCGACTCTAAGATGTACTTAAACAGTGGAATGCAAAGCATTTATGTACAAATGGTAATATTTTAGAATTGTACACAAATGAAGATAGAGCATCTCAGTCCCTTTGTGGAGAAGTGAAAGAAGGCTGCAGCTGAAATATGCATCCCAGTGTTGGCAAATCTTTGTGATGGTCTAGCTATGAACATCCCTTAAAAGTGCTTTCTGTACTGTTAACATTTTTGTATGATTTTTGGATTTCTCAGTGATTTCTCTGGGTGAGAGGATAGACTTTTTTCATGTGCCCCATGAAATACGAGTTTATTTTATTTCTTAGTTTAAATGCACATTTTAGAAATTAATTTAAACTGGAAGGTGATTCATCATTATTAAGCTCTCTTATGTTTTTATATGTTCTGCAGAAAACCCAAATCATTATTCTAAAAAGCCAGACATTCGATCTAGAATCAAGGCTTATTACCTCAATAAATACCCTTTATTTAAGAGATGTATGTTGAAAGATGACTCAGATGTTTTTTAACCTAGATATTGTTAGGGATAAAGTGATTTTTTAATTGTACAGTTATTTTTTAAAAGTTCAGCAATACAAATTCTACATCTGCTTCAACTGCAGACATATAAAACCAGTGTGACAAAAAAGGATCATTAGACAATCTGATTTTCTTGTTGGAAGGGTTTAATGCTGTTGGGTATAGTATTTAAATGTAGAACTTGATAGCATGTCTTAAACTTTTAATGATGTGTCCATGAATATAAAACATGCTTCTCCCAGTAACTTTATGACTTCTCCTCTGCATAATTAGTGGTATCTGTTTTATGAGCTTACTGTTGTTTCCTTGATCTCATGAAAATGTGAAACCACTGTAATGATTTACACCATTCCAGAGCTTTAAAACTACGAGCTGTTTCTTAAACTAAATAACAACAACAACAAAAATTCAAAAGTCCAATACTAGAATTAAAGTCATAGTGGTATCTTGAATGTTAAAAAACACACACACAGGATTTGGAAATTCACTTTTGACATTTTCTTTACTAGTATTTGGTTTTTAGTAAACACTAGTACAAAATATATTCGTCTTTTATTGTTTATAGCTCCCCTCTTATTATATATGTTTTCCTTCCTCACAGTTGAAACATTTAGGGAAAATTTCCTTGAAAAATGCTCTAAAAATAATTATTTAGATCATTTGCAATCTTGAGAGTTATTAACTGAAGTAATGAATGCTTCTACTAAGCATTAGAGATCCACAAAGTTCCAAGCAAATTATATTATTCATTAAAAAACAACTGTCATTAGTAGATTTAAAAATTGGTGTTTCTGTATCTTTGATTTTTAGATTTAATCTGGTTATTTTACTTTTCATAATATAGTGTATATTATTTACAAATAAAGCTTTGTCATCTTGCCTCAATACCTGAAATAACCATGAGCTTTTTTGGTAATTTTTATTATTTGGTACCCTGAAATGTAATTTTCCTTAAAGATCCTTAATTATATTATGTTTTTTCTTAGTTTTGTTACTGGTAGGGAAATTCTACAAATATATAAATAAACAAACAAATAAATATTATATGTTCATGTAAGAATTTTATCCAAAAGAGGAAAATAACAAAAAATTGGCGTAATTTGAATATTATGTTGGATTACTATTAAGCTTTTCCTGTCATTGCTGAACCTGAGCTATGTCTGTATGTCTCAGGGGAATGTGCCATCAACACGCTTTTGCCACTGTGAAACAATTGGTCTGGATTATCTTCTTTATTTGAATTGATTTTTTTTAAATGGATTGATCAATTATTTGATGCCTCATGCAACTGATTTAATAATTAGAAGTTTTTGTAGCTCTTGTAAGTCAACCTTAAGGTAGTAGTTAGTTTTCAGATGAAATCTACAGAATAGGCTTAAAGTGGTGGGTTCTCATTACACCCAACAAATAAATATAGCATTCTAATGCTTAATTTTAAAAATCGAGACTTCCAATATCAGGTAGTCATATAATTGCAGGACTTGCATTACTTTGTCATATTTTACAAAATAACTTAATTGTCTTAGAGTTATACTGAAAACAATTTGGTTGAAATAATCACAATTGTAAGAAGTGGGGTAGCCCTTGCTTCCAACAATACAAGTGTTTCAGCAAAAATGATTGTAAAGCAAATATTGGAAACGTGAATCCATTTTCTATTTGGTTTCCATTAAGCGTATTTCCATTGGAAAAACATCTTCCAGAAGATTGACTTAAAAGCTTTCTGATGCAAAAGTCTATAAGATGGAAGTATGGGCCCACACATTCTGGTTGTTGCATATTCTTGGAAGTCTTTTAAAATATTTTGGGGATCATTTCTTTGGTCTTGGCTCTGTATCAACCAAGGCAATATTCCAGTACCTGAGGCCACAGGGATCTCCTGCTTTTACACTAACAATGATCAGTTCCCACCCATCATTTATTTGGAATTTTACTATCATAGCACAGTTACTAATAGCCCATCTTAAAATGTCCCCGTTGAAATTTAAAGAGATTAGTGCTTTACATTTCATTTAAAGGAAATATACTCCAAATTTAGAGACAAGAAGATCAAGCAGATTTGTGTGAGCTTTAATTTTTTGGCTCCAACCTCAAGCATTTATTTCATTACTCCTCACCCCCCTTTTACAAGAACATTTAATAACCCTTGTTCAAGTTCACTATAACATGCCTTTAGTCCACCCAGTTCCTAAGCTTAGCTCCTGCAGTCTCAGTCTTTGTGACTTGAGAAACAACAGAAAGGAAAGAAAGCCCTAATGACTACGACGCCACTTTCAAATGCAATGTAAGTAAAATTTGGGTTCAGTTGAAGTGGGCAGAATTCTATAATAAAGCAATTATCCACAGATTACCTGCATCCTGGCTATCAAAATGCAAATTGAAATGACAGAAAAGAGTTACCTTTAGCACCTCACAAGGTTTTCATTCTAGCCAATCTTTATATTGAGTTATCACAATCTGTACATGTAATTTTGTCAAAGTAGACTTAGGAAATATACTTTGAGCTCACTTCTGTTCCCACTTGCTATATGTGCCTCTCATTTTCGAATACCAAATACCTCTCCGACAAAGGGCATATGTATTAAAAATGTACTCTACCATTAAACGCGCGATTTAAAATGTTTTCTAACCCAATAATTATTTTGGGTGCACCTCTTATATTCAGTTTTCTAGGTATTGAAAGAGCCGTGGCAAGAGATACAGTAGTAACTCTTTTGACAATATAGATATGAGGTCATAACCCTTAGCTTCGACCCCGTGTTCTCCAGTCAACAGCCTAATGAACAAAGCACCTGAATTTCCCACCTGTAAGTCAGAGGACTGGGACACTGTCTTATTTATCCTCTATTGCAGTGTCCGGCACATAGTACACATTCAACACGTACCTGCCTCATTAATGTGTGAATGACTTCATTGGTTCATCTTAGTATCTCCTGAGCTGAACTTAGTGCACATAGCAGCTCATTATAAATAATCAACCTACCCCACACAGCAGACCCACAGAGCTATCTCCTGGGCTCCATACCCTTCCACCTGTGTGCTTTTTATCCTTGTTCTGGAAGAATGCTTTTTCCCATGCCACCTGAATTTCTAAACACCATCCTATTCACTCCTTCCAGAATCACCTCAAGATTTACGTTCCTTGTGAAGACATATTTGAAGAAAAATTAGAAAATTAAGCTCATTCATTGAGAAAAACCTCCCTAGACTGAGGACCACAAGAAAGCTGGTCCATTCATTTGAATGGTCAGTTCATTTAAATGACAGAGTAAAACAGTGGAAACCAGAGGTAGTGGTAGACTCCTAGGAGCACCTAATATTTGATCAGTGGGAAGATTATACATACAAATAGAGGTCATGATACCTGGAAATGGTCCATACTCACCTGACTTGCCATCTAGTGAATCCAAGAAGCCCTACACCAGGATCACCATTAGAGCCTCAACTTTTCGCAGATTCTCTCGCAGATTTGGCCATTACTCCCTGTGACTGAGGGACCTACCTGTACGTGAGTGTTCCCTGATGGCCACTTCAGCATCTTTGGTTGGTGCCTGGTTGAGGACCACGGCACACCCCATGGGCTACGAGATCTGAGTTAGGAAGGGCACTTACCAGGGTATTTCATTCACTGAGGCAAGAGATAATGAATGTTCATTACGGGAATGGAGAGGAGTGGACAGATTTGAGAGCATCTACACTTAGGAATTGGTACCTACCTGACATGGTACATTTTAGGCCCTATTACACTGGCATTAACCAACCCTTGAGAAAGTCAATATTTCTTTCATAAAATTTTTATTTTGAAATATTTCAAATGCAGACAAAAGTCCAGAGACTAGAACAATGAATCACATATAATACATTTCCCAGATTTAACAATTATCAAGATTTTGCTACATTTGTTTCATCTATTTTTTTCTTTTGCTAAAGTATTTTTTGTAATCTCCAACATGATGTCATTTTACCCCTATATTTTATGAGGTATGATTATGAACAATCACACTTAATAAAATTAAGAGTAATTGCATCATTTAATATGCAGTCCATAATCAAATGCAACTCTTACAAGAAAGTCAGCTTAAATGCTCATTTTTTTTCTTGTAATAGTAAGGGGTTAGTGCCTTAGTTACTTTCAAAGGTGTCTTCAAGTTGTTTTGATTTTTTTCTTTCTTTCTGGTAGCACAACAGACTTATTTTTAAAATATATATTCAATTGATTTCATTTACTCTTTTTTGTGGCTCAAATAGCTCCAACTTTGGCCAATGGAAACAATATTCCTAATTTATGCTTGTTGCATGATTATTTCCCTTTAGTACAGATAGCGTGAATATAAAATATATAGTCTTGGATACAACTATCATAAAACTCAGTTAAAGAAGAAATAATAACTTCTAAAACACATGATCCACAATATTGTGTGATCATCATTTGAGCTTCAAAACATTGTTAAAATTTTGATAAAAAATTAAATAATTTGAGCCTATAATATAACCAAATTAGGGATGGATTAAAGTGAGCTCACAAAGGTCTGAGGTCACATTAGAGTTTGGTCTCTATCCTGAGAAAAAAAGTAAAATGTGGAAATGTTTAAAGTCAATAAAGATAGGGTTTTGTTTTTGTTTTTGCTTTTGCTTTTTTAAGAAAAGTTACTGCAGGGAGAGCAGATGGAATGGGTGCCAGCCTGGAGACAAGAAGACCATCTCAGGGGCTGAGCAGTAACGTGAGTGAGCGAAGCTGGGGGTGGGAGGTGCCTGGGCGAACGAGGGCAGTGACCAAGGGAGTGGTATAAAGTGGAGAGACTTAGGAAGTGTGCAGGAGACGGTGTAAACAGGACTTGTGCCGCGTTTGATGTTTAGGTGGGGATGGGTGGAGCAAAGAGAAGAGTTACAAATGACACAAACATCCCTGATGTGATCAACCTCATGGATGGTAGTGCCTTGAAACATTGGAGGAAGGGTAGGTTCTGGGGAGGAAGATCAAATTTTGTTTCAGAGATGTTTATTTTTAGGGGTCTGCTGGGGATAATGCAAGGGAGGTGGGGGAACGAGGGAGAGAAAGGACAAGAGAGAAGACAACGTTGTTAGTTCTGGGCTGGAGACACAGATTTCGAATTTATTAGCATCTGAAGATGGTACAGAAGGCACTGAGCATCAGTGGAATCACATAAGAAGGGTATATGGAGAGAACAGAAAAAAGAGCAGAGACCTGGATGCTTAACGCTACCACGGAGGACAGGGGTGCCGAAGGAGTCCCAAGATGGAGCTGAGGGGAGTGCCAGAGAAACAGGAGGGGAAACATATCAGATCTGTGAGGCATCCAGCACCACGACGGGCAGTTAAAAATGCGTCTCAAGTTTGACTTGGCAGATTGCATGAGTAAATGATGCGTAAACGGGGGAGGAAGAGGCCGTTTGATCGGGGTGGGAAATTGGTGCTTTGTTTTCGACCAATGAGTTTGAGGTTTATGAGACATCCAGGTGGAGCCAGTGAGTATTTGGGTCCCCTGAAGAAAAAAAAAAAAGTCTTGTTCCTTATGTGAAAAATATGGCAAAATAATATCCTTGACGTCAAAGTAGTTTGTTGGGACGCTGCTATAGCATTCTTTACGTTCTCTGGAATATTGTAATGCTACTGTAACATTTCTTAAATCATCATGAGTTAAACTACAACTCCTCTGGCACAAACAAACATGCAAAAACCAAACAAGCAAGACACCCGCTGCGAGGCGTGAGAAGTGCTTTCTGGGGTCAGAGGTGAAATCAGGAACTTAGGGTCTGGGTTTAAATGCCGGCTGATCACTTACTTGCAGGGGGAACCTGAGCAAGTCAATCTCTCCAATCTTAAGATTTTTTCATCTGAAAAACCAGGCTAGTAAAAACCAATATTGTACAGTGCTTAAAAGAAGGAAATTAGATGATATATGAAAATATCTAGCATAGGAGTTTGCACCTAATCAGAGCCCAGTAAACAGGGACTTTATAATTAGTTAAAGTCATCAGGCACAAAAATTATAACTTCTCCCCCTTGCCTTAGTTACTTCCACATTTCATTATGACATCTACTTTTTCTCTCACCCAGAAGTACTCGTTAAGCTCCTTCTATTATTAGCTTCATCCCATGCACAATAAACTCAAGATTTTGTCGCACTTAGAATTTGTTTTGGGGAGGAACTACTACCTGTGAGTGATGGTGGGAAGGATAAGATGGGGACGAGAGAGGAGGAAACACCAAACAGCACCACTGCCTCCAAAGTGTGCTGCCTCCACTACCCTTAGATATAAACCTGTCTATGGTCTTAACAAGCAGACCCCAGACAACCCTTTCTTCATTCATGTCTAGACTGTAGCCATGATTTTCCCCAATGTCTGGAAGGAGGTAGGTATAGACCAGTACCAGAAAGATGATTTTACTGAAAAATAATCTTAATGCTAGCCTTTTATAAAGATCCATTAAATCTGGAGGGTGCTGCCAAGTATTTCTCCATCGTGGCACCTCCTTCATGGTTCAGACAGAGTCAGCTTCAAATAGAAATATAGGAGGCATCCCTCCTGTTTTATTCTGCTCATCTGCCCTTACCACATCCCTTACTCCAAGCTCCTGGCTTCCCTTTAGTACCAAGTCAAGATTGAAGCCTCTGGCTCCATTTATAGGAATGGGTAGATCTCTTCTAGGAAAAAGCTTACATTGTTCTTCGAGATTTTTCTCCAGAGAGAACTATTTGCAAAGCAAAAACGTCAACGACGACAAAACAAACATCTTTCTCAGGCTAAGTTTTACCGTGTCTAATGGTTTAACTTTAATGTGTTATGCTAAAAAAAAATCTTCTTTCTATAGGTGAAGAGAGGAAGGAATGAAGTATTTGAAGGACACTTAAAATTTCATCCTACCCCATAATATTCTGAAAATGGATTCTTGCCTCTGACCTCATTGAAGGGGACTTCCTAGTCATTCCCCCCATCAGAAGTGTTTAATAAAAGTCAGTAGAGACCTTTGCTGTCTATACTCCAAAAAGTGCACCAAGGAAAGCGGTATTTTCTAGTGGCTCCAAATGGGATAGGAGAGCAGTCCATTTATGAACCTCGCTATGGAGAATACACATCCCCTTTGCAATGAAAAGCAGGGAGTAAGACAGAATCATCTAATCCCGTATTGAAAGCACACTCAGTTTATATTAACATAATCTGTTCAATCCCATCAAGGATTTAAAAATGCCTATTATGTGCCAGTCTTAGGTCCTAAGTTTAATAAAGACGAGGTCCCTGCTTCCTATAATTAACAGTCTACGAGACAGACAAGTAAACCTATGATATAAAGGGCTGAAGGCTTAAACAGAAGTATTATAAAGGGCCGGGGCGGGGTGGGGAAAGTGAAGTGCTGGATGCATTTGTATGCGTGTCTGTGGAGGAGGCTGGAGGCTTGAAGGATGTCTGGGAACGATAAAGAAGGGAGTTGAAAAAATAATAAATACAGAGATAAGCATGTTTGAGAAAATTATTTCTATCTTATACTCATGAGTTTGCATCAGCAATATTCACCATGAATCTAATCTCCAGTTCGTCTTTGAGCTTATAGAGGGCTAATGTATATACTATCCCCTGCTTACCCTTGTCTCATATATTCTCTTTTATTTTTAATTTTTATTTTTTGATGGAAGTAGAGTTGATTTGCAATGTTCTTCTGGTGTACAGCAAAGTAATTCAGTTATATATAGATAGATATATACTTTTTCAGATTCTTTTCCATTACAGGTTATTACAAGATATTGAATACAGTTCCCTGTGCTAGACTGTAGGTCTTTGTTGTTTACCTATTTTATATACAGTCGTGTGTGTCTGTTAATTCCAAATTCCAAATTTACCATCTATTTTCTATCCTCTGGTTTGGAGAAAGAAATAATACTGATTTTCCTCCACACATAATTTCATCTGTGACATGCTGTGTTGTCAGCAGTGAGCACGCCATAAGGCTGGAGTATAATCTCAAGGCTGTGGCATCTTAGAGCAAATCAACATGTTCTTGCATGAACCACCCATGCTCTCTAGAAAGCTCTCTGCTGTTCCTGCTGCTGTTTGAGGCAGGGGTGACAGAGAAAGCCAGATTTCCAAATGAAAAGCCTTTCTGCAGATGACTCTGGCACTCTTCAAACAGTTGCTCTGAAGAAATGGTACTGTCTTCCCATCACATTTGGAACAATAAACATGTTCTATTTTAAGACATTCCAAACAGCTCAGATTAACTTCTGGTTTTTAATGCCCTTCCTAATTCTGATTAACAGGGTCACCCTTGGATATACTGTTTATTATTAGTGAGAGTGGGGTGAAGGATAAATTATATTTTACAATATCTGAGAAATACTGATACATAATCCCAAATTCCACGTCTCTTCCTCTTTGAGGAATAGTTTACCTGATTTCACAGGGAAAAGGGGACTACGTGGATATTTACATAAGTTAGAAAAATATATTACAAATACGTACCACTGAGGTTCACAGAAGTTAAGAATTGTAATCAAGGGCCTATTTGCAGTAGGCATCCTATAATGTAAAGTAGCAAGCCCTTTACTAGAGGGCTTGGAATGAAAAGTGAAGTCTAAAATGTGACCAGGACTAGGGGTGTGGAAAGCGTATTGTGTCATCCAGCATTTGGTTAGTAAACATGGTGGCTTGACCTTGTCACGAAGAGCTGCGTTAGATAAGAGTACCTTTATTACACGGTCTGCGGCTTACTTTGAAACATGGGATTTAAGAGCATGACAGCAGCTTAAAGCCCATCTATCCTGCCCCTTTATGGAAGAAACTGATCTCTAGACTGGCTAAGCCACCTGGTTAGAAAGAGAAATGGGAGTCATTCCAGCTCTGACTCCAGGGCTCTTTAAACTCCACCGTATTTCTTAATGCCATTGGTGGATGAGAAATTAAAACACAACCATGACATTTAAATTTTAACTACTGTGTAATCGAGCTTCCACTATGTCAAATCGAGATTCCACTATGTGACTGAATTCATTTGATTTTCTGATGGAAAGGCAAAGTTGCTTTGTACGATGAAAAGAAGTCAGCTTATTTTCTACCACTAGGTGGCATGATATGGTTTTTTTTCTGACACTTTCCTTTGAAAAGGAATCTATCCCTTCCCCTACACACACACACACACACACACACACTTTATCCATTCTTGGCAGACTTCTTTCATTTTGACTGCTATGAAATTTGACTTGGGACATCTGTTTGTAAAATACTTACCATCAAAATCAAACCCATTACCTTCCATTTTTTTCCATTACATGGTTTATGCTTCATGGATACATGTCTATCTGTCCATTCTGTGTGGGAGGAGAACCCCGGTTTGGTTTCAGTTCTTGTTTATGCTTACTTAATAAATGCTAGACAAAGCCTCTTCTCTCTTTTGGAGAGAAGAAGAGACAAAATTCTAGCTGATAATCTTAAGTGGCTACTTATTCATTCATTAGGTATTAAGAGGTAATTATTTAATAGGTAATTAACTAGTAATAATGTTTTAGCTAATTACCAGCTCACAATATTCTTTTTTCCCCATCCCAAAGAACATTGAAAAGTTGAGGCCAGAGCCATAAGGAGCAGCTACCCGTTGAAGTGAAAGGAACAGATGATCACAGTCACCTTTGTCATCTTCTGCATTTTCTGTCATCAGAAGCTTCAGTACGTGAGGCAAAGAAAACAAACAGCAGGAGCAGGACTTACAGAATATACGTATTCTTTAAAATTTACCCTTCAACCCATTATATTGCTTAATAAGTTTTTAAAATAAATTTATTTATTTTATTTATCTATTTTTGGCTGTGTTGGGTCTTCGTTGCTGCGTGCAGGCTTTCTCTAGTTGGGGAGGGCGGGGCTACTCTTCCTTGTGGTGAGCCGCCTTCTCCTTGCCGTGGCTTCTCTCATTGCAGAGCACGGGCTCTAGGCGTGCGGGCTTCAGTAGTTGCGGCACGCAGGCTCAGTAGTTGTGGCTCACGGGCTTAGCTGCTCTGAGGCATGTGGGATCTTTGCGGATCAGGGATTGAACCCGTGTCCCCTAGCATTGGCAGGTGGATTCTCAACCACTGTGCCACCAGGGAAGCCCCCTTACCCTCTGCCTTGATTTTCATCTCCATATTATTAAATGTCACAGTTCTCAAGTTTTCTGTACAGTGTTTTACTATTTTAACTAGAAAGATCTTCTAGAAATAAAAAAAAATCACTTTTGGTGGAAGGTCCAGACACTGAAAATCAAGTTTGTTTTGCCCCATTAACACATTAAAATCATTGGGGGGAGGAGGGTTTTAAAAAACACTAATGACAGAATTCACTCCTGACCAGTTGAGTCATAATCTTCTTTCTGGGCGCTTATTTTGTTTTCCTTCTTTGTTCCATAGCCTAGCGTTTTGGGGCGTCTCAGGCCAATGTGGTATTAGACCGCTGCCCTCTGTTCCCAAGGATACAAGAAACAATTCTAGTCACGATAAAGGATTAACTGGCTATTACCTTCATGGGGACAGAATCTAGTGGACCCTGCTTGAATGACGTGATCAACCCTGGGCAAGTCAGCCCCAAGCTCATGGAATGTGTCCATGACCGCTGGAGACCCATCCCTCGTGAATGGGGGTCCTCAGAAAGGAGAGTCAACGTAAGTGGGGCAGACACCCCAAAGAGGGTCTCCTGTACTGACACGCAGTAGGGATACAACAGATATTTAGAACACATAAACGAATAAAAGAATGAATGAGTGAACCAAGAGACTCTGCTAGTTTGGAACAGTCTAAGAAACTCAGATTGAGGGGTACAGAGCAATTTATTAAGGATGTACTTTGTACCGGAGACTGTGCTTAGTACTGCAAGGAATAAAAACTGAAAAAGAAAGGAGTTCCTGACTTTAAGGACAAAAGCAAGAAGAGGTATCATTAATACACAGGGAAAATATAGACAGTGACAAGAACAACACAAAGGACTATGGATATTCAGTCAACGGAGAGATCATACTTTTGGTGGTGTTAGTTAAGATAATACCAGCTACCGAGAAATCCAGACATCTCAGTGGATAAACACAATAGAAGTTTATTTCTTGCCATGAAAATTTCAATCGGTGGCAGAGGATGGGGGATGGGCAGGGCAGTGGGCTCAGCTTCACAGAGTCTTCAGTAACCCAGCTCTGCCACGTCCAGCGTGGTGATGATGATACCGAGAATCAAATCCAACCAGCAGGGGATTCCCTGCTGGCGCAGTGGTTGAGAGTCCGCCTGCCGATGAAGGGGACACGGCTTTGTGCCCCGGTCCGGGAGGATCCCACATGCCGCGGAGTGGCTGGGCCCGTGAGCCATGGGCGCTGAGCCTGCGCGTCCAGAGCCTGTGCTCCGCAACGGGAGAGGCCACAACAGTGAGAGGCCCGCGTACCGCAAAAAAAAAAAAAAAAAAAAAAAATCCAACCAGCAGGAGAGGGAGTGCCCCTCACACAGAAGGACTTCTGCTGACAGTCCACTGGTCTACCCACCATCACAAGGCCACCCCTCACTGAGGAGGCTGGGGGATGTAACCTGCTGGGTTCAGGAGGAAAGGCAAATGTGTCTGCGGACCTGCTAGCCAGTGACTACCCTTAACAGTACTGTAGTCATGGCAGTGGAAGGGAGGAATAATCAGAAAAAAAAAAAAAGTGTGAAAAGAATGTTATGTGAGATCATCTTTGAGGCATAGATCTTAACTCTTGGAAAGAGAAAAGATGTTCTTGGGAAAAAAAATAATATGAGCAAAGATCTGGAGCAAAGATCTGAAAATAACTGTTTGGGGAGTGGTGAACATGGAGTAGTTTGAGTGAAAGTGTAATAAAAACTGAAAAGATAGCTGCCTTTATTCGGCTCTTCTTTTGAAAAAATCTTTCTATAGACCTGAGAACATCAATTTAGTTTCCCAGACAATAGATTTTGGCTAGATATTATGCTGATAATTAAATAATGAGGAGGAACTAAAGTTTGAAGGACAAGTAATGGGCAAAACCTGATTAGAAATATCTATCTTGATGATATCTTGCATTTCTATTCTGAACTCCTGCGTTGTAAATGGAAGCAACCACGCTCATTTCCTTTTTAAAATATCAGGTTGGCTTGCTGAAAGCACATAAAAGCAGTACAAATTTATTTCTCAAGATGAGGGTTTAAAGCAACCAAGATCAATATGCATCTTCTTACTTAAGTTGAATATACCCATACAACTGTATTAATATATAAATGTTATTTTTCCTTGGATGGCATTAATCTCAACCAAATATCTTAAGAGAATAATGGGAGAGTTTTTCTTTTTTGTTCAGAATTTCTTTTAAATCAGACATCTGGCATTTGGCACTCGACTTTTATTAGACCAGTTGAGCACTTTTTAAAGGGGGATAAATCATATGACTTTCATTTTAATTTTTTACTGTAATGGTTTAATAGAGCCAACATATGCTGAGTAATAGCATTAAAATAAAATCAGTAAATGAGGGATTACGATCTGTCTGTGTCCAATTTTGCAAAGAAACTAATTAGAGAAAGGTTTTTCAGATCAGAATTGGATTAGCCAGCAATTTTTAAAAATTGTAATAATATAATGAGAAATGCTCGGAGTTTAGCATGTTGCTATTGAGAAAGAAAAATTACAAGGGACATTAACACTTTCACTCTAATTCTAAGCTGTGAGGAGAGGAGAGCAGGGGAATTCTTTTGCATGACACTCTCCCCACTGCCAGAAAGCATTTAGACAAAAACTCAAGGCTTTTCACAATTATCTATTTGAATTAGAGATATTAACATGGAATCTGGAATGATGAGAGCTCACCTATGGATAATGTAGATTTCTCCACATCCTGGGGAGCATTCATTTTAATTGTCTCATTTCACTAACTTGGATATGAGAAAGGCTTTCTATCACACGCCTTAATTTTTGGCAACCAGCCAGGTTTTTTCTATGGTTCTACTTATTGAGGTACAGAACTGCGTTTGGAATTTTATTTATAGCTTTGGAATGTCTTGCTAAATGTCTCTAAATATGGCACTTCTCTGTACACTGGAATGAAAACTCCATTGTTTCTACATAGAAGTTGAGCAAAGAGAATATGGAAGCAATGTTTATTAGTGTCTTTAAATTCTGCCAGTGATGGGTAGCATAAATAAGACAATTAAATGGATTAGTCTTACCACAGAGATCTTAATTATAAATATTTTAGATTCATATATATGACTAGTAATTCAAAGGGGATTTTGACAAGTAACCTAAACATGACAAATCATGCTATGAGAGAGAATTTTATGACTTGTAAGGTAATTGGAAAAGATGCTGTTCTGATTAAAAGAATAAAAGGCTTTCTGCTCAGTGAACTATAAACTCATTCTACCGAATACCCATTTCAATATCATGAGTAGGACAAATACATATTATGTTCATTTAGTGTCTTTCAATGAATAAGAAACATGATTGGCTGTACTTTGCCATTTTTAGGCATTCACTATAGTCATAATTTCTTTATATTCCAGAAACCCAGAACAGAATAAACCGAATCACTGGTTCAATGTGTTAAATTAACATATTTGGCATTTGAGAAACTTCTGGAAAAGGGCCTTCAAAATGCAAGCATGTCTTTGCCCCGTTAATCCCCTCAAACCAGTCTCCCATTCTTCCCCAGATATCCTCAATTTCAGTGTCATTTTTACTTTCATTTTCTGTCTCTCTTTTTCTAGATAATCCCAAGCAAAGTGGGTAATACAGGGAGAAGTTTAAAGGAGTACGACGAAGAATGCTCAGCTAAAGACCGATCTTCTGCTGTTTTCCAATTTTATCTCTTTTCTTCTTATTTGGACAATAATTTCCACTACTAGATTCATTAGAAGTTAGGCAATAGAGCAAGAGAATTACCTTAAAAGACATAAATATATGCCATGAGGTACTGAATCTAGCGTGTTCCTTCAGACTTTCTACTTTTATATTATTTTTCATTTGCATATTGCTCTTGGTGAAACAAAAATGCTATGTATATATATTTTTTGTATCCTCAGTTTATCATGAGACGATCAATACATCTGAAACAATCTAGGAACAATTCAAGAAAACGAATAACAAGTTGATAAATTAAATATAATTCTTTCAAATGTGTGTGATACAGTTAGTAGCCAGGACAGGGGAGCTCTTAATGGGTGGGAGTTAATATCTAGTTTACGTGTGGAAGTAACTTGAGTTTGGGCCTTGGATTATTGTACAAAGGAAGAATGGGAGTCCAGAGATTGTCTCTGAATGGATGAAACAGAAGAGAAATTCCAAGTATGGTAACTAGTAATATGGCCAAGATAAATTTGAATATGCTGGATCATGAAAGAAATTCCTAAGTTTACCTAGCATCCATCAAAGACTCATATGAGGAGGATTTGGAAAGGTACGTGGATATAATCAAAGAAAGGGAATCAAAAGGTCAACATCAGTCGCTTTAAAATTTTGGTTTATTCTTTGGATAAAGATGTGGTATATATCTATATATGTGTATCTATCTATCTATCTATCTATCTATATATATATATATATATATATATATATACACAACGGAATATTACTCAGCCATAAAAAATGAAACGATGCCTTGTGCAGCAACATGGATGGACCTAGAGATGATCACACTAAGTGAAGTCAGACAGACAAAGACAAATATGATATGATATTGCTTATATGTGGAATCCAGAAAGATGATACTATTTACAAAGCAGAAATAGACCCAGAGACATAGAAAACAAACTTATGGTTACCAAAAGGGGAAAGAGTGGGGAGGGATAAATTAGGAGTTTGGGATTAACAGATACACACTACTATATATACAATAGATAACCAACAAGGACCTACTGTATAGCAGAGAGAACCCTACTCAATATTCTGTAATAACCTATAAGGGAAAAAAATTTGAAATTCTATCTATCTATTTATCTACCTGTCTATCTATCTATAACTGAATCACTTTGCTGTACACCTGAAATTAACACATTGTAAATCAACTATACTTCAGTAAAAAAAATTTTTTTCATTCAATGGCTTCAAAATAAAAAAATTTTTTGGCTTATTCTAATGTTGGTCCAAGTATATTTATCTCTCCTCCTTTCTACTCCCCAATTTTTAGACACTCTGGTGAAACAAAATAAAGCTAGATGTTTTTCTAAACCTTCTATGCATTCTGCTGCATTAATTATAGCTCAGTAGAGGGACTTCCCTGGTGGCCCAGTGGTTAAGAATCTGCCTTCCAATGCAGGGGACGTGGGTTTGATCCCTGGTCGGGGAACTAAGACCCCATGTGTCACGGGGCAACTAAGCCCGCACGCCACAACGAAAGATCCCATGTGCCGCAACTAAGACCTGACACAGCCAAAAATAAATAAATATTAAAAAGAAAATTATAGCTCAGTAGAGATGCCCACAGGCAGAGAGGATGGAGCTGTAACATCATCCCAACTGCCCAGGCAGCTCTTTCTTGCTGACCAGAGCTTTGTGGATTCCTTTACACCTGTCGGTCTCCACACCTGCCAGGGGTTTGGAACACGTGGAGCTTTTGTTAAATGGCTCCAGCTTTCTTATGAAAAGGCAACCACTAGTAGTCTCCAATAAAAACTTTTCCCAAGTGTGGGTGTATAAATAGAGTATTTTAACTACCTTCTCTCCTCCGACTCATGTTTTCATTACACAGATTTAGTCTCCACATATTTGAATATGTATTTTCTGTCCCGTATTTATTATCCTTTTAGTCTCCTTATACTTGTTTTTCTCTTCCTTAATATACATTTTTTAATTTCAGAGAAACTTTGAGAATAGATGTAAGTAAATAGAGGCGTTTGACATCATCAACCATTGGGATTTCCAGTCATGGGGAACCATGATGTCCTAAGGGAATCAGACATATACATTCATCTCACACTGTATACACCTAAAACTTGTTTCTTTTTATCAATCAGAAAAGCTTTCCTTTCTTCAGTTAGACCTAAATGAGATACATGCAAAAGAAAGCTTGAAGAATGATAAATGTCCTTTTAATGTTCATTTTCTTCTACATTAGCTTCCAGGTTTTTTATTCTAGTTGTTACCAATTAACTCAGAGTGTCCACATTTGCATGAAACTGAGGAAAAGTCATGTTTTGATTACTGACAGTAATTTTTTTAACATCTTTATTGGAGTATAATTGCTTTACAATGGTGTGTGACAGTAATTAGACAGTGATAAAAAGATTGGTTGTTTTCTCTGGGTAATGTTCTAGGTTATTGGATCTAGCACAGAATAAGATGTATTCAATAACAGCCCTTACCTGATCTAACTACTTGTGGTACAATGATGAACACTGACCATCGTGAAATAGAATTTTCCTTATTCACTCTGCTCACATACTCAATTTAGCCTGAAAAAATACCACTGATTCTAACACATAGCCCAGGGCTACCATTTCCCTCTCTTAGGCTGGAAGGACTGACTGAGGTTTGCAATCAGAATTTCCTTCATAGACTTTCCTGAAAACCCAATAAAAAGAAATAGTAAGGGGAGGCTGAGCCTATTTCATTGACTGTAGGCCCACTGCCTGGTTTCTATTAAGTTTGACAGTATTTATTTCCGAGGCTAGAATAAGGTACGAAACTGTGGTGGTAAATAGTTTTTCCCCAAAATATCAAATATCTAACCCGCAAAGACAAAATAATAGTGAAAAGGGTGCAAAGTGACAAAATAATAATGAAAAGGGTGATAGTGACAAAGTTCTTCTCCCCACTGCTAAGCCTAGAAATTCCACTGAGTGGACAGACACTGATACTTCCTGTCTCACTGTAAAGTCTGTTGGTGTTTAAATCTGTCTCCAGTTTTAGTCCGAGGTGGCATGTCAATTGTATTTAATTCATGTATTGCTGTTCCAATATACTTGTGTCATCAGTTGTAAAATCGGGGCATATTTTATGAAGTAATGAATTTTGTAGTATTGCCTTTTAAGAAAATTGTAGAAAATTCAAAGGAGTTTTTCTTCCCCCTCTCAAAAGTCTAAGTTATGACATTTTCAGTGTAATAGTAAACCTGTCTTAAAAAGCTATCACTCGTAAAACAGTTTCCCTTAGGATATACCCAAATCCTAGGTCCTGTCCAAAACAACATTTTTATCCTACAACATCTTTTCTTTTCATAGCTGGTCATGTGAAAAACAAGGACATGTTGTTTCTCTCAGTAGGATGATCTTTCCAGTGAATAAAATTTCAGTCCAACGTTCCCAGTAGAAGTCTGAAGAAGCAACCTTCTTGGTATACGTTACAGAACTTTAAGTTCTCTTAGGGGCAGAATTTCCTCAGAAGTGTAGCAAAATCATTGCTCTTACTTTTCAGCTTTTTTTTTCTTTTCTTTTCTTTTCTAAATGATAGACTTGAAACTACCAAATCTTATTTTCTTTCTTTCTTATGTAGTGTGCTTATTATACTACGTAGTTTAAAACCTTAAGCTTTGGAGTGACTCAGCGGGTTATTACTTCTGACAATACCTTTTCAGCAAACGGTATTCATTTAAATTTGGGTTCTGTGAATTTTTCACTTTACAAGAACCCTTTGGCTTGAAGAGGAGAATGAGAACATCGCTGGATCCTTTTCGCTCTCTTTAACCATGGGGCTCAATATACTTTCCATGGAGGGAGTGAGCAATGTCAAGTAGTTAACATAAGCGATTGGAAAAATCCCTGAACGTTGTATGGGCAGAATAATTGCACACAAATGCATTCAGGAATCCTATGGAAAATATAGTGCTGTTAACTGGCATGGTTACAGCACAATTTAGCAAGTATGTTAGAACAAATTACCCCCTGTAACCATAAGCCATTCTGTTTCACGCTTTTTAATGAAGGCCTGTACCACACACTAGAATACTTCTCACCTCATTACTACTCATAAAAACCAATGATCCGTTCAAAGGTTCCTCATCTCTCCCATATGAGTGGTAAAGAGCCTTGCCTCTCCTCCTGGCACAGAAGACAGGGAAGCTTCTTCCCTGTCTGCCTTTGAAGTCCATCATTAGAAAGTTTACTAGATAAAAGAAAAGAAAATTTATCTGTGTAATCTCACTGTTGTCATGTGTTAATGTTTGACCCTTCCTTTAAAAGCAAAACAAAACAAAACAAACAAAACAGAATAAAAGGACAGAAGACATCTCTGTCCTTGTTTAGAGAATACAGATTTGCAAGACTGTTAGTGCAATTTTACTCCTTCAGTGTTCACAAAATATTTTCAGAGAAACTCTAAATCGTGAGAAGAATTTAATGGGCCACTGAAATACAAAGTATGGATTCAATAAAAAGGCAGACAGAGAAGCAAGCTGATAGACCAGTGCAGAAAACTCTGTTCAATTTTGAATTAAACTACTTTTTCTCTCTCTCCAGAGTATCATCAAAAAGAGTTGATTATCCTTGGAAATACACTATTTTCATATGAGTTACTGATGAACAGATTTCACCTAGACTGGCATAGTTTCCCTCGTCCTCATAATTTCAGGGACAATATGTAATACTGTTGAAGGTACACTGGATATAGTCAGTAAAAGTTGAGGTGGATGCCTGCTCCTCAAATGAGGGTGGTGAGTGGGGAAGGATACATCATATATATATATATATATATATATATATATATATATAATTTTGGGGAAGATATTACAAGGCTAATTAAACTACAACATTTTGTACTTTTTTTAAAGTTCTATGTAGTAGGAACGGAAAATCTTGTAGAAGAGAAATAACATATTCAAAAATATTGTTCTCACAGTATAACAGTGTTTGAAGCAGCATGAGAAATGGTTGTTCGTCTCTATTACATGAGAATTTCCAGTTGGGCCATTCGTTGAAGAGTGTGCAACAGCGTAACAACTTTTGCCTTTCAAGAACGAGTCCATACCAGGTACTAAAATAATTTGAAAGCAGAGACCAGCATCTAAATTCTGTAACGTAACAAAAGCCTGGAAACTGGCACATGTTATAAATTTAAATGATGGTTAAAATCAATTCCTTTGTAGGAAAAATGCATTTAATCTAAACTTTTGGGTGACATTTCTAACTTTCTCTGTGGTAGCTCTGAAAATATATCTGATCACCTGATGCGACACTGTCAAACCCTTCCAAACACTTAAGCAGGGCAGTTTCTAAATGAAATTGGTATTCTCCAGGCGCTTTCCAGAAATGCAAGCCCAGGGCGGCTCACACTCACGAGCTACAAGAGAGAAATGTCGGTACTGTACTTTAATAGTGCCTGGGAAGCATGTGCTTGCAGAGACTGGGCGACCCCTGCAATAATAACTGCACAGCTTTGTTTCATTTGAAAACATAAATCTGTACACACATACTTAGGTAGACATAGATCCATGTATATAGAAAAAAGTTCAGCAAATAATAAAAGAAAGGATGAACATTGGCACAGGAGATGTTGACAGCATTATGCAAACTTTTCAATATTTCCTTGCATGCTCGACTTTAACTTTTGTTTATAAAGTCCACTTAGATATAATTTACAACTTCTGTTCGCCTAAGCTGGGTTCTGTAAAATCTGTCTAAAAAAATCAGCCCAGAGTGCTTTGAGATGTTACAAATATATCTAGATATCAAACACTGAGCCTTGCAAATTATATCCATTTTGGAAAGTCTGGGTTGGTATTTATGTACACAATATATTTTAGCTCTGATGTTTTAAGATGATGAAGCAAGCCTTGCTTTTTTTTTTTTTTTTTTTCCTCGCCTTTTCCAACTCTTGCTCTAGTATCTATGAAAGAGACTTAGGAGCCCAAGCAAAATAAAATGAGAAATTCTGAAGGTCGTCACTATTTACAAATTATGGGAGTTCAGGCTTTGTCAGGTGATTTGAGGGGGAAAAAAAATACACAGGTCAAGCAAAACTTGCCAATTCCCTGAAGTTTGTAATTTCGTTCTAGTATAATTTAGGACTTCAAGACTTAAAGATGTTATACAACTATATCTGTTACTTCAGCCATGTACAGCTGCTGCAGACATCTGACCTCTTTCCTCTTTAGGAGTAGATAGAAATGTCAATCAATCGAGATGAAGAGAAAAGGGTAAATCCCATCTCTTTATTTATTCTTGCAATGTAAATTGCTTTGAGATCAAAGACAGAAACTGAAGTTCTTAGTGTCCACCTTTAAAATTTGCAGAAGAGCAAAAACACTGCTTCATTTCTGCTTTCATCGGAAGAAGAGCCTGTACTTTTCTGCCTGAAGTATCAATAGTTGTGAAGCGTGGGGTGTGCTTGGTGGTGCCCCTTTAACGACGGGGCTGCAAAGGAGCATGCTTCATAGGCAACACACATGTACTCTAAGCTTTGGCCAAAGTGAAATATTTCTAACTCAGGATGGGAACTGAAGGGATTAAATGAAAGGTAAAATAATGGAGATTAAAATAACTTGATAATAGTTTAATGAAATAGTAGTTTTTGACTATGACAATAAGGATGTAAATCAAGTATTAATATAATAGGGGGACCAGTTCCATATGAAAATGCAGTTGGATGCACCCATGGAGACCCATGGGGAATGTCAGATTCACGGTGAACTTTGGCCAACAGGAGGTGCCAGGGAGAGGTGGAGAAGAGAGAAAAGGCCTGCTCCTTTCTGTTTGTTCTTGATTATGCACCAATAGCTCTTCATTCCTGAAGCAATGGTTTCCAGCCTTTAGCATTTTCCCAAATCCTGTCTCCTTGTGTCCCCTCAGATGGAAGTAGGATCTGCTGGCCGGAATCCCTTCCTCTGAGTCTGGATTCCAGCTCTGTCCCCTCCTCAAAGCTTCCAGTTCTGTCCTCTTGCCTTTGTTACCCCACACTTTGCGGGGCGGAGGGGGCGGTTCCCTGCTTCCTTCAGTGACTGTCTCTTGTTGCCAAACACTTGGGAAGTAATTCCCAGTTCTCTCTGTTAGAATAACCAGCATGATTTCCATTTCCTTCCGGATCCTGGCTGATATACTCTCTTTGCTCCAGACAGATTTCTTTCTTTCTTTTTTTTTTTTCCAAACAACTTTTTATTGAAGTTTAGTTGAGTTACAGTGTTGTGGTAGTTTCAGGTGCACAGCAAATTGATTCAGTTATACATACATATATATCTATTCTTTTTCAGATTCTTTTCCATTTTAGGTTATTACAAGATATTAAATATAGTTCCCTGTGCTATACAGTAGGTCCTTGTTTGTTGTTTATCTATTTTATATATAGTAGTGTGTATATGTTAATCCCAAATTCCTAATTTATCCCTGCCCTTGCCCTTTCCCCTTTGGTAACCATGAGTTTGTTTTCTATGTTTGTGGGTCTGTTTCTGTTTTTGTAAATAAGTTCATTTGTACCATTTTTTTAGATTCCACATATAAGCAATATCATATGATATTTGTCTTTCTCTGTCTGACTTCGGTTAGTATGAGAATCTCTAGGTCCATTCATGTTGCTGCAAATGGCATTATGTCATTCTTTTTCGTGGCTGAGTAGTATTCCATTGTATCTATGTACCACACCTTCTTTATCCATTCATCTCCAGACAGATTTCTTAAGTTCCTCAGACTACTTATGGTTCTATTCCCGACTTCCCACACTCAGTTCTCTCTTCTAAGGCTGTTTCCTCTTTCTGTTCTCCCTCTCTCACCCCTTACCTCTCAGATTTTGCCCAGGTAACTTCTCCTGGATACATCACTTCCTCAGGAAACCTTCCCTGACCCTCTAGACCATACTGAATCTCCATTGTCCCCCTTTTCTGAGACCAATCACGTCACCTTATTGCCCAGGGTCCATTTCCCCTCCTGGCTCCATGCAGTGAGAGGGCAGGGGACATATCTTACTCCTACCCAGGGCCAAGCACATTGTAGGCAATCAATAAATATTGATTGATTACTGATTAAATTAGCTTCTTATAATAAAAAAATTGGGTAAAGTTTTTCAGGTAAAGTATAATTTTAGATTTTTATTCTCTCCTCATTTGAGTGATTGCAGGCACATGGGATTCTTTTTTTTTTTTTTTGTCCTGTAGAGGGTTTAGCTCCTTCATCATCTCCATCAGGGCTCCCTCCAACTCTTGGTATTAATTTGCCTAAATAAATATATTCTCTAGGTAAAAACTGTGTGCTTGCTAAGCAAATACTGTGTCAAGGAAAATCTTCTCGTTTCCCCTCCAGCCTGGTGGCTACCTCTGAGCCACTCTCAGGCAGAACAGGACATTCTCAGCAGTTGCCCCTGCTTTTGCTTTGGGACTTTGATTTTCCACCCGGCTGCTGCTTCCTTTAACTGTTATTTCAGGGATTCTGGCTCATACATTTTTTTCTAGAGACATAAAGTACGAAGAAGAGATACTTTTAACTCGATTGAAGCACTCCTGCCAGGAGCTAGCTACCTCAGAAGATGGGTTTCTGCCACTAGAGAAAAGCCCAAGTAAAAATATTCACTTGTTGCTATTGACTTATTGTAATAATTTGATGATATTGATATTTCTATATTAATAAGAATTCTCCAAGAAAATATTCTTTGTGGCTCAAGAAAAATAGTGATTTTTTAATGACTGTGGCCAGGACTGCTTTCACATAAAACAGCAAAATAGAACAACTTTGTTTACGAAGCTCCCTTTTGTCTTTCCCCAGGGCACTGGCCAGAGGCTGTGGTACCCCCAAGTGCATCATTTTCTCTCCCAGACAGGAACTTTCCATGTGATAGTAGCTTTCACCCACTCCCAATAAGTTACCTTTTCATGGCCCCATCTTCTCTCAGGAAAACTAAATGAAAAATGGGTGCATGCTAATGAATTAGTGGGTACTGAGGGCTAAGGAAATCAATTTTAGGTAAAATATGCATTTGAACTAGAATTTCCTAATATCACCATGCCTAAGTTGTGCATCTGAATGCAATGTGACTCTTTCAGTAGCAAATAGCAGATATTTAACATCTCTTTTTTCTTTATGAGAGTGCTGAGTTGTAAAGACTGCAGGGGACTTGCAGTACTTCTGAAGATCTTGTACTTGATGGATCAAATACAGCTTCAGAGTCTCAGATTTAATTTGCATTGTCTTAACCCAAAGAAGTCCAATGATAGTGGGTTTTGTTTTGTTTTTGTTTTTTTTAGATATTTGGGGCCTGAGGTACCCTCTGAAGTTGGTGAAAATGTCTACTTACTTTGCTTTGAATAAAATCTTCCTGGAAGGGCTTCCCTGGTGGCGCAGTGGTTGAGAGTCCGCCTGCCGATGCAGGGGACATGGGTTCGTGCCCCGGTCCGGGAGGATCCCACGTGCCGCGGAGCGGCTGGGCCCGTGAGCCATGGCCGCTGGGCCTGCCCGTCCGGAGCCTGTGCTCCCCAGCGGGAGAGGCCACAACGGTGAGAGGCCCGTGTACTGCAAAAAACATAAATAAATAAAAATCTTCCTGGAAAGACTTCAGTGCATATGAATATTTATTCTCTAATGGGTTCCTACCTTAGTCTCCACAAGTTTGATTAGGCAGAAAAGAATACGTTTGCATAATACTATCACTTACTGATCTGCTACTATGTGCCCTGTAATGCACAGATATTCTTTATGTAATCCTAACAGCATTGTAAAGTAAGTGTTGCAATCTCCACTTTATCTTTGAGGAAACAGAGGATTAGACTAGTTAATTCATTTCCCAAAGTTACATGGTTAGTTAAGTGGCTTGACTAGAATTTAGACCCAAACCCTCTTTGATGCCAATCCTTCAATGCTTTTGCTCTTTCTATACTACACCTCTTTCTTTCTCAGGTGGAAAGTTTGATTCATAACTAAATATATGACTTATTTGTAGGTACCTTTTAACTTAGATTTCTGACAGGGTTCAGGATCATTTGATGGAATTTCGGCCAAACTCTGATCTACAAGTGCAAGTATCTTGCTTACATTCTTGAAGATGGGGCTTTGGTAATTTTATAGGCTCTGGTGTTTTATACTATAAATAAATTTTGTTCTGAATGGTTTCAAGGAGAATAAGCAGGCTAATTGCTGGCTACTTTTATTCTGATCACTGTAATCTGTTATGGAAACAAAGAAACAGAAAACCTTAAACCTATATAAAATGTAAACCCTCTATTGTTCTTCTGTGGTGTGTAAATACACATTGGTATAAGATGTTTATATCATTAACAAATTGGCTTTCAAAAGCATTTGCCAAATTTGGACTTATTTTCTAAGTGGTATATTCTTAAGTGAAATTAAAAGAATTTCTCTTCTGGTAATTCCAGTAATATTTCACCTAGGCGAGAATTTAGGTTCATGAAGCTATGACAAAATGGCAAGTATTCAAGCCCCGGTAGACTCTGAATAGTTGGTCCACACTGGCTCCCAAGAGCAGATTTTAAATATTAAGGAATTTTGTGAGCTGGTTGTTAAACAGAGCCACTATTAAAAATTGGATTACATAAACTTACAATTAAGTAAATTACATTAAAACAAAAGTAATACATACTCAAAATGTATTATTTCCTACTTAATTTTTGAAAAATTTTATTGAAGTATAGTTGATTTACACTGTTGTGTTTAATTTCTGCTGTACAGCAAAGTGACTCAGTTATACATATATACACATTCTTTTTCATGTTCTTTTCCATTATGGTTTATCACAGGATATTGCATATAGTTCCCTGTGCTATACAAGAGGAACTCATTGTTTATCCATCCTATATATAATGGTTTGCATCTGCCAATCCCAAACTCCAAGTCCTTCCTACTTAATTTACTACATTGTGCTATCATCCATGCTCTTGGGATAATTCATGTCTATTGCATCTGTATTTGGAAGTATCATATAACAGTGTGCTGTTGAATATTTCTTCCCGCCTTTGGGGATGCATGTTTGTAGCTTAAATTCTGTCAGAGAAGAAGTACTCAAGCCATAGAAACTGGCAAACGTTGAGAATTAGGGCTTTATTTATTGTTTTGGATTTTGGTATTTTTTTGGTCTAGACTTAAAAAAAATGATGGAGGAAATAATAATGCAGATCAAATTTAAAAGTGCATTATATCTGTAGCTGTTATAATGTGAATAGTACGACACTTAATGACATATCCTCCTAGTATTTGCAAACTATTATGAGATTCAGCAAAGGAAATGCTCATATCATTGATAATGAGTAAAGTTCCAAATTATTTCTTTGGTGTTTTTACCTTCATCTTGTTTGTTAAAGTAAATGAAAATATTAACCAATGTTGATGTTAGAATTATATTCATCAGTTGTAACCAGAGATTGATAACGAATTTAAGAGTTTGGCAAAAATCAACCAAAGCCTCTACGAGAATAAATTGGCTGTGTGAAATCTGGGGGAAAAAAAGAGTTTTACATATTTTATTACTATTTGTAATTTGTGTGCTACACATTCTTTTTATCAGTAAAAGGTATAATAAAGAATAAATGTACACACACACATTTTTCTTCTTCTGGAGAGCCTGTTGTTTGAACATGTAGCAGCGTACCTCTGACAGGTGTTCAAGCCTTATTGAGATTCCAGTTTATTCTCTGTGAATTGTATAGATACTGTCTACCATTACAGGGCTGAGGATTGTCCCTTGCAACTGCCAGTTAAGGTATTGGTTCAGTGAGTTGAAGAAAAGTAAGTTCCACAAAGGCTACTGGTAGAATCTATCGTGGCATATTTAAAAGTCTTCCAAATGTCAGTGGATGATGTGTCCAGAATAGACAAACACCTAATCCTGCACATTTTTGGAGAACTTCCTTCTTCTTAGGACACACATGAGGTGTGAGGTATCTGTGACATCCAGGAGAGCTTTCAAATTCCTGTTGAATTTTGTTTCCCTCTGGGTATAGTTAGTGAATTAAAGAGTATATGAAGTTTTTCAACATACTTACCCAAGCCTCAGAAGCTTTCGTCCCCACGGTCAATGTTGAAAATCTGAAAGAGCATGGAAGGGATGTTTTGTCATTATTTTAAAAATGTTAAATTCTTACCTTTTTTCTTTCTTTCATTTCTCCTCTCTTCCCCTTTAGCTTCTCTTTTTTTCTTGTTTTTAAATTTTTTCCTTCATTGAGAAATTTTATTGAGAACAGAGGAACTAATGATTCGAAGATATGTAAGAATTCATGGAAAGTTACAAAAAACAGAGAGAAAGCAAAGCATAATTTTCAAAATTATTCTTTTAGATATTTACTGTGAAGGGGAATTATAAAATGACATCTGAGTCATTATTTTTTAATATTTCTAACTTGTTTGTGTACTTAGAACCTCTATTACTTTAAACATTGTAGGTATTGCATGAGAAAGTAGGAGTGGTTTCTAATGGAAGAATGATGAATGGTTTAAAGGGTCCATCCTGTTCAAGATTTCAGCTATGATGCTTTGCCCAAGGGTTAATAAGGTGTATTTTCTGCAGAAATGATTAGACCATGTTTTTCCTCATTTGCAAAACAGGCTGTGTTTGTGTGTGTGTGTGTGAATGTGTGTACACAAGCACTCACGATAACTGTCTTGAGAATCCTCACCAGAGTCTGATTTCCTTTTTGGGTATTTGTGAACTATTTTGTTACATCATACACTGGGGGGGAATGTAAAATGACAGTCCACATTTGCTTAAAGCCAGAGAAGCTTCGTGCTCATTATGTGGACAGGAAGGCAAAACCTGCTTTTGTTTATTTGGTTTTTATGAATCTAAATCCTTATGATTTGCCTAAGACCTACTCCGTTAAACACCAGTCTTTGTTTCTCTAACAGCAGAATTGTTCTCTCAAGGATAAAATCTAAGTTATCTGACAGTTCTAAAGAGATAATTTAAGAAATAACCAAAAGAATGAGAAGTATTTATACAATTGAACAACCTCGACCAGTAAGATGTTTGCTGTGTAAGATGCAGCAACAGAATAATTTAAAGAGAAATTAAGTTACTCATTGCTCTACTATTCAGGAGATATTCTGACATGGGTCTAGAAAAATCTCCTGCTATGAGAATATTTCTGAGAATGAATTCTTTCTCTTTTTAAAATTTTTCTTACACCTTAAGTGCTAAAAGCAGCAGCAATTTTTGCTAGAAAATATATTTCACTTTATTTTGAATCGTTCTTCAGTATATATTCTCTTCCTGCTTTCTTTGGAAGCACTCTCTTTCTTTAAATTGGAGTATAGTTGATTTACAATATTGTCTTAGTTTCGGGTGTACAGCATGGGAGAATTCTTTTACCTGAAGCTTGGTGGGTTTTAAGCCTTGAAACTGAAATTTATTTCTCCCAAGGAGCATTCACATCTCTCATTTAACTGACCTAGTGATAGGAAACTATGACAAATTTCTCACCTTTTCATTGATCGAAGTTACATATTTGATTATTTTTCAATTATTCTACCTTTAAACTTTGCTGTTTTTTTGGGATCTGTGGCATATGGATGTAATTCACCCTTTTATCTTCTAAACTGAATACAAAACTTGCTCTTTTGCTTTCTCTTATAACAATGGTGATTAGGTCCAAGATAACTCAGAATGCCAGTTCTTGAGGGAAATGTTGCTTATGAGTCTTTGTGCTAGATTTATCTGGGATAAGCTTTCAGTATTATTCGAGTATTTGTATTTCTCAATTTGGGCTTCATTTTTCATAGTTTCAAGGAATTCCTTGATCGTCAGGTATCTTAAAGACCAAAAACCCCAAACACTTCATCTCTAATAATGGAACTGACATCTAAAGATCTTAAGTGACTTGCCAACATCATACAAAATAATTCGGGGCGGAGCAGAGAAGAGAATACAGATTCTATATCTATACTATTTCTCTTACTTCATATGGCCACTTCTGAGGCCTAAATCATCTTATTTGTGGTTACTCTTTAGAAATTGATTAAAAGGCAAATCAGGAAATTTCAGTATTTTTAATATTCATGTTATTTTCTTAGCTATTGGATTGTTAGAACCTATTCACAATCATAAAGCACAGGGTTGATTAGGTTATGATCTGTGGCAAAGACAACTGATTTTCTGAGCTCAAAATGACCTCTTGTGGGAAGAATAGAAATAATTGTAATTTCCCTGGGGGTAGAATTAGTTGTACATGACAAATTCCCAATGTAAAAAGGCATTTTGGTTCAATTTGGTTTCTCTCTGTCTCCCTCCCTCCTTCTCTTTTCATTCCAGCTGGGGTTCTGCCACCAAAACATTCAATCCTTGAAGGATAAAGCCCCTTTGGGTTGATGGCCTCATAGACTGTCAGAACATTAGAAATGGAAAGTGCTTTGGAGATAATCTGGCCCACGACTTTCACTTTGCTGACAATATCCAGAGAGATGGACTGACTTGCCAAAACCACAGATACTGGTGGAGCCAGAGCTGGTTCCTACTGGGATTCCTACTTTATCATCCACTTCTCTTTCCATCCCCCCTTGATATAATGAGGTAGTTAATTAATATGTACTTCTTTTGTCCTAGGTAAGAAGTATATAAATATCTACTTGTTCCAGCGCCATTTGTTGAAAGACTATCCAGTCTCCTTTGAATTACCTTAAGTTTGCTATACCTCTATGCTTCACTAATTCCACACTGTAGCACTGTGATAATTCTTTTTTTTTAGTCGTGCAAAAAAGGCAATGTTTTATATTTGTTCTTTGCATTTTACATGTTATAAATGCTCTTGTATTTATTCAACATTTAATAAATCAGTTTAAAAAATAATCAGACAAATATACAAAGGTGTATGTACAAGACTGTTTATAACAGTATTTGTAATAACAAATCCTGAACAAGCTCTATAAAAATCTATACATCCAGTAAAAATGGTGATGTAGCTCTATATTAATTGATAAGGTGGAGTTATTGAATTGAGATTATTCAGTGAAATAGCATGGTACAAATCCATATGGTATAATCTATTTTTTTGTTGATAATACTGTACGTATAGTCATAGAAAAAAATCTAGAAGAGTATTTTGATTGTGGGAATTTGGTATGAGTTTTTGCTGTAATTATTACTTTTTGTCTTTCTATTTTCTGTATTGTTAATTTTTCTCAATGAAAATGTGATAATTCTTGAAATTAGAGAGTGCAAGTCATCTAATCTTGTTGTCCTTCAAAAAACTGTTTTTTCTATTCTGGTTTCTTTGCATGTCAATATATATTTTTGAGTCAGCTTGTCACAAAAATATACAAAATACACACAAAAAATTACACAAAACCTGTTGGGATTTTGACTGAGATCATCTACAGATTAATTTGCAGAACACCGATTGCTTCCCAAAATCAAAATTTCCAATTTGCAAACATAGTATATTTCTCCATTTAATTTATTTAATGTCTCTCAACAATGTTTTGAAAATTTCAATGTACAGATTTTGTACTTATTTAATAGTTTAATTTATCCCTAAATATTTTACGTTTTTGATGCTGTGTGATTTTTTTAAATTAAAATTTCCAATTGTTAGGTGTTAGTATATAGAAATAAAGTAGATTTTTGTATGTTAACTCTGTTAAAGTCATTTATTGTTCTAGTCATGTTTTTGTAGATTCCTTACGATTTTTACCTTGATTATCATGTTTCATGTTATCTGCAAGTAAGGATACAATTATTTCCTCCTTACCAAACTGCATGACTTTTATTTTCTTTTTCTTACTTTCTTTTTTTACTTGCACTGGCTAAAATCCCCAGTACAATATTGAAGAGAAGTTCTGAGATTAGACATCCTTGTCTTGATCCCAGTATTCAGGAGGAAGGCATTTGCTCTTTTACCATTAAATATGATATTAGCTGTAGGATTTTTGTTGATACCCTTTATCAAGTTGAGGAAGTTTCCTTTCATTAATACTTTCCTAGGAGTTTCTACGGTGCACTAATGACTTTAAGTTTTGTCAAATAATTTTTCTCCATTTATTGGGATGATAAAATGGTTTCTCTTTTGTAGTCTATTGATATAACAAAGTAAATTTATTGATTTTTAAATGTTGAAACGAGCCTAACACATCTGGGATGAACCCTCTTTTGTCATGATATACTATTCTTTTTTATATATTTCTTGAACTGATTTGATAAAATGTTATATAGGATTTTGCATTTATATTAATGAGAGATACTGGTCTTCAGCTTTATTTTGTGTAAGGGCTTTGTCTGATTTTCAATATCAGAGTAATGGTGGAATCTTTCATTTCTGGAAGAGTTTGTGTAAAATTAATAACATTTCTTCCTTAAGTGTTTAGCAGAATTCACTAATGAAGCAATTTTCTTTTTCTTCTTTTTTAAAAAAGGTAATCATAGTACTTTTAAGGTTATTTTTTCTTGAGTGCACTTTAGAAGTGTGTGTCTTTCATGAAAACCACATGTCATTTTAGTTGCTTATTTACCTGTTTGTCTTCTCCATTAGCTTATTATAGATTCCTTGAGAGAAGGGACCCAGTATTTTATTTTTAAGCCTTCAGATCTTAGTGTAGTGTAAGGCACATGGTAAGTATTCCATAAATATATCTTAAATAAATGAAGAGGTGGATGAATTTCCAGTGGGAACACAAGGAGTTTCATAGGAGAAAACCAGAGGTGGTTTAAGAGGGATTAAGATGAAAGAGGAAGAGGATGCCCACAAAGAAAGGACAGTCAGGAGGAGACAAGGGCAGGGCTGATTAGGAAGGCAGAGTGAGCATCTTGGGGTATTGAAGTAGAAGTTAAGTTGGATTAAGGTAAACCAGAGCTAAGCCAAGGGATTTACTAAACTGAGGAGCTTGGATTTTGGTCTGTGTACATTGGGAAACCATTGAAGGTTTTGGAGAAGGGGAGTTCTGAGGACCGTTCTGGGTTTAAAAGGATGTTTCTGATGGCAAAATGTGGGATTGATTAGAGAAGATGAGACAAGAGGTAACGAAAGCAGTTCCTTGGCTGCTGTGATGCTATTTTAGTGGATACTAATAATGGGGACTCAAACTAGCCATGCTATGGGGGTAGGAAAAAAAGATTTCTCTCAAAAGTAGGGTTCTTAAGATTTTTTTCACCTGAGTGGGTGACGCATGAAGAGATGAAACAGAATCCTGGGCTTGGGTGGACTGTAATGCCATTAATTAAGATGCAGCGACAAGAGAAAGGGCAGGTTTGCTGCAGACGGGAGCATACCCAGACCAAATGGAGGGTCCTGGAGCTCCAGAAAGTCCAGGAAGATTTGGAGCCACACGCACAGAAGTAAAAGTCAAAGCCACTGAAATAAACGAGAACAGTGAGTGGGAAGAAGCCCTGGGAATGGATATATATACCTAAGAGAAAAAACAATAGAGCTGATGAAGTTCTGGGAGAAGGAAGGAAGGGAGCAAGGAAGCATGGAGACGTGATTGTCTTTCAAGAGAGAGTTCCGAGAAAGTGCCGATGATGGGGGAGGTGGTGTAGCAGAGCGGTTAAGAGTCTAGAGCCACGAGTCAGAAAGATTTGCTACAGAATCTCTGTATTAATATCTGTATGACTGTCAGCAGGTTATATTATCTTCATCTGTAGAGTGAAGGCAATCTTATAACCTGTCTCCTAAGGCTATTGCAAAGGATAAATGAGAAATAATCATCTTAAAAGCTTCTCATTTTGCGTGGCAAATAGCAAGCAATCAATATTATCTGCTATGATCAACAGCACTACCGTGCTTCAGGGAGTTTGCAAAGAATGAGGGAGAAGGGGATGTAAGTTTTGCTTCTCTGGAAGGCAAGGCAAAAATTACAAACCTGTAGGATTTACTCTTAGATGTGGGGTTTTTCAAGTCTTCTTGCAATACAGGCATCTTTATAATTCTTATCTGTAGAATATTTGGGCGAGGGGTGTGTGTGTGTGTGTGTGTGTGTGTGTGTGTGTATGTGTATAAAAATATTTAATTCTAAATTGCTTTGATAATTTATATGAAAAGAGACTCCAAGGAAAATATCAAGAGGCTACTATTTCTTCTGGAAAGACTTATGAAAAAAATGCCTCCAAGAAATGAATCAAAGGCAGATACATGTTACTTTTGTTTCCTTTCATTGTTGAAAATTAGTGGTACTTTATCACAGTGTATTATGCTTGTTTATATTTCTTTAAAACAAATAAATAATTTAGATTCTGATCACGATTTGAACTTAAGCCAGTTGGCTTATGAAACCAGCCATTAAATCAACAAAGACCAGATGTCTCTGAATTTTAATGTTCAAGTGGAATGTAAAATATTAAGAATCATTTAGCATTTTGATTTATCCTTTGATAGTGTAATCAAATTAATGTTTTAAAAATTACCTATAGAATTGGAAAGGAGATTGTGAAGTATCAGATACAATCTCAAAAGTTTTAGCATAATTTTGAAAAGTGTATTTTCAATGTCCTTGAATGTTAGGAAAGTCATTTTGGTTGGAATAGAGCAGTGAGTATAATCGGCTACACAGCACAACACACACGTAATCCATAACACATGTGTTATGGGTACAGATTCCCTTTTAGAGTGAATGCCCATACAGCATCCTGAACTGGTAGAGAGCTTTCAGCTTTTCCACCCATTCTGTGATTTCTGCAAAGTAAACACAACTGCTTAGTTACGTCTTTTTGTTTGTGTCCACGTTTATTCCAGGAGAGCTAAGTGGCTGACTTTCCTCCAAGGCACCAACGTCCTTCCTCCAGAGCCACAGCCCTAGTTTCATTCTTCTGGATGAAGAAGATATAAACAAAAGCTATTTTTAAGTTCTTCCTTTGCTACCCTCTCAAGGCCCGATAGCAGACCCTACCTTTGATTACTGGTGCGGGTCTACTCTGGTCATCGAATATTATACAATAAACTGTTTACATAGCAGCCCTTTTTACAGGTTTTAAATCTTCCCTAGCTGCCAGTTTCTGAAGCAGAGCCTGCCAGCTGGCAGACAGAGAGGTGCTTGTGTTCTAGTTGATTGAGGTAATTAACAGCCCAAACTGTCAGAAGGTGACAGCAGGCAAAGACTTTTTGCCCTGGGGTCACAGCTGGCTCCAACAACTTGCTCCTGATTTACCAGTAAAACTAATAATGTAAGGAATATTGGTATTAACTTATAAAATCAAGGGTCAAGCTGAAATTCTGGTCTGTACCCCACATGCACTGGCAGCAAATTAGCGATCAGGTCTTGCGGTTACTCTGTCTTGTAGTGACTCTGCCCTCTTAAACGACCCCTGCGAAAATCAGCACGTGCCTGCTGGGGGCAACACTATGTGGATTTTGGTCCACTTAAAGAAGCAAAGTGGTGTCTTTCACTTTGATTTCTTTCCGTAAGTGTAGCTCTTAATAGGATATAGGTTTTTTGTTGTTGGTTTTCTTTTTTCTTCCATTTTTATAGGAGTCTAGTTGATTTACAGAGTTGTGTTAGCTTCAGGTGTACAGCAGAGTGAATCAATTATACATATACATATATCCACCCTTATTTTTACATTCTTTTCCCATAGAGGCCATTACAGAGTATTGAGTGGAGTTCCTTGTGCTCTACAGCAGGTTCTTATTAATTATTTATTCCTGCGCCCCAGATATAATTTTTTTTTCATGTTTAAGAAAATCAAACCATCAGGCATTAGCAGATCATGCTTAGAGCAGGTATGTATGTACATATGTATGCATGTACGTATGTATTTTTGGTATAGAGTTTAGTTTTTACTGTTGTGTGTTTGGCTAGGTGCAGATATTAGATGATCAGCATTAGATAATACTTATACTTAATTTTGCTTTGCAGTTCAGATCGAGCAATACTCTTATTCATAGTGCTATATTTTCCTCTGGTGAGCCTAGGTCAGAAGTGGAGGTGGAGGATGCAGGGGGACAGACTAGATGGACGGATAGATGGAGAGACAGACAGACAGATAGATCCAGATATATATCCTAAGCCTATTTTTTAAAATACTGATCTGTAAGGTATGATCGTTATTATCAGAGACTTTTCAAAATTTTAAGAGAAAAATGCAGGGCCTTGCTCATTTGAATTGAATCTTACCTTCCCAAATTTTATTCTACCTTTCTAGCAAAGGTCATGTCTGCTGTTCCAGGGGATAGAAACAATTACCACTTCACGTAGAAATTTTCTTTCCCCCATAAATTGCTAGAGGCTGTGTGCCATCATGAACTTATGACTTATCTAAACAATAATCGTTGACTTTGTTTATTTATTCATAAAATAAATAAAAACAACTTTGGAAACTTATGAGAGAAATTACATGAATATGAAAGTTTAGCTTTCTGAAAGTGAGTCTTGTGCCTGTCATCTCACAGAGATTTTTAAATGCATTTCCGAACAAATGGGCTCCTTTGAATTTCAGTCTAGTCTCTGGTCTCAGGCATTCAGGAGACTGAGTGTGGAAATCCAGAATAAGAAACTTAACAGGTTACCTTGTTGAATCTCCTTGTCTTTGACACCTGAATAAAGTAAAGAGCTAAGGTTGATCAAGTGAGTACGTTTTTGGGTTTTTTTTTTACATATTTCTTTATTTGGCTGTGTTGGGTCTTTGTTGCAGCATGCGGGCTTCTCTCTAGTTGTGGCGTGTGGATTTTTTCTCTCTCTAGTTGTGGTGCGTGGGCTTAGTTGCCCCACAACATGTGGGATCTTAGTTCCCCCACCAGGGATCGAACCCTCATCCCCTGCGTTGGAAGGTTGATTCTTTACCACTGGACCACCCGGGAAGTCCCAAGTGAGTAAGTTTTTAAGCCAACTAACTTGTTGACTACGGATTAGAACGTTGTGCAAGAACACTGAGGGAGAAAAATAACTAAAATTTGGTTTCTATTGTCGAAGAAGTTTAGTGTCTAGGTGGGGATAGAAAGATTAAATCATAAAAATAAATAAGAATGTTATGATCTAAGATGTGCCACGAGGCTTGCAGGGTAATGAGTCAGTGAGAAAAGACTGGGAGGTAGGTGAGATGGGATGTTCTGGGGATGGTGGCAAACCAGCTTGAAAGATGCATAGGTTACAGGTAGATGTGTCAGGTAATGTGAAATTCTAAGGAGCTTGCAATTTATTCTATGAGAATGACACACCGTTGAAGGTGGATGAGTTGGGAGTAATATGATCACCGGGATATTTTAGGAAGGTCATTTTAAGGAAAAATTTGAGGAAAACTGGAACAGTGATTCTCAAAATGAATTTTTACCTGAACTTGAAGAACTATCTCACTCTGATCATGGTAGGATGGTTGTCATGTGTCCTAGGGGTGCTCCTTCCTGACTGTTGAAATCATTGGTGTAGAGGAAGAAGAGGTTTCCATTAAAAGTTAAAGTGGAGGAAGAAAGTGAGAAGGATCTTGACTAGAGGATGGAGACAATGGAAAATAGGAATAAAATTCAAGGGATGAACATGAGTCACTTGAAAGAAGAATCTAAAGGAATAGCTCAAGTCTGAAAATAGCTTAGAAGATGGAATGAAAACCTGAAATTTACTGTGACGAGTAGACAAAGGGAGATTGTTATAGATGTTCAATGATTGATGATCTGGTTCTCTGATACACTAAATGCTGTTGCTTATCTTGTGCCACTTGGAGAACCAATTAGAACCTGCTATGATATGTTCATTGAATTGCTCTCCAATGGTCATATTCTCACCATGAAATTCTATAGCCAGATTATGAATGGGCTTGAAGAACCACCCAATGGTTTTCAGCAGAAGAAGGATGTATTAGTACTTGTAGCAGATTCCCCTGGATGCAGGAAGCAGATGGTATTAGAGAGACATCAATAGTTGTGTGGAGATCATTTAGGAGCTTAACGGGACCCTGATGGGAAAAGATAGTTCTGGAGTCGACCTAAGTGATAGTAATGGGAGATGCACGGAAGGAGATATTAAATAGGTTAAGACTTGCTTCCCCCCTCCCCCAGCCCTGGTCCGTCCCGGATGTGGAGGGGAAGATGGAAAAAAGGCTTTCAGCTTGGGCACCTGGCTGGACGGTGGTGCGTTAACTACCGAATACACCAGTTAATGATAATGTATAGAAAAGCAAGAACACAAAATTTTAGTGTTTTGATAAAATGTATGAGGTACATGATCATTTGGGCAGCCATTGGGAGCCAAGATAGCTTAATTATAACACGTTCACATCTAATACATAAGTCTATCAGGTCCTAGAGTTTATTTTGGCCTGAGATGTTTTCCCTAACAGTGTCACTTAATAGGACATATAGGGAAGGGACCAGCCACAGATGTCCACTGGAATCCCACAGCCTGCAAACTGTCTTTCACATCTCTAATCTCCTAACACTTTTTTAGTTTATAATCTCCAATAATACCTCTCCCTCAAGGATCTCTCTGAAAGTTTATTGGGGATTATCTTTGCAGAATTAGAATTGCCCAATATTGTGTTAATTTATTGTTTGACAAACATGTCAAAATAAATATCAGCTTTTACAACTGGGCTAAAGAGGCAGTTTTCTGTTTAAAAAGCTAGGCTCTTCAGTCACCATTCACCGGCACTTATCAGATACAGTATTGTTTAGCTCATACTTTATTGAGAATGTTCATATCTTTGTGAGTCAGTCTAGACTGTTGTCATTTGCTCTTCATTAGGCTTATTTAGAAAATGTAGTAAGTAAAGAAGATAATTGTTCAGCTATTTAATGTGCTTTCATATAGAGCAGTGGTTCTAAATAGTTCTATAATAAGATTTCTTTATATAACTTTTTATATTCTCTAAACATTTCAAGTTTTAAAAATTTCTATTAAGCTTCATTATCAAGTTATAACTTTTTTCACTTTTTATCAGAGTTTCTGATTAATGCAAAATTACCAATGTTACCCAATGAGTCCATAAATTTCCAGTCTAAATTAAAGAAACGTGACATGAGGGTTAGTCTGTGAAACTTCATCTTAGGTAAATGTAATATTTCAATTAAAAGATATTAACAGTGACTCATCAGCTTTTATCAGTTAGGATCCAATTTGGTCGAATTTAACAAGGCCCAAAATAAGAGTGGCTTAAAATCGGTTTATTTCTCTTTAGCCTAAAATCCCAAAGTAAGGATTCTAGGGCTGGCATGACAGCTCTGCTCCATGCAGCTCTGAGGGAACCACAGCACTCCAGCATCATCCCCAGGTGTGGGAGGCTGATAATGACCTTCAAGGATATCACACCCTAACCTGGGACTTTAAATGTTACCTTATTTAGGAAGAGAGTCTGCAGATGTGATTAAGTGAAGAATCTTGAGATGGGGGAGATTATGTGGGATTATTCATATGTGGATCCTAAGTGCCAGCACATGTATCCTTGTAAATGGAGGTAGAGGGAGATCAGACAGACACACACACACATACACACACACACACACACACACAGAAAACAGAGCAGAGAGAGATTTGAAGATTTTGGCCTTGGAGGTTGGAGTAATGTGGCCACAGCATTCCATTCTAAGTTTTGAATTCGAAGAGTAGATTCTTCCCTAGAACCTCTGGAAGGAGTGTGGTTCCAGATACCTTGATTTGGACTTCTAGTCTCCAGAACTGTGAGAGAATAAATTTCTGTTGTTTCAAGTCACCAAGTTTGTGACTTGTAATTTGTTACAGCAGACACGGAACACAAATACACTAGGATATGGTATATATTCTCATGGTTCAAGATAAGCAAACATCTCATTCATCTTCTAACCAAGGATGTGTAGAAAGAGAAATGTATATATTCATTGACTCACTTATTCATTCAACAAATATTTATGGAGAACCTATTATATGGCAGGCACTGTCCTGGATGTTTGGAATACACCCATGGAAAACAAAAAGACTCCTTTCTTCTTGGAACATGTTTTCTAGCAGGGGAAGACAAATGAAGATAAACCATAAAAAGCAAATTATATATCATATTAGAAGGTGAAAAATTCAATGGAAAAAATAAAACCTATAGCACAGTAAAAAGAATTGAGAGGGTCAATTTAAAAGCTGGGCAAGCTGCAGTTTAAAATAGATTGGTCATGGTAATCCTCACCTCATTGAAAACGTGGGATTTGAGAGGGTAAAAGTTAACCAGAAGAGCTCTCCAGGAAGAAGAAGTGTATAGAGCAAGGATTTTGAGATATGAAAATGCCTCACATGTTTTGGAAACAGCAAAAAGGCCAGTATGATGATGGAAGATAGTAAAAATGGTAGATGAGGTCAGAATGGGAAGGAGGGGACCATTAAGTAGCATCCTATAAGTTATAGTAAGGTCTTTGATTATTCAGTTGGGCAGCTATTGGAAGGTATGAGCTGAAAAGTGACATAATCTGATTTAATTATTAAAAGGATCATTCTACCTGCATTGTTGAGGATAGACTGTAGGGGATCAGCGTAGGCTCAGAGAGACCTATTAGGGGGATTATTGTGGCAATCTGGGCAAGATCTAACAGTGGTTCGGATTAGAGTTGTACAGTACAGACGGAGGGAAATGATTAATTTCTGGAGAAATCTTGAAGATGAAGTCAACAGAATCTCAGAAGATTGACTAGGAGGTCTGAGGGGAAAAAGAGGAATGAAAGATGACTCCAAAGATTTGAGGTTGACCAACTAAAAGGTTGATAATATTACCAAGGAAGATGATATTACCGAGTAGATGAGGTTGGTAGGTGAGGATTTGGTGGGGTGGGGGTAGGTGGTGAGGGGAAGGCCAGGGTTTCAATAGTGTTTGAGCTATTAGCCATCTGTACAGCGATGTGAAGTGTGCGTCTGAATGTATGAATCTGGGCGAGAGGTCTGCCAGGGAGACCTCTGCTTCCTGCGATAACATACTAGCTTATTTCAAAGCAGTACTCTTACCAAGAATTACTAGAAAATCTGGGCAAATTTTTAAAATAATTGTTTGAAGGTATTGATAAGCTCCCAAAGCAGCAAAGATTTGAGAGAATTCCTTCAGACAGAAGTGAAATGATTCCGATGGGAGCGTGGAGATGCATTAATCAAAACATTAGAAACAGTGAGTTTTGACATGTTTTCTGAGAATTCAACAGAGGGGAGAAAAGAAATGAGATGGTAACTGGCAAGGTAAGTGGGGTCAGAAGAAGATTCTTTTAAAAATGGATGAAATAGAATGTAAATTGGTGCAGCCACTATGGAGAACAGTATGGAGGTTCCTTAAAAAACTAAAACTAGAACTACCATATGATCCTGCAATTCCACTCCTGGGCATATATCTGACAAAAACTCTAATCTGAAAAGATACCTGCACACTTATGTTCATAGCAGCACTATTTACAATAGCCAAGACATGGAAGCCACCTAAGTGTCCATTGACAGATGAATGGATAAAGAAGATGTGGTACATATATACAATGGAATATTACTTAGCCATAAAAAATAATGAAATAATGCCATCTGCAGCAACATGGATGGACCTAGAGATTATCATACTAAGTGAAGTAAGTCAGACAAAGACAAATATCATATCACTTATATGTAGAATTTTTAAAAGTGACACAAATGACTTATTTACAACACAGAAAAAGACTCACAGACATAGAAAACAAACTTGTGGTTACCAAAGGGGAAAGTGGGGGAGGGATAAATTAGGAGTTTGGGGTTAACATATACACACTACTGTATATAAAATAGGTAAACAACAAGGACCTAGTGTATAGCACAGGGTACTATACTCAGTATCTCATAATAACCTATAGTGAGAAAAAATCTGAAAAAGAATATATGTATGGATAACTGAATCACTTTGCTGTACACCTGACACTAACATAACATTGTAAATGAACTGTGCTTCAATAAAATAAATATATAAATAAAAATGGGTGAAATATAATCATGGTCGTATTCTTTTGAAAATAATCAAGTAGAAAGGAAAAGTATCGATGATTTAGGACAGACAGGGGGAGGATGATTGGCATGAAGTCCTGCAGAAGGCAGGGGAAGTGGGATCACCACCCACGTGGAGCAATTGGCAAGAATGACAGACATTAAGGAGGTTCCTGAGCGCTGCACATAACACGTTCCTTCACACCATTGACCAGAACTTCAACGTGTGATCACATCTACTGACTGTAAGAGAGATGGAAAGTATTGATCCTCATTCTTATTGGCTATCTGCCTCTGCCCAGCTTTTTTTTTCTTTTTTAATTATTGAGGAAGGAGCAGCAGACATAAGTTTAAGTGGGGAGGGGTGAGGGGAGCACACCTGCTGCTGTTTTGTCAACTACTACAGTATTAAGGCTTGGAGGGTCTACAGACAGATATTTAGCTTTCTGGTATCAAATGATAATTCATCTAGCTGAGATGGGTTTTTTTGGTTTTGTTTTGTTTTTTTGCGGTACGTGGGAGCACAGGCTCCGGACGCGCAGGCTCAGCGGCCATGGCTCAGGGGCCCAGCCGCTCCGCAACATGTGGGATCTTCCCAGACTGGGGCACGAACCCGTGTCCCCTGCATCGGCAGGCGGACTCTCAACCACTGCGCCGCCAGGGCAGCCCTAGCTGAGATGGTTTTAATAAATTATGATAAACTCGAGTTGAAGGGAATTAGCAGGTATTTAATTATGTCAATTCTTTGATAAGTTATCTCCTTAAACCTTTAGTTATCCCATCAGGCAGGCCTTATGTTGCTTATTTAATTGATGGGTAAACTGAAGCTCAGACTGGTTAATAATTACTTGAATTTACATAGTCAATAATGCCAGATATAAACTTAGGTCTATCCAGCCTGAATACTCTATTTCCACAGCCTTTAGGTACCTTGGAACTATATCTTTAAAATAATCCCTGTCCTCCAGCATTTTCATTTCATGACGTATGTAAGTCAAATCATTATGCTGTACATCAATTGTATCTCAATAAAAATGAAAGAAGAAAAAGAAAAAAAACACAGTTAAGAGAGTACTACATATAGAATGGATAGACAGCAAGGTCCTACTGTATAGCACAGGGAACTGTATTCAATATCTTGTGATAAACCGTAATGGAAAAAATATGAAAAAGAATGTATATATATGTATAACTGAGTCACTTTGCTGTACAGCGGTAATTAATACATTGTAATTCAACTATACTTTAATAAAAAATAAATTTAAAGAAAAAGAGAGAGTACTACAGAAATTTCCAGGTGACAAAATATTTTAGCTGTTTCAATATCCTGACAGAAATTCATGTTGCTTTAAGAATATTTGTGCAGTGATTAAGTCTTAACCCAGCCAAAACATTTAATTAGTTGCAAAACGATAGATGCCATTACGAGGATGGTATTTCTTGTGCCAGAGATTCAGCATGAAATTGTTCCCTCAGTCTAAAAAGAATATATTCATTCCTATGAGATATCATTATTATTTTAATTTGTTAATATGCCTTCAACTCTACTAATGCTTCCCTTGTCACAATCTCTTCTTTCATTGTGCTTTTACTTCAGAAAAAAATTAATTTCTTAGTATAGAAACATGTTTTGATTATTTTCTTTGTGATAGAAATTTAAAGCATTTATTAGAATTATTAGCTATTATGTGGCTATGTAGTAGTTTATGACTATCCCCACTACAAAGTTTAAACTTTGCTGTCTTAAATAAATTTGTGAGTGGAAAAGTAGCTTCAAGAAGTTAGTCATCTATTTTCTAAATTTTGATGCATGAACATAACATAATGGCGAGAAACTTAAAGCTTTCCTACTAAGATGAGGAAGAAAGCAAGGATGTCCCCCCTCACCCCCCTTTTTAACATCATATTGGAAGTTCTAGCTAATGCAGTAAGACAAGAAAAGGAAATACAATGTATATGGATTGGGAGGTAAGTAAGTAACAAAACTGTCTTTGTTTGCAGATGGCATGGTCATCCATGTTGAAAATCTGGCTTTCCCAGATTCAAATCCAGTCATGGTATTCCATTTACTGCTCCCTGTTATCTTCAGATGAAGACATACCAGTCTTCCAGACTCTTTAAGACTTTGTCTCAGCCTTCCTCTCTAGTGTTATCTTTCCTACTCCATATCCTAGCTCCCTATACTTCAGCTGTTCCAAACTTCTTTCAGAACCCCAAACATGCAATACTGTATTCTCACCTTCGAGCACGCTCGTCTTGGGCCTTGGAATACCCTTACATTGGTCCTTCATTTGGATACTCTCCACGTATCCCTCAAGACCTAGCTCAGGCATCCCCTCCAAGACACTCTCTTTGAAGGTCAGCCTTAATCAGAATCTCCTCACAGCTTCTCCCCTAATAGCACTGGACTCCCTCTGCTCAAGTCTCACCACATTACACTCTGTTGTAGTTACCAGTTTATGCGTCTGCCTCTCTACTTTCCTCAGTAACTAGAAGCGTCTTGAGAGCAGGGATTTTTCTTAATCATCTTTATATCCTTGGCCACGGCATCGTTCCTGGATATAGGTTATAATCAAGGTTAATCATATGAATAAATGATCAAGTGACTAAGTAAAAACATTTCCAAACTCACTTTGAAAATACTTCTTACGTGTATCTTTCTTCTCTTTACCCACTGGCATTTTTCATTTCAGTTTTTATCCATTACAAATAGAATGCTGTAATGATGCCTAAGAAATTTCTTTGAATATAAGGTCCCTTCCCTCTTTCCTTTCTTTTGTTCTATAAACACACACACACACACTCCTCTTCTACGTCTATCCTGAAGACTATTATACTAGACTTTCTTAAACACTGCTGTCTCTATTCACTCCCTTGATCGTTTTTTGCCAGTAAAGCTCCACTAATTCAGATTATGTTCATTTACCTCATCCATGAAATGTTCCCTCACTATTCTAGCTCTGAGATTTGAAATCCTTCAGCTGAATTCCTTCAGTTTTTGTTGTGCATACCTCAAATTTTGCCATGAATGAATGTACAACATGGATTACAGTCCGAACCAGATTATGAATCTCTTGGGAGAAAAGATTGCATTTTATATGTTTACACCCTCTACAGAATAGAATCTTGAATTGAGAACATAGTAGGTGCTCAGCAAATACTTAGTGATTGATTCCATGGTATTTGTTTGGAATTATTTATTGGCATTTTCATGAAAATATTCTTAGACACAAATTGGATGCTCACACATTAAGATGTTTCATCTTTTTTCAGTAGGACCTTGTGGATTTCTGCATTTTTGTTTACACTACACTTTTGTGTTCATCTCCAGGTATCTGTGCGGATGTTTGGTTAGAATCTTACTGTGTTAAGATCTTAAGGTGTAAGGCTAAAGAGCAAAAAGTTAAGCACCTAGTGTAGAATGATCCCTGGGTCTTATTCCAGCTGAATAACCTCAGGAAAGTTACTGAATTTCAAAGCCTCAGTTTCCTTATCTGTAAAGTAGAGAAAATGAGTTCCTATTTCATAGACTATTGGGAGAATTAAAAGACAAGGAGCATCTGTCAACTTAAAAGAAAAGAACTGTGGAGAGGGGCTTCCCTGGTGGCGCAGTGGTTAAGAATCCTCCTGTCAATGCAGTGGACATGGGTTCGAGCCCTGGTCCGGGAAGATCCCACATGCTGCAGAGTAACTAAGCCTGTGTGCCATGACTACTGAAGCCCGTGTGCCTAGAGCCCATGTTCCACAACAAGAGAAGCCACCACAATGAGAAGCCTGTGCACCACAACGAAGAGTAGCCCCCGCTCGCCGCAACTAGAGAAAGCCCGTGCCCAGCAACGAAGACCCAACACAGCTAAAACTAAATAAAATAAAATAAGTTAATTAAAAAAACAATTAATTAGAACTGTGGAGAGTGAATTGTATATCCAGCAAAACTATCCTTTAGGAATGAAGACACTCTCCTATGAATGGAAACAAAACATAATTTGTTACTAGCAGATCACCCTTAAAGAAAGGCTAAAGGAAGTTCTTCAGATGAAAAGGAGAAGATGAGTGAAAAACTCATGGAACATCAGAAAGAAAGAACCATGGAAAGAACAGAGATATGGGCAAATATAATAGACTCTTATTCCTCATGTGTTTTACAAGTATACAATGTCCCTTTTTTGTCCATTATGATGTTTTTAATTTTAATTGCCTTTTAAATTTAATTTTATTAATAACAACAACAAAAAAGACATGGAGCATCTAAAATATTTAGCATAGTGCCTGACACAGAACAAAAGTGCTTGATATACACTAATTTTTATTATAAAAAAGATTCGGGGTTTCCCTGGTGGCGCAGTGGTTGAGAGTCTGCCTGCCGATGCAGGGGACACGGGTTCATGCCCCGGTCCGGGAAGATCCCACATGCTGCGGAGCAGCTAGGCCCCTGAGCCACGGCCGCTGAGCCTGTGCATCCGGAGCCTGTGCTCCGCAACGGGAGAGGCCACAACTGTGAGAGGCCCGTGTACCACAAAAAAAAAAAAAAAAAAAAAAAAAGATTCGACGATCAAGTCCAAACTTCTATAAGGCAAATAAGATCTAGAGAGTCATATGACTTGCTGAAGACCACTAGTTTATGAGAGAAATGCCCTGGAAAAAACACAGGTCTCCTGACACTGAATCTAATGTGTCTTCTAATTCCTTATTGCTTTGCAGTCTGACTAGAGTCTGAGGATTCTCTGAGGGCCTTGTGAGTGTGTTCTACTTTATCTTATTATAGATGTGTATCACTCTGGGAGAGTTTGACATACATAATTTTGGAATTAAAAGAATAAAACAAAAATATTTATTTCATCATAGCTAGTTCCTTTGTTTTTCAAAGGGACCTACAGAATATGTTTTTACATGTACATTGATGCAAATTTCATTTAAATTTACCCTGAACTGAGTTGTAATCATATTTTCGGAAATGTTAACATTGTTCTGGGTTAAGTACAGTGGTATTTTTATCTTATGGGAGCTTATTGCTTTATTTCAGAGGTTGTTTTTTTTTTAATTCTACTTTGAGTTTAAGAATGCTCATAATTTTCCTCTTAAAAATAGATCCTACAGGCAATTTTAAAGAACACTTTCTTAAAATATAAAAAGAATGCCTGACTCCATTTTATGTTTGTTTAAATGATGGAAAGCAAGGAAATTCATTACAGACTAGTTTCCAAGGCAGGGGTGGGGTGGGAGTGGGTAGTGATCTGCAATAAACTTTTAATAGAACTTTGAAGGTAAAACTGTACTATTTATCAGGAAGGATACTTTTCCGTATTTTTATGAATATTCAGCTATAACAATAATGATTTGTTTGGCTCCTTTAGAATCATAGGTCTTTTGAGAGTAAGAAAGATTGCCCCAGAGAGAGATGAATCAACTCTCGTGCATTGGTAAGAAATGAATCCCAATTCCTTCTTGTTTTTTTTTCCTTCCAAAAAAATTGTATAAATGAGGAAGTAGTGCCAAGGGCCTATTAGTAATAGTTATTTCCTAATTGCAGCGGGAAGCATCCTGCCTGTTTAAATAAATATTGTTAACTCTGACCTCTCACTTTGCCAGGACTGATAAGGCCATTGTTTGGCCTATATGGAGCACATACAGTATACACAGCGTGGAGAGAAGCAGGAAAACAGGAAACAATAAATCAGAAATTAGAGCCCTGATTGTTGTAGCTAATTACATCAGGCTTCTGCTTAATTTCTCACTCTGTCATTCTAACCTGATTTTCTTGCCAACAGACTGCAAATTGCTGGTGTCACGTACATTCAGCAAACAATAATCCTTAGTTACCGTGACTGACAAATGAATGAGCAGAAGATAGTTTATTATGCAAGGATGAACTGAGACATTCACCAGATACCTGCCTAGATGCTCTTTTAATTCACTTACCTAGATGTACTGCATGATACATTTCTCCAGGAGCGGAGAGTTTGGCATCAAGACAGCTTAATTAGATTTGTGGCTTGGTTTGATAATAGTGAACAAGAAGAAAAGATGGTCCTGCGAAAGGAAGGGAGGAAAGAGGTTGGCTTGGACAAAGAAAGAGATAAAGTGGTAACTTAGCTATTTAAGTCAAATCTGAAAATAATACGTTTAGGGTGAGTGAGATTAGTCAGCACATTATTGAATGTTAATCTTGTCTACACATAAATGTGGTGAGCTAACTTAGTATTTTCAACCCATTATGGCTTGATGACTGAAATTCTAAATCACGTGTGTTAAGAAAGAATGATAAAAGTGAGACGTTCTTATTCAAAATTAATTGTTGAATTACTCCCAGATTCTACTTCTGTATGTAGATTATACATGTCAATTCAATTTTCCAGGATCCCAGTCCACTGTTGTTTATACAGTCTAAAATCAACTTTCCTTTCCTCTAACGATTTTACAAAATTTACATGGCTTCCATACTTTAAACAACTGTGCTAGAGCCCCTGAAGATGGAATATGGAAGAACTAATTGAGGAGAATTTTCACTCTGTTGTTATTTGATAAATTCTCATATTCTGGGTATATTTTCTACCTTTATAGTAGTGTTTGCTTATTAGATCATCCAACTGCTGAGAGGATCCAGAGCTGGCAACCTACTTCGCCCAGGCTCTCTGCTTCTTTGGTGCTTAATAAAAAATTACATTATTTTGTTTAACTGAAAGTACTGTGTATGCTAGCTATTTAGAATGAAACTGTTTTTCGGCTTAAAATAAAATTTACTTCAGCCCATTTCCCATGGGCTCTGATTTTACCACTGTCTTGCTTTGGTGTCATTTTCAGGGGAAGAGAAAGTGAACTCAACACAGGGAAGTGGGGGGGGGGATCGCAACAGACCCTCCCCCAAGTCACAAAGGATGTGGCAGAGCAGCGGGGTCCCATTTTTGGAAACCCCTGTTTCACTTGGTAAAGCAAGGGTCAGAGTTAACTGTTTATTTAAATATGGAGGTGATGTCTTACTTGCCAATGATGAAGTTGGAATGTAGGCCAATTAAGCATCCCGGAAATCGGTCAAAGGGTCAAAAAATAGAGTAGAATGGGCCAACATAGGTGCTGGTCCAAAGAAGAGAGGGAGAAGAATATTTTATTCTTAGTGTCTTTGAATATTTCTTCTGTATAATGTGTTTAAACCTCTCTGAACCCCAAGCTGACTTTCTAAGAGTCCATCTTAATATCATTTTTTTTTCTTTTATCCATGTTTTCAGGCATATGTGATAAATATGTGTTAAACACCCCTTGTGTGACTGTTGTTCCCTGCAGGGGAGAAAGCTTAATATAGGAGAAATGAATCATAAAGTCATTGCTCTCAAAAGCAGTTGAAGGAGGCACACTTGAATTTCTAAAACATGCGTTAAATATAACAAACCGGAACATAATCTTCTAGATACCTAAATGTGTGGTATTGACAGTTAGGACTGTGGAATTTAAAGGGACCGAATTTTTCAGAGAAGGCTTAAGGGGTATAATTTGGCATGAACTTGGAAGGATAAGTAGCATTTGGATAGCTAGAGAGAAAGGAGGAGGCATTTTAAGCAAGGAAATTTTTTTTTTCTTTCTTTCTTTCCTTTTTATTGAAGTATCTAATTTCAGAACATTTTCAGCACCCACAAAGAAATCCTGTACCCATTAGCAGTCACTTTCGTTTTCTTTTTTAATTTTATTGAACTATAGTTGATTTACAATGTTGTGTTAATTTCTGCTGTACAGTGAAGTGACTTAGTTATACATATATATTCTTTTTCATATTCTTTTCCATTATGGTGTATCATAGGATATTGAATATAGTTCCCTGTGCTCTACAGTAGAACCTTGTTGTTTATCCATCCTATATATAAAAGCTTACATCTGCTAACCCCAAATTCCCACTCCATCCCTCTCCCAACCCCCTCCTGCTTGGCAACGACGAGTCTGTTTTCTATGTCTGAGAGTGTTTCTGTTTCATAGATAGGTTCATTTGTGTCATATTTTAGATTCCACATATAAGTGATATATCATATGGTATTTGTCTTTCTCTTTGTGACTTACTTTGTATGATAATCTCTAGTTGTACCCATGTTGCTGCAAATGGCATTATTTCATTCTTTTTATGGCTGAGTAATATTCCATTGTATATATGTACCACATCTCCTTTATCCACTCCTCTGTCGATGGACGTTTAGGTTGTTTCCATGTCTTGGTTATTGTGAATAGTGCTAAGCAAGGAAAACCGATTAGAAGAAGTGGGTAAAAAACATGGCAAAACTGGAAATAGGGAAATGGGTGGTAAGGAGGGAAAGGGGGCAAGTGTGGTTGGATGGATAGAGAAAATGGGCCAGATATTGAGCATCACAGGAAGGGTTTAGACTTAGTGTTGCAGGTAATGAGACTTCTCAGGGATCCCAGATTAGGGAGAGGAGAGGCTGGAACGAGCATATCAAATTAGAAGACCATTCAAAGTATCTAAGTTTGATGTGAGGGTCTAGTCTAGGTGTTGATAGTGAGGGGAAAAAACACAAAACAAAACATGAACTCAAAAGCAGAGATTGGCAGACAGGATGAGATTCCATGGAGAAGATAAAGGGGAGGGTTGAGTCAAAAATGACAGATTTGCCACTTGGAAGAATTATCTTTGCTTTGGTGAGAATGGAAAATTTGGATAAATTGGGAGTTTGGGATTGGCAGACACACACTACTACAGGTAAAATAAATAAACAACAAGGTTCTATTGTATACCGCAGGGAAATATATTCAATACCTTGTAATAAAAAAAAGAAAGAAAATTTGGAAGAACAAGTGTTTAGATGGAAAGATGGAGGGCATCAGTTTCCAGAGGAGAGAAGGAGGAAGGAACAGAGTTCTTTAGCTGTCATGAGTCTTCCAGATGCCTTATCGGTTACAGACACATGTATTAGCACAGACACACAGACTTGTCCGAGGACAGTGTGTGTGACAACTGCGTGAACTGTGTCACACCTGGAAAGGTTTGTTGAGGGGAGATGACAACCTGATGAAACATTGCCAAATGCTGCCCCTTGAATACCAGAGACAGCACGATGTTCAGGACAGGGGAGGGCATGTGTACAGAGAAAGCCACCACAAAGAACTGTGCCTTCTAAATGGAGACGCTTCTCAGACTCCCACTTCCTCATCAACTCTGGTCAACTCTAGTCTTCAAAGTGCCTCAGGATGGTGGTTCTTACATCTGCTCTGCTTGGGTTTGGTGAATTCTGCTGGTTGACTAGTATGTGACTGCCTGTCTCCCACTTTGCTTTCACTTTAAATAGTAGGCTTTGGGGGTCAAGTGTCTGACCTCATCCCATCCTCTCGTGATTGGCCTTGCAGCTCCTGAGTCACCGGTCTCCACTGGAAGGGACTCAACAGTTCAGAATAGTTATCGAGATAATCTTCCATTTCTCCCACTTCTTTGACACCTGAACCTCTACAACACTAGACAAAAAAGACTGATACTTCCGCTGGTCCCTTTGCTTTACTCTCTTCACCCTCCCTGCCAGATGGCTTAGGGCCAAAAATCAAAGTGGAAGCATTTGCACTTTTTGCATTTGCCTCTATGACAATTTCACACTTTTGTGCAACAGAAAAGGGTATAAGTGTGAATTGCGTGACTTGATTGTTCCATGTGAATACAATAGGGAGAGCACAAGCATACATCCTTATCCAAGGCAGTTCATATTAACCCAGATCCGTTTTGAGGTGCAGGGAGATTCTGAAGATTCAGATCACTCCCCAAAGGAGAGCCATGCGTACCACCTTTGATTGTGACAGGGGATCCTTCTAAATGAAACCTAGATAAAATTCGAGGTTGAATTTTGTACATGAGCCAATCAGAGTTTTATGGAGCCCAAGGCTTTGTTTGCAATGTCCAATGAGGCTAAGACTTAAGATAAGTCATTAATCTGGTTTTATTTTTTTATCCTGTTTAAAAGCCAGTGTTAACAAACTTGTTTTATTCTCCCCCTTTCTTTTTTATTCTCCCCTTTCTTTCCCCATAGACTTTAAACTGTTCTCTCTCTACGCAATTTTCATTGGTGAATGCTTTGCTATAAATGGGGTGCTCTGTAAGGGTTCAAAATTTTCATTTTAATCATGATTCCCAGAATACTTAACTTTTAAAAGAGCCTCAGAATCTTCCCTTGTTCTTTTTAAACAAAATTTTTAATATTCTTGCTTTCTTGGACCCTGATGACATCATAAATGAGAATGTAACTGCAAGCGTATGCAACTCATTACTGCAGCTCTACCACACCTGTGCTGCACCATGTCTGTAACAGACTGGGCTGAGTGCCCAAGCAAGCGCCTGTAAACGAGGTTGCTTCAGGCAAGATCCCGCTGGGGAGGAATACTGCTTTCTCTTTAAAAACTATTAGCTCTTGGGGCTTCCCTGGTGGCACAGTGGTTAAGAATCCGCCTGCCAATGCAGGGGACACGGGTTCAATCCCCGGTCCAGGAAGATCCCACTTGCCGCAGAGCAACTAAGTCCGTGTGCCACAACTACTGAGCCTGCATGCCACAACTAGTGAGCCCACGTGCCACAACTACTGAAGCCCGTGCACCTAGAGCCCGTGCTCCACAACAAGAGAAGCCACCGCAATGAGAAGCCCACGCACCGCAACGAAGAGTAGCCCCTGCTCACCGCAACTAGAGAAAGCCCGTGCGCAGCAACGAAGACCCAACGCAGCCAAAAATAAAATAAAGTTTAAAATATGTATATTAGTTCGCTGAGCTTCTTCCTATAAGACCATAAGAACAGAAAGATAGAAGCTAAAGGGAGAAAAGCACAATTTTGCTAAAATCCAGTTAATCCCCCTCATGAAAAAATATTAACAAGAGTTGTGATCTTTGTACTTTGCTGATTTATTCCAAGAGCAAAAAATCCCCTTAATTTTAAGCTTTGTTTCTGGAGATGTTAAAAGCATAAGTATTAGTATCTGGAGTTCAGCTGAGGGCTCTGGGGGCCTTCAGGATTCCCCTTATTCATCAGCTCCATCAACCACTTCCTCACCCCCCACAAGGCGCCCCCTATTGATCCATGTCATTGAAACAAAGCAGTGAACTTGCTATGCACACTGGCTTAAATACAATTACTAAAGGAAATTAATTTACAATCATATAGTCACCACAGAATTATTCTAGGTAGGAATTCCAAAGCCATCACAGTCTAGAAAGGCAAACCCAAACTCAAAATGCAGGTCCTTGTGGACAGCATTTAGAACAGCAATGCAGGTCCCTGTGGACAGGTCCCATAGAACAGCAATGCAGGTCCCTGTGGACAGGTCCCATAGACCAGCAATCTCTACAACAGTTCTTGCTGTTTCCCAGCCCAGCTCTCTTCACTGTCCCCATCTTCCTACTAACAGAAGTCCACTTTTATCCAAGGGGGCACGCCCAGCCACAGATCAGCTTCCTGGCCTCTTTTGCTGTTACAGATGCCGTGCGACACAGTTCTAGCCAATGGGAAGTTAATAGCAGTTTTTAGGGCTTCTTGGAGAATTATTTCAAAAGAGACAATCGACTTTGCTCTTTCCTCATTTTCATACCTGGACAAAAAAAATATAACGGTAGAGGTAGTCACCTTGTGACCGGAAGTGAGGGGTGTAGGGGACCAAAGCTCAGTGCTGACAGTGGCTGGACAGGAAGACAGGACAGGCTCAGGTCCCTGAAGGCATCTCGAGTCAAAACCATAAAGCTTCTTGTGTGCAGCCAAGCCTATCCCAGACGGGTATAGTTTCAGAACTGAATTTTTCAGTAATGCTACCAGACATGATAAAAAGCAATTCTGCATGTGTTTATGTTGAAGTACTAAATCTGTTCCTGGGATAAGATCATTAGTATTTATTGTATGCTTTTTAGATACCAGGCACCTGTTCTTAATGCCAATTCATTTCATCTTCATTGCTACACCAGCAGGCAAATGTCATGATGGGTCATTTTACAAAAGAAGAATCCGATGTTCAAGAGGTTGAAAAAATTTTCCCAGGACACACAGCTCCTGTATCAGATCCCAAAGTCCATTCTCTTCCACTGTACAATACTGCACATATCTACTGTTACTGCTTCCTAAATTTTATTTTAAATATCTTTATGATGAGATACCTCAAAAATATAGAAAATTATAGAGGATAATATGGCTAACACTGTGAATTCACTCCCTAATACTAAAATTGATCAGCATTTGCCAATTTGCTTCAAAAAATGTCTAAGAAAATAAAATATAGATCTATTCAAATATAGATCTCTGTACAACCTCCTGTTACAGTTCCTTTTCTATATCTCTTCTGCCGCTCAGCACTAAACATATCTTGAGGTCACTGTGTACATTCCCTGCTATTTTCAATAATTTTATCACACACATTTACGACCTCTCTAAGGCAGGGTTTTGTGTATTTTTATAAACAGTATATTGAATTTATAATTTTCCCCTCACATTATGCTTTTGAGAGTTAGGTATGTTGATACTTGAAGCTTGAGTTTTATCTACTATATTTTTCTTTATGTAAATGTACCAACCATTTACTTACCCATCTGCCTATACTGATTGGACATTTAAGAAGCTTCTAAAAGCTGCATCATAAACAGTTCTGCAATAAACACCTTGGATAAGTTTCGTTATATATATATCTGTGTTTCTCTGGAATACATACGTAGCTAGTAGAACCCCTGGACCATAGGATACACCAATTAACTCTGCTAGATATTGCTAAATACCTCTTCAATTGAGAGAAGTTTTCTCCACGTTCTTGCTGATACTTGCTTTGTTAGACTTTTCAAGGTCTTGCAAATCTGATGGGGTGTGAAATATTATGTCATTGTGATTGTTATTTGTATTTCCCTCTTTACTACAAAGGTTTAATATGTGTTAATATTAACCATTTGGACTTCTGCTTCTATTGTTTGTTCATACCACTTCCATATTTTTCTACTGGAATCTATGTCTTTTTATGCTGGAAGTTCTTTAAATGTGTTTGACACTATTTCTTTGGTTTGCATTGTTATGTATATGCATTGCATTGTGGTTTGTCATTTTACTTTATTTATAGGGTATGTTGTTTAAAAAAAAAAAGTTTTAACCTGCAATGGAGATAGATATAGCCATCTTTCCTCTTTTTTTGTGTGTATGTGGGTGTCTGTCTTGTCAAGAAATTCTCCCTAAAAGGAAAACCACACTGCTTTTCTCTGCTCACACACCACTTCTGATGTGAAACGTGTGAGGGGTTTTCCCACACCAGCCAATTCTCCAAATCTCCAGACACCAGCTGAGGGTTCTACAGTTCAATTTTGGCACTAACTAACTACCTGGACTTATCGCAAATCTTACAGGTGAAGGGCTCAATCCCACAAGACTGTCTCCCACTTTAAACGACAGCTGAAAGTCCCAGCCCTCTATAATTCTGACTGGCAGACTGTAAATCAGGGGTTCCTGTGACCCCTTCCTTGGGTTCAATGATTTGCTAGAATAGCTCACAGATAATTTGCTAGAATGGCCACTATTACCGACTTATGTTAAAGGATATAACTTAGGAACAGCCAAATAGAAGAGCTGCATAGGGCGAGGTATATGGGAAGAGGTGTGGAGCTTCTGTGCTCTCTGGGTGCCCCTCCCTCTCAGCACTTCTTTGTATTCACCCAGTTTCTTTGCTTACGGTTATGGGGCTTCATTACATAGGAATGATGGATTAAATCATCGGTCATTGGGGTGATTGCTTCTACTCCAGCCCGTCTATCCCAGAGGTTGGAGGTGGGTCTGAAAGTTCCAAGCCTCTAATCTTGTGGTTGGTTTCCCTAGCAACCAGCCCCCATCCTGGGGGAGGTGGGGCTTTCCAAAAGTCACTTCTTTCATCCAAACTCAGGTGTGGCTGAAAGGAGTTTGGTTTGGATGACAAAAGACATATCACTCTGGAGCTATTTCAGGAACTGGCAAAAAACACTAGTATTCTGACAAAATATGCTTGTAAAACTCCTGTCACTTAGGAAATTACAAGGGTTTTAGGAGCTCTGGCCAGGAGCTGGGAACAAAGACTGAAATACATGTTTCTTAGATCAAAATACCACACTCCCTGTTCCAAAATCATGGAGATATAATCCTATATTTTAATTTCTAGTGTCTGTTTATAAAAAGAACTTTTATAGTTGTAATTTAGTCGAATCTATCAATCATTTTCTACATGATTTTTTTCTGTATTAAGAAATTCTTACCTACCCCATCATGAAGATGTTATCTAATACTTTTCTTCTCAAGGTATTATTGCTTTGCTTTCCATATTTAGATCTTTAATCCATCGGGAAATGATTTTTATGTAAGATACAAGGTAAGGATCTAATTTTGCTTTATTTTACCATACAGATAAGAAATAATCTGAGTTTCTCTTTAGGTCTGTTCATTCACAATTTAGTCTGTTTCTCTCAGCAGCTACTGACCTTCTCTTAATTGCTCACCACTGAGATCTCCATTGTTTCCTGCAATAGCCTTACACACGACCCTCCCCATACTTTGTTCCAAATACAGCCTCGTTAAGCAGAGCTGTGTTGTGCTTTGTTTTCTTAATCTGTCTGTCCACCTAGGCACAGCTTCTGTGCCAGTACACTGGAACTGCAGCCAAGACAATGACCCTCTTTCCCCAAATGATACTCCTGGTTTCTGAGAAGAGCTCTAGGTGGGGACAGTGGACATCAATCTTCTCAATTAGCTCCTCCTGGCATGGAATCTTCACCCTGGAAGTGAGCTTGGGAAGCATTTTAGGCTCAGTATTCTCCACGTACTGCCCCTGGACCTAGAGCTTCCCTCTCTGTGAGTGGGAGTTGAGTTGAGGAACGAAGACAGGTTCTCTTGTCCAAGCCTGCCTGGAATAGTACTTCTGCAAGACAGAACTGGGGGCTGGATATGAGAAGTGCTGGTGGCCAGCCCCTCCCTGGGTGAAACCATATCCCTGCATGGGGAGCAAGGTGGAAAGGTAGTCCTGCCTTCTTGGTGGCATGTGCCTGGAGAAGACCTTCCTTCACACTGAGCTGGGGAGAGGAGGTATAAGTGTGTCGTGGCTTAAATGCCACAGATTCTCACTGTTCTTATCAAGATTTAGTAGATTTTCTTGAAACAGATGTTTTTTCATTTGCTCTATGCCCTTAGGCAAGTCTCCAAAGACTTTAAATGTTTTTTTATAATCTTCAGTAGGTAATGCTTTTTACTTGGGAGACTGTCCATCACACTTCTCACGTCATCATTTTGAAATACAGTTTTCAGATTGATTGACTTTGTCAGGTTAGGAAACTGCTGCCTAGTCTAGTTCAGAACTTCAAAAAATCATTAATGAATGTTGAATTCTATCAACTTACTTTTCATATATTGAAATAAATAAATAGAAATGTAGACTTTATAATGTAGAAAAGAAGTTAACATTTCTAGAATAAATCCTTTTTAGTTATCATGGATTTTTAATATGCCATTGAATTTTATTTACTAAAATTTATTCATTTTGCATCTATATTTATAAATGAAATTGATCTGCAATGTCGTTTCCATGTGCAACCCTTTTTTCCGGGGATCCACATTATAATAGCTTCATAAAAGACTGGGTAGCTCTCTTTCTGTTTTTCCTTTTCTTTCCTGAAACAGATGATATGAGGACATTTTTCTGTCCTTGAAACTGCAGCAAAAGTGACTTGGTGTTTATGCCTTGTGTCATTTTGGCTGAATTATATGTTTGACTATCCATTGGAATACAGTCACGGTTATTGGTTTATTAGAAATAAACTTTTTAACCACTTTTTCTAGTTTTCTATCTTGTGTCCCCTGCTAATTTATTAAGTTGCAATTTTTATTCATTTATTTTAATCAAATTTTTTGCTTTTATCAAATGTATTTAAGGCTATACAACTTACCTATAATACTGCTTTAGTTAACATCTTGCAGATTTTTTACAACAGCAGATTCCACAGAAACCTAAGGGGCTGAGGTACAGGTTGAGAAAAACCTGGATGCAAGCTGCGTGTAAATGGAAACAGGCTAGTTTCAGTGATGCAGAGAGGAGCACAGGAAGAAAAAAGAAGGAATTAAAGAGTGTCCATAAGACACTGCAGGGGAAGAAAAGACTTGGGAAAAGCTAGAGAAGAATAATTTCTCCTAACTTGCCCTCCTTTCCTTATTGAGTCATATGCCAAATTTTCAGGTTTGGATTAAAAGAAATATTCTACGTTTGGCAGCTCTCCGCTAGAAACTTGTATAAAATACACATTCTTTTCTGTTTCTCACTACCTGCAAAAACGAATCTTAACTTTTCCACTGAGCACATACATAAAATAAACAAATAAATAAAAGTTCAACTCTAATGGCTTTAATCTAATATTTTATTTCTCAGAGTATAATTGTTTTAGGTTTTAAATGGTCCTGTTAAAATATATTAAAATAATGGAGAAATGATTTGGCAAAGATCATGTGTCCCTTCGTAAGATATTTCCAAGACCGGATGCTGTTTGTTATATGGTAGGCAGAAGCATCATCGCTATGGATAATTAGTTTGGTCTTTGGGAATGTTTCCCAGATAATAGTATGGTGCCCCAGAGACTAAAATGAGCAATGTATGCAAGTCTTGAGTTCTAATTTAAGCCTAATCACTGTCACATTTGGATTCCTTGAGCAAATTACTTAATCCATCTCTGGGTCTCTCCAGAACACAAGGAGGACAATGCCTACTTTAAGACAATGTGAGATGTATTAGCAATTTGGTGATGATAAAATGCCTTGAAAATACAAAGCTGCTCTATTTAAATAAAGGTTAAGAATGCAGAAAACAAAGGAAGAATCAAGCTTGGGAATAGGTTAGGAATAATTCCGGGAAAAGCCCCTCAAGAAGTGGAGGCTCCCTGCTTGGGCCTGCTTTGCACAGCAGCTAAGTCAATAGACCACCCTGTGAAGGGAAGACCAGCTGAGGGACACTGTGAATTTCACACCGGATAAGCACAGATTAATTTGGTTCAGGTGTTTCTTTTATACGCAGAGGGAGAACATTCCAGTGTCCTGTAGCCCTCCTAGGCCTGAGGTGGTCTGTACTGAGGAAACACTGGGCTGTCATCTAAAACCTGTCAGGGTACCAGCTGGATGTAAAAGGTTTGAGCCCTGTGTGCTGACGTGTAAAATACTCAAGAAATATTTCAGAAGGAAAGAAGTTTTGCAGGTGCGTGTTTCCCTACCCCAAAACCTCAAGACCTCATGTGTTTCAGAATTTTGATTTTTCTTTTTTGGGGGGGGTGATGTAGGGATCTATCTATCTATCTTTCTATCATCTATGTATCTATGTATCTATCACCTATTAACATCACTAGTAGAAACCAAGGCATCACTCTCTAATCCAACACATTATTATCTTTGCCACAAGACACATGCGTGATATGAGTGGCACAAATAAACATAAATCATAAATAATCTCACATTAGGTCAAATTTTGCTGGTAGTTAATTTATTAAAATTTTTTTTTCAGCTTTAAGAATTTGGCTTTTGCATGTCAGAATTGCAGAAAGGCGACTGAGATCTGTTAAAAAAAATACAACTCTGAAGTTGAAACTGGAAGCTTAGCCTTGTGTAGGGCAGCATGCCTTGTGGTCTGCACTACATAATTCTGGGGGGAAAACTGTCCACTTAGGTAGGGATCATAATTATGATTTTAAAATGACCACAATTCATTTAGCTCACTATTAGTTTTTCTGATTTTTCTTAATTGAAATCCATGGGCCCATATATAAGCTCCTGGGGGAACAGGAACCCAATTAACTCCTGAAAAGGTGTGAACATTTCTTTGTACATGTGCATTTTTCCAGGGAGATGGTCCGTTCCTTTTTTTTTTTCCCCTAAAATCTCCAAGCATTCCGAGAAAAGTTCAGAAACTTCTGCATTAGGTCACTAAAACAAATGTTAATGACGCTCATTTAAAAGGTAGGATTACATTAGTATTTTAGTAACACGTTTCATGCTCTTTACCACAGCCAGGAAGGCCACACATTGGCCCCCACCCCCTCCTCTCTACTCATCTTGCCTCCCCTCCCCCTTTCACTGGGCTCTAACTCCACAGCCTTCTCTATGTTTCTTGTCTTCATTAAACCTGTCCCAACCTCAAAGCTTTTGTATTAGTTGTTTGCACTGCCTGGTGTCCCTTCGTAAGATATTTCCAATATCTTCCAGACTGGATGCTGTTTGTTATTTAAATCTCTGCTCAAATGCCACTTCTTCCGGGAAGCCTTCTATGACTACATACTCAAAAATCACTCCCCCTGTCAATCTCCACTGCATTGTTCTGCTTTATTTTCTTCATGATACTCACAGTTACAACATGGTGGTCCTCAGGGTACTTATCCTCTAACTGAAATAATCTTGTTTATTTATATATTTACTTATTTATTTTCTGATTCCCCACCCTAGAATGCAACTTCACTCTATCCTCTATGCCTAGAATACTGATTGCCGTTTAGTAGGCCACCCAGGAGTATTTGTATATAGAATGAATGAATAAGTGAATTAATTACACTCATTCCAGTAATAATGATGCTTATTGTAGAAAATAGGAACTGGTAAGTAATAGTTACAAGTTACTGTGTTAACTAGGGCAATTTACTTAGGCTCTTTAAAGTTGTTTTCTTAATCAGTAAAATAGATACCCACCTTGTGAGTTTATTGTGAAATTTAAATGAGTTACTGCATTTAAAATACTTGGCACACTAGAATACATTTGTTAAATAGTGCCATTATTAGTGCCATTTTACAAAAATTAGAACATGACTTAAAATGAGACAAAAGGCATATTCAATGAAATACAAATAGGTATCCTCTAAAATACATTAGTTAATATATGTGGAATCTAAAAAATAAAACAAACTAGTGATTAAAACAAAAAAGAAGCAGACTCATGGATATAGAGAACAAACTAGTGGTTACCACTGGGGAGAGGGAAGGGGGGAGGGGCAATATAGGGGTAGGGGATAAGAAAAAAACGGTTATTATGGGATTATAGGAAATCACGTGTGTGAAATTTTTGAAAATTGTAAAGCGCTATAGAGTTTAGAGAATCTTTCATGCAATAAAAAAGTTTAACAATAAAAAATTTTTTTTAATTAAAAAAATATACATTAGTTAAGATTCCAGATAAAATTATTTAAAGGTATAGCTAACACAATGTCATGGTAATATAAGTTTCAATACTGAAATGCAAAATCCTAAGAATTTTGGATTTGAATGTAGAACAAAAAGTGTTTTAGCAATTTAAGCATTAATTCTGGATTCTAATTTTTGAGAGTCAATAACATTTTGTTTATTTATTTATTTTTTTGGGCTGCGTTGGGTCTTCATTGCTGTGCTCAGGCTTTCTCTAGTTGCAGCGAGGGGGGGCTACTCTTTGTTGTGGTGTGCGGGCTTTTCATTGCGGTGGCTTCTCTTGTTGTGGAGCACGGGATCTAGGTGGGCAGGCTTCAGGAGTTGTGGCTCACAGGCTCTAGAGTTCAGGCTCAGTAGTTGTGGCGCATGGGCTCAGTTGCTTTGCGGCATGTGGGATCTTCCCGGACCAGGGCTCGAACCTGCGTCCCCTGCATTGGCAGGTGGATTCATAACCACTGAGCCACCAGGGGAGTCTAATCAATAACATTTTGAAACTAAATACATGCTTTCTATTTTATATTGACACAATATATAAACAGAATACCAAGTATTTAATCTTCATAATATCTAAAAACTCTCCAGAATTCAACATTAGTAATTCTTGAGAGAATTTGTGTGTCTTAAGTATTCATTTGTCCTTATAAAAGAAACACTCAAGAATATGCTGGCTAACTAGATAAATGGAGAATGTGATTTGAGGGATGAACTCCCAGAAACTAATTTTATTTTGGAGAATTTTGTTATTACCCTGTACTAGTAGAGCTAATGAGTGATTTTTCCATCTACTTAGTTCTAGCTAAAAAATTATTTCCACTTCAAATAGTATTTTCTCATTAAAGTTTTGTCAGTTGGTTCTCTATCTTGTTATGCTGAAAAATGTGGTTATAAATCAAATTTCTAAAACCACTGCATGTGTCCTAATTCAGTTCATTAAGTATCACACCCTAAATACTTCTTTTCTTCTGTTTTCTTTCCAGTGGTCCCTGACCCAAGCTTCTTTATCTCAACTTTGAAGGAACTATTTTATAGCTTAATAATATTTTAGAACTGAAGTAGTCCTCAGAAATCATCTAGTCCAATTCTCAACATCTAAAAATGAGGAAACAAGTCCAGAAAGAAGATGTGTCCCAGATCATCCAATGAATTAATGGAAGAGCAGAGGATAGAACTCATATCTGCCTTTCTTAGATCTCCAACCACTAATCCCTAAGTGGCAATCACCCCTCTAATGAGCACAGCCCAGGCTGTGGGGAGGAGTAACTTCTTAGGTAAAAAATCATAATCACAATTGCTCTTAGGTTGTCAGCTTTTCTTGGAGCAATCAGAGAGTTACTGCCCTAGAAAAGGGAGAGCACAAGGGAGAGAAAAATGTTTTCAATTGGAGATAAATTCTCCAGGGTCGAGTCCTGCCCTCCTTGTTCTCAAGATGATTCTTTGCTGTGTGAGTTTTGGGATGGCCCAAGGCTAATAATTATGTTCCTGCCCTTAAATTTTGTTTTCTTCTCTCTCCTCCTTCTATAAAAAATGTTGTTACCCTTGGATAAAGTCTAACAGGGACATGAGAAGGCTTAACAAATACATCCAGTTAAGCAGACTGCCTTTACGTAAACTTAATTTTAAAACTTGAGTCAATTATTTGGATAAGAAGTGTAAAGAAAATGCCAAAAGCTCTTCTTCCAAAACAGCCAGAAGATTAAAATAAGAATTCCACTTTTACATGGATTGTGCAGTCAACCCTGTAAGTCGTTGTGCCCATCGAGATATACCTGATTGCCTGCTTTTTTTTAAAAAAAGCAAACAAACAAAACAAGCAAACAAAAACACAGGGCTTTCCATTTGTATGTGTAGAAGTCCTAATAAAATGTTGCCAGTGTATTGAAATACACCACTGACGTTGTGTAAATCTTAGTTGTTTGTTCTCAGAATTTATGCCATCCTTAGACCAGGGTTTGTAATCTTAGTTTGCACACTCTGAAGGCAAGATAAGATTCCAAGCATTTCTAAAATAGTTGTTATAATTTATTGTCACTGCAGTGCAGTCAGATTTAAACCCTTTTGGACCCTGATGCCATGGAACAGCAATTCAGAGTTCAAAGGGGTAGGCCTACACATGCGATTAAGTTATCACTAATGGAACTACTATAACCCTTGCTATGCCCTGCCTTCTCCTGGTGTTCCAAAGATTATGTGACACCCAAAAGCCTTCAAATACCTATTATGCAGATTTTATTGTGTAAATCACAGGTGTCAAAGTAACACACATTCAATGAACTACTTCCTGCCTTGTAACACAAAAATTATTTTCACAATCAAGAATCATGTTTCCTCATGAACAGAACCTTCTCCTGACAGACCTCCAGTGCCAAATGTGGTTTCCATTTGCTGTTTTTGGATTTATTTGACTGTGCCAAAGTTCAGGTGTGCCAGCTCTTCCTAATAAGCCATTTGGATGAAAGCTTGGCTAGCTCAAAGGATCCTGATGTATTTTATGGCTGCCTTTTAAGATTATTGTTCAGAAATACCAAGTCTAATTTTGAAATCAATTAGCCATTGGGTCTGATGAGGTGTTGGCCCAGCTCAGGTTCACACCCGCTGTCCACAGATTATTGTTCACTTGAGCCGGGTCCTTAAGACTGCGCTGTTCCCAGCATCTGGTGGACATATGTCTGATGTTCTCGTAGAATGAGCTGATGGTTTAAATAGCAAACCGTAATGAAGAAAGCTTTGTAAGTTTGCTGTTGTTAGCCAGGAAAACAAATTTTTAATAATACTCTGTAAAAAAGAGAAGAGAGAAGAAAAAGAAAAACCCTACTGCTTTCATATTTTATTGTTCTATGACCCATGTCTAGGGAACCCAAGTCTTCAAAATACATGGTAGACTGAAGAGATGTAATGAGAAAAGAATCAAATTATCTGCTACCTACTAGTACCAGACATATACTCCTTTTTCCTTGGGTATTCCCCTCAACCAGACTGAAGGTATAATATCTTTCCCAGAAAGCTGCTTCCCAAAGGGGACTGTATCTTTCTACCACAGTCAATCAGCACTTATGAAGGTGCAAATTCTGCTTGGCAGGGCCAGTGCTTCTGGGAACAGTGCCAGAGGCCCCAAGCACCACCCATGCTGTTCAAAAGCCATGGCAGATAGTAAAATAAAAGGCTAAACTACCCCTTCCTTGGGTTTCCCACTCGCTTGGCCGCCTAACATTTTGGTAGAACAAGGGGATCTATCTGACTTGTTCTTTCATGAGATGCCACTGATTCCTCAACTGGGCCCATTATAAAGGTCTCAGAGGCAGCCAAACAATAGCGAGGTAAATATTGGGCATTTCCCATGATTTCTTTTACAGGCAAGAACATTTTCTTATTCTTTTCCCAACTCTGGGATAAATTAAGGTTTATGAATTTGCATTTATATAAAATGAAATTAATGTATATTGATAGATTATTTGTGCCAATGACAGTAAAGATTTAGTGGGCTGATCAGAGATCAGATGGTCTGGAGAACTATGTGCTATTTGTGGCTCTGTGCTTTTCTGCTGAGCCCTTAGTGAGGCAGGAAGGTCAGTGAGGCTGGCTGTGCCTTTATCACTTTCATCTCTCGCTGTCTCATGAAGGAGGCTCGCTGGTTGTCATTCATTCGATCAACACATTTTTATTAAATACCTACTGTATATTAGGCACTGGGAAAACAAGAAGGAGAGAACAGACCTGGTCCCTGAGGTCAAAAAGCTTACAATCCAGGGGAAAGAGAGAGTTAAAGAAGTCAAAAATAAACAATTGGATTTCAGCCTTCAAATAAGAAAAATGAGGAAATGAAATGCCAATTATATATTTCAATTATTATTTAGATCTTGAAAATTCAAACAACTTTTCTTAGCGATCACGTCATGCTCTGAATATTTTTGATAGGAGGAGTACATATTCTCAAGGGACAGGAAGTATAGCCTGTTAAATAATTTCTAGTGTATTTTAATCAAGAATTTAAAAGCTCATTCCCGTTTATTGAGTGTATATTATGTATGATCTCTCCATCATACTTTATCACATTTAATCCCTGCCCCCAAAATGTAGCTATTTACTAATGAAGACACGGAGGACCAGAACGGTTAAGTAATATGCATCCTATCACAGAGCCTGTACATTAGAGCTGAGATTAAATTAAGGTACTACTCGGCTCCAAGGTCCATATTCTTTGCAACATTATCGTCTCTCAACAGTCCATCTCAATAATGCTAAGTAATAAAAACTCCTTTCATTATCCCTGAAAGTCATTATCATTGAATATCATTATCATCAGTTGATTAAGTGCTTAGCAAATTCGCTCTGAACTTGCTACACATGCAATACCAAGTCCTGCCAAATGCAAATGGTGGACACACTTACGAGCCTCTACCACCTTTACATATTTAAAAAGGCATAGGTGTCTGCAGAACAAATATCCTTTCACTCTTAAAAGAAAGCTGAGTACATTAGCAACATGAACCTTTATATATACTGTGTTTAACTGTGCAAAACAACTGTCGAACTTGTCTCCAAACTGTGGACGAGAGAAGCAGCATGTGGGTGACCCGATCACAAAAGTGCAGGGAGAAGGTGACTGAGAGGACAGCTCTGAAAAGGAGGAGCTCAATGAACTTTCTGCTGCTTTTGTTGAAAATACACTGATACTCTGATCATCTTAGTCACTCCTGGGAGAGCTTTTTCTCAACTTTCAGAAAAGACATGAAGAAATGTACTGATTTAAAGGCGAGAAGTTATTACATGGAGCCATAGAATTTATTCCTGTTCTTTCAAATATCTTCATCAAAGAAATATACTTTAAGGTTGAATTTATAATAATAAAGCATGGCTTGCTTAATCTTTCTAAAAACAAAGATGACCAGCATGCACCAGAGCACCCAAGTAGGATTAAAGGCGTAACTCCCACTGTAAGTCACTGCCATTCAAAATCACTGCTGTTGTAAGTTACTGACTGAATAACAGACTGTTACAAAGGATGATAAAAGTGAAATGGCTTATTCTTTTCTCCAGCATGCAAAACATCTCACCAATTTTTATTAAAGATACAATATGACTAGATATTCAACAACGGTGAAATGTAAACATTTCTAAATCTTCCATGAAATCGAAGCTTGGAGAACCCTCAAAACTTCAGAATTTAGTTTCTGTAATTCCATACCTAAAAATGTAAGTATCAGAAATTTCTATGACTTTGATTTTTTTCTACCCCATGGTAGACCCTCTCACCTCAAATCTAAGACTATTCTTGGTAGATTATAAACATGACCACGATGATTAATCTTTTTCCTTAAATATTAAAAAACCCTTAAATCTTAAATATTTTCCTTAAATAGTAAAAGCTTTGCCTTAAGTATTAAATTAAAAAACATTAGAACAGTATAATGAAGGGATACATTTAATAATTTTCAGCATATGACTCATTGTCAAGGTGACTGAAATTCAGTAGGGTGAAACATGTTGTTGGCTGCTATCAGTAATATCATTATTATTCCACTTAAATGCAACTGTTGCCTTTCGGAAGCACAACAGTCCCACCTGCTCTATTTCCATATATCACATTTATCCTTTATGCCCAGTCACCTATCTTACCCCTTTCTTATCACCAACATAATAATTTTTAAACTTTCACATTGGCTAGATATAGGCAAAGAGCAATGAGGGTCTACCAAACACCAAGTCTTGCTAGACATCAGTGTTCTCTGACTCCTGACTGAGAGACAGAATCCATCATGATTCAATGTTTCAGAGATGATGTACCCAATACGGGCAATGCAGAAATCTATTTTCCTTAATGGTGCTCATATTTCATATTAACCACAAGCTTTCTTCTTCATGCCGACACTCTAATTTTCTTTCAATTTGGTTTTATTTTATTAATCGGTGGAGGGTGTAAGCATTTTACCATCAGCGACCATAGTGTGGAAACTACAGTTAGAAATACCATCCCCAATAATTCTATTGACTCTGAAGCCTGAACCATTTTTGAACTTTTGTCCCTAATTTTCCAGAAGGTGTCAGAGATTGATCAGAAATGCCCTCTTATTTTCTAAAACAACTTTCAATATGTGGAATCCTTTTATTATTATTTTTGAAACTATTAAACACATTAGATATCTACCTCTGAAAAGTAGAGCTAGGATGGTGGGCACTTTGTAAATGAAGATCCTAAGAGAAGATCAGGTGCCCCAGGGGCTTTCACATAGCTGGTGAAGCTACGGTCAAACAACGAATTTTATAAAGTTCTTACCTTTAAATTAGAAAAACAATATGCACTCATGGAAAATGCAGAAATGTGTAATGAAGAAAATTTAAATCAACTAACATTCAAGATTGATACTTAACCCACGTTAACATTTTGATATAGCTTGATGTAGTCTCTTCCTGTGTTTGTTTGTGTTTGCATGTGTCTGTGTATAATAACAAAATTTGAATCAGTGTATATAGCATTTTGTACCCCAATTTGCTTATGAGTATTTTGCATGTCACTAAATATTCTCTGAAGATATGATTTATAATGGTTGTAGGAGATTGCATTTAATGTATGTATTGTAATTTATTCAGCTCTTTTTTTAGTTGAGTTTTTAAGTAACTTTTCCTATTATAAATAAAGCTGTTATGACTATCTTTATACATAAATCTTAGTGTATATCTCTAAATTAACTCCATATGATTAATCCCCAGACATTGAATTGTTGAATCAAGGTGCATAGACATTGTTAAGGATCTTGATCCATATTGGCAACTTATCTTTTCAAAATGCTTTAATTTATTCTCCTGTGCGAAGTATAGGACTGTTTACTTTACCCAAATAACACTGGGTATTATTGTTTATTTTTTAGATCTTCCAAAGAGAAAGTGAGAAGTGCTATTTCATGTTAATTTATATTTCTTAGATTAAAATGGAATGAACCCTATTTGATATGTTGAATGACTTTTTATTCCTTTTTTTAAAGTTGTCTGTTCCTTTCTTTTGTGTGTAATCTTATTGGTCTGTTTGGTTTTTTAACTTTATTTGTAGTTCTTTATTAGTTAGGACTGTGATCACTAATTTACCACGTGTGTTGTAATGCTGTTCTAATTTGTCATTTCCTTTGAATGTTCTTTCCGTTTGTGATTCAGGGGTTTCTACTTTTACGTTTTAAAACATTCTGCTTTTGCCTTGATGTTATATTCCTTAGCTTCTATGCTTAAGTTTTTCCATGCCTCAATATCAAGTAAACACTCATCTATATTTTCTTCTTCATCTTTTATGGTTTCTTTCTTTCGTAAATATCAAGACTGTTAAACCATCCAAGTGGTTTTGATGGTTAAACCATGTTGCTTCTTGGTCGAAGTGGAAGGATAACTTTATTTTTTCTTGAAAAGCTAAATACATTAACTAACGGCAAAATCATCCTTTTCCAGTCACTTTGTGTCATCCTCATAATATACAATATTTTTATTTTCTATAGAGTTTTCTGTTTTTTTGAACTCTAGTTTGGTTTTATTTTTGTGTCAGTACCACCATACTTTATTAAGTATAGTACCTTTATAACATTTTAATATTTTACTGCAAGTTCCTCTCATAAATCTTTTTTACTTGTCTTGGATTTTCACATCATATGCTTAAAAAAATCTGATTAGTCAAAAAAAATACCTTTGAGATTTTATTCCAAATCCTAGACTTTTTGATTCCTTTATCCAGTGCTCTATCTTCGATTGTAGTTGCATGAAGTTTTGGGGTTTTTTGTCTTTATACAGTATTTTCCAAAATTTTAATTGTCACAAGTTACCTACCCTATCAGTTTAGTAAATCAGAATAAAAGAGAAATGAAAATCACAGAATCAATTGTGATATGGATTTGAATGAGTATATGTAATACTTGGCTTTTTTTTCCTCCAAAGCATTATGTCATTCAGTGTAGAGTGCCCATTTTTTTTCCTCCTGAATTAGGGCAAAATTTACTTGGTGCAAGTTGTCTAGATACAGAAAAGATTCAAGTAAACATAAAAAAAATTCAAGTGGATGAGGGGATTTGTTTTCACTGTTTATTTATATCCATGTGTCTCTTTGCAAGTTTCAGAGGCTATATAAAGCTATAATACAGCCACCTTTCTGAGCAAACTTGTGTGTAAATACAGTTTATTTCACTTGAAGCCTTGCCCCCGTGACTGATGGAAATTGTAGTATAACTTCCACCTGGGTTGTCAACTACGGGAAACTTTCTTATTTATTTTTATTTGTCACAGCAGGTTAAGCTCACAAAGTCCAGGTGTTACATGGCTTTAAATCTGGACACAAGCACAGGAATAGTCTGTTGAAGGTAGTTTATTTAGGATTCCTAAACATGAAGGGACTTAACGAAATGGATTTTATCCAGCTCTGTAGGTCAGGGTGTAAATTCAACTTACAATGACCAGCAATAGACCAAGACAAAAGCACTACCAACAGAATAAAGTTCTGGGGCATGTACTATGATAATTCTATATTTCTGAAGATGGTAGGAAGGAAAGGAGCAAAGATGCAGAGAGAAGCAGCCTCCTTCCTGCTAATTTACCTAATTATCTACAACTTAGCTAAGGGTGACCATCCCTCTTAGTAATCTTTCTGGTTCTATGTGGACTAACGTAACAATTGCTAACAGCAGATAAGAAAGCTTCCCTCCCTCCTTTAAACATAAAAATGTATAGATTTTAATTTTTCATTATTTATATTTATTCCACTTTAGTTTTTAATCTTCATTCCCAAGGTTCTGACTTATGTATTTATTTAAAAACACATTGTCTTCGTGATTATTTTATTATATATTTAAAAAATTTTTGTTTTGTTTTCTAATGACTTTGCTCAAAATAACATGGTCATTCTTTGGTTAACATGATAATTCACTGTACGGTAATTGAAAATATCTATTTTATTTAATTAGCCTGTCATATTTGCTGTATTTTCTCTGTTTCCCTCCTAAAGTGACTAAAAATAAAATTATCTTTTGGCCTTTGCCTACACAACTAGCAGATGTCCACTCATCCATCCAAATGGACTTGTGAGTATACAACTAATTTGGATCCAATTAACGCACAATTTAATTAAAGTTGATTTTTTGTATGTTATTCTAATTTTCATCACACCATGCTCGTATTTCAATACTTTGGAATTTCATAAGCTGTCAGCTTGTGATACATTCCAGTTATAAGAGACTTTAGTTGATTCTCGTAGGATGTATATAAATGCATGTATCAAATTGACCCATCTGGATAGCACAAAATTCCCAGACAAGCCCATTTGAACTGAGCCACTTTCGCGGTCTGCTGTCATAGTTTATTCCGTCCTGTTTTACATTTATATTTGACATTTGCTTTCTACTTCCTGTATATCAATACGAGAATTCAGGAATCTTTTTCCAAATTACCCCTTAGGCTAAGTCTACACTTGCCAATCCATACTATATTCACCCAGAATTTGGGAGTTAAAAAAAAAAGTTAAAATTCCAACTTGATTCCACTATTGTCAATTCACGGTAATTCAGTTATTAATTTTTTAAGTATTTTGGCCCAATAATACATTACTATATTTCAAATAAACTACTTGATAGTGAGCTAAGAATTGTAGAAAATCTCCTATAATGAAACTTTGAAATTCAAAGTGGAATTATATTTTGGAGTTCTCATTCCAAATATCTGCAGAAAAAATTAAAAAGGGGTAAGCAAGGAAGAATTTAACAACTCTCTAAATGGTATAGAGGCAAAACTTATGAGAAAATATCAGTTTTATCTAACTAGTTGCCACTCTAGAAATTCTATATTTGACAGTTTCTTTCAAAACTATATTTTATTTTGCATTTTACCTATTCACTAGTTCATGATAAAGTGTGAGACAGTGAATATATGAAATCATTTTTAAACAAATGAATGAATAAATATTATATTGGATTCTACAAAATATCTTATTGATTGTCTATAGCTCTTTTCCCTCGCTTATATATATTTTTTTCCCTCACTTATATTTTAATAATTAGTGAATTATAGTGGAAAGTTGGATCGATTATGGATATCTGTTTTCTATTTATCAAGTGTGTGGTCTTGAATATATCATTAAATCTTTCCATTTGTCAGTTTTCTTTTTCTGATAAATGGGAACGATAAAATCTCTCTCAGATCTCAAATGACTAGGTCATAATACAGACATACATTTACACCTAGAAACCACAATATGGCTATAAGATAAATATCATTTACTTCTCGAATTCATTTTGGTGGTGTTCTTCTTGTTGATAATCCTCTGGTTTTCGTTTCTAACAATGTAACTTACACTGTAAGGGGGTTCAATTATTTTCTGATTGGTACATATCTCATTTGATATTTCATAGCCTTTGGGGATTCGTACCTTCCTAAAAATGCTTTGTAGTATGTATAATTAAAGGAGAATTGAATTGAAAGCATTTAGCTTTGAAAATGTTGGGGCTGTTTTAGGATACTTCCTTGGGGGGGTGGGTGGAGATGTAACTAACCTGAATGTTTCATAAAAACCATGGTGTAGAATGAATGCTCCAGACTTTTTCCATCCTCCCTGCTCCCACCTCCTTCCCACCCCTGACACTTCTGTGGATGGAACAGAAAGTCGCATTGACCACTCACTTTGTTAAATCATCTATCATTTCCCTGGCAAGTTAAATTGGCCAATGAATAGGAGCTAAGGCAGTTGTTTCTCTTTGAAGCCCCAGGCATTTGTTTCCAAATAAACTGACTGAATTAGTGAGTCTCAATGTAATTTATGATTTTTCATTTACTTGACTTATTTCCATGATGATTGGAGATTAGTCCATTTTAAAGGAGGCAAGAGAAATTGAGTTTAAGAAACATTAAAACTAGACCAAAAAAGCATACCAAGATCAAGTAGTTCAAAGTTATGGTGACAGATTATCCTTAACTCATGCCCCACTCAAGAAAGAGAAAAACAGTCTGTTTTGCTAAAATATGTGCTTGAAGAATTTTTATTTTTATTTTATGCTTATAGGGGTCAAAATCTGAGTTTCATACACATTTAAAGTCACAAGCAAACTCTTGGTTATATGTGGTTTACAGTTTAAAATGTGAAAAACTCCCAGTGTTTATAGTTGGAGTTGTGCCTACTTAGGGATTAAGGTTTGGAGGCCACAGTGATGTCTCTGGATTAGAGTTAGGAAGATACATTTTGGTAAGACTGAAACCAATGCCAAATTCATGACTCCAGAATTTATGATTGAACTCACGACTTTCCAGCTTACAGATTTAAGTGCATGCACTAATAAATAAAGACTCCTGAACCTCAAAGTAAGTTCAGGGGACACCGGTGTGCATTTTACCATTTAAAATACTGATCCAGGAATAGCCAATGCAACAACCTCGCGTCTTGGTTGTGTGTGGGTTGAAGGTACTATACCACTTTAGAGACCATTTAAAATATTCATGTCCATAAAATTATGTCAGTGAGAATTGGAGTAGACCCATTTTATGTTATAGACCATCTGACTCTTTTGACATCTTGTCAGGATTTATTTTCTTAACCTTGATTTCTTTTTGTTTTAAGTCTCAAGGGATAGTAGTAAGACTTCCCCTTGGGAAAAAATTCCAAAATCAAATTCAGATATTCCTTGACCTTTACCCAAGGATTATGTTTTCTTGACATTTGTTATTTGAAAATTCCGAGTCAAGTGCTGGAATAATGCCATGTATCTGGATGAAAAGATCAGTCATCCAGATGTTTTATCTGTGTAATACAAATAGATCTAGATTGGCCTTCTAGGCCCTTCATCACCTTGATCCAAGTCACATTTTTCTTTATGCTTCCATTTTCCCCAAATAATAATCTATAGTTCAGCGAATCTGGAAAATTAATTTTTCTGCCTCTTCCATTCCTTAGTTTTAGTTCCCAGATTGTCTTCTTTTATTTTTGCCCACCAGCACAAGTAACTTCCTCCCTGTTCTCTGACCCATTGTATACCATTTTCAAAGTACTTGTCAGTACCTCATCCCTGGGGCTTCCCTGATGGCACAGTGGTTAGGAATCCACCCGACAATGCAGGGGACATGGGTTCAAGCCCTGGTCCGGGAAGATCCCACCTGCCGCGGAGCAACTAAGCCTGTGTGCCACAACTACTGAAGCCCGTGTGCCACAACTACTGAGCCTGCGTGCCACAGCTACTGAGCCTGTGCTCTAGAGCCCACAAACCACGACTAGTGAGCCCGCAAGCCACAACTACTGAGCCTGCATGCCACAACTACTGAGCCTGTGCCCTAGACCCCGCGAGCCACAACTACTGAGCCCAAGTGCTACAACTACTGAAGCCCGTGTGCCTAGAGCCCATGGTCTGCAACAAGAGAAGCCACCACAATGAGAAGCCCATGCACCGCAGTGAAGAGTAGCCCCTGTTCGCTGCAGCTAGAGAAAACTAGCGCGCAGTAATTTACAGCAGCAACCCAATGCAGTCAAATAAATAAATCTTTAAAAAAAAAAAAACCGACTCTCCTCCTATGATGACTGTGTGTTTATTATAGCCCTTTTCTGGAGAGCATGGGCCAGCATGCCTTCTGTAATCTTGTACTCCACCCTATATCTAGCATATAGAAAATGTTCAGTGAACATTTATAAAATGTCCATTTAACAAATGATCAATAAAATATTGGTTGATCAATCTAGTGTTTTACCTATTTATCTTTTCTGGGGGTGAACAATTTCAGGCCTTATAGATTCCTTCCTTAGTGCATCTTTAAAATATCAACAGGCAAACAATATCTATATTTAAGGTATATAATATAAACAAATGCTACATTTGGCAAATTTGAAAATTGGGAAATCAATGAAAAAAGAATTCAAGGGTTTTAATTGAATAAAGTTACAGATAAAATTATTATTTTTTGATCATTACAATTCTGTAAGATAAATTAAGGAGTAATTTACAAACTTGTAAAATGAGAAATAAATTATTGCTACCTCTTTCAGTAATTTCAAAAGTCATTAGAGATACGACAATTTAGAAACAATCAAAGAACTGTGTTATGTCACATCTGCATAAAAGTGTAGCATAGAGGTGTTCTAGAATGGGTTTTTGTCCTTCAAAATTTTCTTCCTAGTAAGAAATGTTAGAATATTTTTAACTTTTATTTTTTCAGCTGGTCCAGATTTATCTTAATTAATCTGTGTAATAATTGTGCCCCCAAATGACCATCTATCTTCTCAAAATTGATTTTCTATTTTCAGTACTATTTCTCCCCTTGCTTCACCTCCTGATCAGAAGAAAAGAAGGGTTGGAAGTTACACATCTGATGAGAAATGACATGGCAACCACTCCACACAGCCGGGAGCCTCCCACGTGTTCTACACATTGCATCGCTCTTCTCCAAGTCAACACTCTCTACCTTCTGAGGGTCTTCATTCCTTCACGGGTCCCCCAAGTCAAGCCTCTAAGCTTGTTTATGAAAGACACTAGGTGTGTCTCATTTTTCTATTCATGCAAGCACATCAGCAGTTAGTTGTTTTGCTTGGGAGTGGAGAGGCATTACAGGTTTAAAAGTTGGCTCTCCCCCTTCCTCCTGGCTGCATACATTGGGCAAGTTATTTCATCTCCTGGTAGCTCAGTCTTCTCAACTTTTCATTTGTCAAATGTGGCTGACAAGAATATCAATCTCATATGAGTGTTGCGCGAATTAAATAAATTGCTACATGTAAGGGGCTGAGTGTTTGGTAAGTGCTTGATTTGCATTAACTATTCTTTTTTTAAAATTTATTTTATTGATGCATTAGCGATTCTTAAGCATGAATTAGCTTGCTCAAAGACATCTCTGGGAGATGTAGCACTTTGTGTCATCATCCTCACAGGCAGAATGAGAAGATTTCAGGGGTTATGAGTAAGAAATGAAGAGGAAACAAGCAAAAAAGTATCAACAACTGGCTGATACGTACACTCCATCTTTCTTTCTTGGTCCAACCCGTCTGCTAAGTTACACTCTCAGTTTTGGAAAGAATGCTGAGGCTTGTTTCATTATTTAAAATTTTAATTTAAAATCATGTTTTCGTTGTTATTTTCCCAGAGTCGTTTCCTAAAAGGGAGAAGAGTAAGCTAAGTCGAGTGAAGGCTGTTACATTGTGCACTTCCACCAAATAATGAGAGTAGAGACTTTTAAAGGTGTATTTTATTAAAATTTCTTATTTCTATATTATTTATGTCATAGTAGTTTAGATGTTGTATTTCATGTAATTAGTTCATCTCTCTACTTTGTCAAGAGTCTCTATATGTTCAGCCATACTGCATTTATTGTAGACAAAGCTCTAGTTTACAGGACTAGTCCCCTGGGATCACTTATTTTACGGTCTCCATTGCATCTATTTATTTATTTAGTGACTGTCATAAACCTGCTATTTTGAGGGAACTTGGAGGCTAAGTATACTTTTCAACATCTGCCTTTGATGTCTATTTACCTTTGAGTGATTCGGTTCAAGAACCTCTTGCATAGAATACTTTTGCCTCTAGTTTTATTTCCTTCAAGCTGGATCCATTTTAATTTTTAATATAGCCAGTGCTGATCTTATCCCCTTTATTTTCAGATTCTCACTCCTTGATAACCAATGGCAGGTCATCTCTCAAATCCCTGGGAGACAGAGGACTAATTCTTTGATGTATAATTGCTGGTTCTACTTCCCCTTCCTTCCCTCCTTCTACTTAACCTCCTCCCTCCTCTTCATCTTTCTCATCCTCTTCCTTTTCCTTCATCTATTCCTCCTCCTAGACCTCCTCTTTCTTTAGTTTGTGTGAGTGTGTGTATGTGTGTGCATTTGTGTGTGTTTTGGTTTATTTAAACATCTATGTTCCTGACACAGTGCAGCGTGTTTTATTTTTATTTCCTTATTTAATTTTCTTATATTTGAATCCCTCTTTTTGACGATGCCATCTTTTCAGGCCCCACTTGCAAGAAGTCCCATCATAAATTCTTAATGTCGTAGAGAGTTGTATTTTAGACGCTCTTATTTACAGGTTCAAAATTCTTTGGCAATATTTGCAGCAAATATGATCTCTGACAAATCAGCACTTGCCACTGTGCACAGTTGATAACTCTCTTGGATTTCATTTTCACCATATTACTGCAGATGGCACTTTGGGATCATAAACTTTTGTAGCATATTATGTTTGGGTAGGATTTCCAACATGGAATTTATTCTAGATTCATAGTTGGGCCGTACGTTCCATTTCAAGGGGTATAGTGCATCCCAAAGAACTTAATTGGTTTCAGTGAATTCTTCTTTTATTCCTACTGAGATGTAAATTATTAAATCTATGAGGTCTTAACTGGGGAGAGAATCTACAGTTTTCCACCCAAGGTTCACCTTTTGCCGTATCTGCCTGGGGGTTACCATGTCATTTGAAGATACCTAGGTTGTCAGCATTAATGCATTTACCCTGAGTTAGTGTTTCTCAATTTGTGGAGGTACTGGTCTTAGGAAACATTTGTCAAAATTACTGGAGAGCTTAACCGACGTTTAATGGGCAAGAACGTAGAATGCCAAAAGTTCTGCAATACATGAGCCAACCCTGCAAAAGATGAGTTATTCTGAGCAAAATGCCAATAGGGTCTTCATTAAATATAGGAACCTCGGTTCAGTTTTACTGGAATGTACATATATGTAGAAAAGACCTAAAAAAAGAGGTGTATATTTGTTGCTGAGTTATTAAAAATTGGATTTTGGAATGATAACCAGAAACGAACTTTACGTATTTTCTCCCGTTGTTCTTTCAGATCAGTTTCACAACTTATTTTTCCCTACTCTCGGGATGACTTGCAGGCTTGATTCCTTAACTTCTGGACATTATTTGAAAATAGGAAGACTGGCCCAGTAGAGGGTAATTCAAAATTCTAAACTCTTACCCAATTTAAATTTCTCCTTCCCAAAGCTAAGGCCTGACTAAGCGGAGAATACCACAGTGTGGGAAGGAAGGCATGGTTGTCCTCTTCTTCGCCCACTTCCTTCTCCACTCGCTAACTGCTCTTTGTACGCATGTGATCAGGCCTAGGGGGCCCTGCTGCTGGAAATATGTAGAACTGAGTCTCTTAGGGTATTCCTGCTGCGACTCTCTTACTGAAGCTCTCCTTATCCTAATGTCCCCTCAAGAGCCAGCTAGACTCCATCTTTCCACTTGGTTTCCTGTGGCCCATCCATTAGATGAAAATGGTCTTCCAAAGTGATCTTGAGTGGAATAATATTTTTTAATTCATTGATTATTTATTTATTTATATATTTGGCTGCGTTGGGTCTTCATTGCTGTGTGCAGACTTTCTCTAGTTGCGGTGAGCAGGGGCTACTCTTCGTTGTGTTGTGTGGGCTTCTCATTGTGGTGGCTTCTCTTGTTGCAGAGCACAGGCTCTAGCTGCGTGGGCTTCAGCAGTTGTGGCATGCAGCCTCAGTAGTTGTGGCTCATGGGCTCCGTAGCTGTGGCACATGGGCTCTAGAGTGCAGGCTCAGTAGTTGTGGTGCACGGGCTCAGCAGCTGTGTCTTGCAGGCTCTAGAGCACTTTATCCTTTATCAAAGATAAGGTAACCATATACGTGTGGGTTTATCACTGGGCTTTCTATCCTGTTCCATTGATCTATATTTCTGTATTTGTGCCAGTACCATACTGGCTTCATTACTGTAGCTTTGTAGTATAGTCTGAAGTCAGGGTGCCTGATTATTCCAGCTCTGTTTTTCTTTCTCCGGATTGCTTTGGCTATTCAGGGTCTTTTGTGTTTCCATACAAACTGTGATATTTTTGGTTCTAGTTCTGTGAAAAATGCGACTGGTAGCTTGATAGGTATTACACTGAATCTGTAGATTGCCTTGGGTAATATAATCATTTTCACAATATTGATTCTTCCAATGCAAGAACATGGTGTATCTCTCCATATGTTTGTATCATCTTTCATTTCTTTCATCAGTGTCTGATAGTTTTCTTCATACAGGTCTTTTGTCTCCTTAGGTAAGTTTATTCCTAGGTATTTTATTCTTTTTGTTGCAGTGGTAAATGGGAGTGTTTCTTTAATTTATCTTTCAGATTTTTTAGCATTACTGTATAGGAATGCAAGTGATTTCTGTGCATTAATTTTGTATCCTGCTCCTTTACCAAATTCATTGATTAGCTCTAGTAGTTCTCTGGTAGTGTCTTTAGGATTCTCTATGTATAGTATCATGTCATCTGCAAACAGTGACAGCTTTATTTCCTCTTTTCCAATTTGGATTCTTTTTATTTCTTTTTCTTCTCTGATTGCTATGGCTAAAACTTACAAAACTATGTTGAATAATAGTGGTGAGAGTGGGCAACCTTGTCTTTTTCCTGATCTTAGTGGAAATGGTTTCAGTTTTTCACCACTGAGAATGATGTTGACTGTGAGTTTGTCATATATGGCCTTTATTATGTTGAGGTAGGTTCCCTCTATGCTTACTTTCTAGAGACTTTTTATCATAAATGGGTGTTGAATTGTGTTGAAAGCTTTTTCTGCATCTATTGAGATGATGATATGGTTTTTCTCCTTCAGTTTGTTAATATGGTTTATCACATTGATTGATTTGCATATATTAAAGAAGCCTTGCATTCCCGGGATAAACCCCACTTGATCATGGTGTATGATCTTTTTAATGTGCTCTTAGATTCTGTTTGCTAGTATTATGTTGAGGATTTTTGCATCTATGTTCATCAGTGATACTGGCCTGTGGTTTTCTTTATTTGTGACATCTTTGTCTGGTTTTGGTATCAAGGTGATGGTGGCCTCATACGATGACTTTGGGAGTGTTCCTCCCTCTGCTATATTTTGGAAGAGTTTGAGAAGGATAGGTGTTAGCTTGTCTCTAAATGTTTGATAGAATTTGCCTGTGAAGCCCTCTGGTCCTGGGCTTTTGTTTGTTGGAAGATTTTTAATCAGAGTCTCAATTTCAGTGTTTGTGATTGGTCTGTTTATATTTTCTATTTCTTCCTCATGCAGTATCAGAATGTTGTGCTTTTCTAAGAATTTGTCCACTTCTTCCAGGTTGTTCATTTTATTGGCATACAGTTGCTTGTAGTAATCTCTCATGATCCTTTGGATTTCTGCAGTGTCAGTTGTTACTTCTCCCTTTTCATTTCTAATTCTATTGATTTGAGTCTTCTCCCATTTTTTCTTGATGAGTCTGGCTAATGGTTTATCAATTTTGTTTATCTTCTCAAAGAACCAACTTTTAGTTTTATTGATCTTTGCTATTGTTTCCTTCATTTCTTTTTCATTTATTTCTGATCTGATCCTTATGATTTGTTTCCTTCTGCTAACTTTGGGGTTTTTTGTTCTTCTTTGTCTAATTGCTTTAGGTGTAAGGTTAGGTTGTTTATTTGAGCTGTTTCTTGTTTCTTGAGGTAGGATTGTATTGCTATAAACTTCCCCCTTAGTACTGCTTTTGCTGCATCCCATAGGTTTTGTTTTCATTGTCATTTGTTTCTAGGTATTTTTTGATTTCCTCTTTGACTTCTTCAGTGATCTCTTGGTTATTTAGTAATGTATTGTTTAGCCTCCATGTGTTTGTATTTTTTACAGATTTTTTTCCTGTATTTGTTATCTAGTCTCATAGCGTTATGGTTGGAAAAGATACTTGATACAATTTCAATTCTCTTAAATTTACCAAGGCTTGATTTGTGACCCAAGGTATGATCTATCCTGGAGAATGTTCCATGAGCACTTGAGAAGAAAGTGTATTCTGCTGTTTTTGGATGGAATGTCCTATAAGTATCAATTAAGTCCATCTTGTTTAATGTATCATTTAGAGCTTGTGTTTCCTTATTTATTTTCATTTTGGACAATCTGTCCATTGGTGAAAGTAGGGTGTTAAAGTCCCCTACTATGATTGTGTTACTGTCGATTTCCCCTTTTATGGCTGTAGCATTTTCCTTATGTATCAAGGTGCCCCTATGTTGGGTGCATAAATATGTACAATTGTTATATCTTCTTCTTGGATCGATCCCTTGATCATTATGTAGTGTCCTTCTTTGTCTCTTGTAATAGTCTTTATTTTAAAATCTATTTTGTCTGATATGTTAATTCCTACTCCAGCATTTTGTGATTTCCATTTGCATGGAATATCTTTTTCCATCCCCTCAGTTTATAACACTATAAGTTTGGAAACTGCTAAAGTCCAGCAATAGGGGACTAGTGGCATGAACTCTGATGTATCCACACAGCACAGTCCTAGGAAGCTATAAAAAAGAGTGACCTGACCAAGATAGTGGTACCAAAAAGGTGACGTCTCCAACATTTTTGGTTAAGTGATTAAAAACTAATAGAACAGTATTTATCATAAAGCTATAAATTGTGTAAGAAAAGGGAAAATATATGTATATATTCACACTTGTTTATGTATTTACAAAGAAATATTAAAAGAATACACACACAAAAAAAATAAAATTACCACCTTTGAAGGAGAGGAAGGGACAGAGGTGGGAGTCCTCTCTTTGTATGTTATATATTTTTATATTATTTCGATTTTTGAACCATATGAACATACATCTTCAAAAACAAAATTGCACATATATGTACACATAATATATATGCACTATATATAATTTTAAATTCTAGATTCAAAATACTTCCCCTGAAAATCTGAATATCTGAGTAAGTTGCTTCATTGTCGTCTAGCATCTGACTCATAAAAATCTAATGCATTTGGATTCTTGTTTCTTTGTAGGCTCTCTCTCTCTCTTTCCCTCTCTCTCTCTCTCTCTCTCTTTCTTTCTTTCTTCCTTTCTCTCTCTCCCCCTCTCTCTCTCTCCCTCTCTCTCTTCCCCCCTTCCCTCCCTCTCTTCCAGGAAGCTTGTAGAGTTTTTCTCTTTATTTTTTGCAATTAACAAAATTTCATCAAGATGGATGTGCTCAGCCTTTTGTGTGCTGTCCCAGTCTGAGTATGACTGAATATTTTACAAGCTCGGGGTGTTTTTTGATTCCTATTTATTTATTTTTCCTCTTTACATTCTGGAAGATTCCCATGTCTTTATCACCTGCTTCACCAAAACACAATTCTGATATGTAAATATAGCTTAAATACGTGAAGGTTTCCCAAAGGGGTTATCCATTGCTTGGAGAAAAGTTAAGAGATCTAAACAAAAGGGATTGTATCCACATTATGGAATTTATAGCCGAGATATATGTTCTTTTAAACTTCACACTCCCTACCATTCATCATCTCCTCCTCAAAACGTGAGGATCTCTTTCATTAAAAGGCAATAAAAATGTAGGAAAACCTCCTAAAAATAGCTCTGTTGTCTTTCTTTTGACTGGCTTTCACAACGATGTATAAACTAAGAATAGTGTAAGACAAATGCTTTCTCCTAAAACTTCACATTCAAAAATTTAACACATTTATCAAAAATAGGGGAAGATCACTAAACCAGAATTTATATAAGCAAAGACAGTTACAAATTATCTATGGCACAGCAGCTCTTTTTCTAGCATTTTAGAGGCAATATGGGAAACATTTCATCTAATAACTTTTGTAGTTACAATAAAATTATTCCAGTTTTCTAAAAAAAATTAACATGGTTGACTTTAGATTTCAGGCCAGAATAAAAGTGGAGAAATAGCACTCTAACACTGAACTACCTTTGTGCTAGTTGTGTGAAGTCTATTAAACTTATGGAGCTAGTTTTCTGTTAGTAGATCACTGCTAGTTTTCTTTTAATAGATTTATTTGTTTGTTTTACTAGTATCATTCATTTAATTTTATGATTATCTTAGGTTCTTTCAGACTGACTTAATACTCTATAAATGAACAAACCACTGTACAACTGATCAACTTATTTTTATATGATATGAATTAATGTACTATACAGTACAATACCACATACTGTATTTTTAAAAAAATTTTATTGGAGTATAGTTACTTGACAATGTTGTGTTAGTTTCTGCTGTACAGCAAAGTGAATTAGCTCTGTGTATACATCTATCCCCTCTTTTTTGGATTTCCTTCCCATTTAGGTCACCACAGACCACTGAGTAGAGTTCCCTGTGCTAAACAGCAGGTTCTCATTAGTTATCTATTTTATATATAGTAGTGTGTATATGTCAGTCCCAATCTCCCAATCCATCCCACCACCCCCTCCTCCCTGCCCTCCACCACCTACCCCCCACCCCCATACCCATACGTCAGTTCTCTACATCTGTGCCTCTGTTTCTGCTACCATGTACTGTATTAATTACTCAATGTACTCTCCCCCTTCCAGGCTTATTAAGAAGCTCACAACCACGCATTTTCATTTGAAGGGATCTGACCCCAGATTCGTTTTTCCCATTTGGTCGAACAGAAGCTGGTTTGGCAGGCAACAGCATTCATCTGTATTAATTAACTGTTTTCCTCATCCATGTGTAGGAGGGGAAATGCATTTAATCTACTTAGCGATTTTATTGAATGTCTGAGCCTAGTTTTTTTCTTTTTTTCTTTTTTGGCTGCACCCCGGGGCTGTGGGATCTTATTTCCCTGACCAGGGATCAAACCCGGGCCCTCGGCAGTGAGATCATGGAGTCCTAAACACTGGACTGCCAGGGGATTTCCTTACTTTTTTATATTTACAACTTTGAAAAAATTTATTTTGTATCTTAGAAAGGGTGGGAGGTTAATGAATCAAAATCATAGTTTTGGTTTGTTTGTTTGTTTGCTTTCTACCCTGGAGTTATTTATCACTCTGTAGCCTAATTCTGCCTCTCTCTCTGGATCTCACTGGATTCTCCACCCCTCCCACCGCCTGGCCCTGATTCTGTCCTATCCAGATTACTCTGCTGTTCATCCCTCCAACTTACTGTGTGTGAACTGATGCTGTGAATTTTCCATCACTCACAATAAGTGAGTCCTCAGCCTGGAACGTGTTTCTCTTCTCTCCATTCATCTGTCCTCCCCCTCCTGCAAACCCTAGTTCCTTCTGCCCTGTGTCTTCAAGGCTTCTCTCAATCTCTTCTCCCTTTCCTTTAAATAATAATAACATGGACATTTATGAAGAGCTCACACCATCAGAGCTTGTAAAACTTTTCCACCAAGGTCTTCCTTTTATCAGAGAAGAATGAAAACTATTCCAAGGGTGGGTGGGAGTGGGGCGTGTCTTATGTATTTCTTTAAAAATGTCATATTTGTTTTAAAATAGTGTTTTCAATTTATTCCCATGAGAATTGAGTGAGGGGGTGAGTCATCTGGACAACTCTCTGGGGAATGCAGCCCTATGGATACACAGAAAGAATCAGAAAGAGGCCAGTCTGATAACTTAAGGTTCTTACCACAAAGCTCTTCATAAAATGAGTGAGGTGTAAATTAGTACTACTTCTCCTGAAGTAGAAAAGGCCCATAATTTGAAAAAAAAAAAGAAATAAAAAGAACAAAAGGAAGGAAGGAAAGAAGGAAGGAAGGAGATTTTACGTGCAATTTCTCATGTAATCCTTGTAACACTTCTTTAAGTGAAGTATATTTAAAACCCTTCAATAGATTTTCATCATGCTTGGGTTAAAGTCTACACCTTTCATTGTGGTTTACGGTCCTCTGTAATCCACAGTCTGTCAAAATCCTTGTCTGCCTCTCTGCCCCCCTCCCCATGCCCCCATCTCTGCACCTACCCCTTCACCACAGGCCTTCTGGTCATTCCTAACCCTCCAGGTCAACTACAGGCAGCACAGAACTTTGGTCTCCTTTCTGAGGACCAGTTCTTTCAGGGTTTGTTTTGTTAGCTGCATTCTCGTATCTCCCATTCAGAATACTTATCACAGTTTTGACTCCTTGTTTGTTGTTTAATGAGGGCTGAGACCAAAGCTGTCTTAATCACCATTGTATCCCTGGAGCCTGGCCTATGGCAGACACTCAAACGTCACTGTAATAATTAGGTAATATTCTGATACTTACTTTAAGGACAAGGTACTTGGAGCTTATAAGGTTGCAGTAACTCACCCAGGGTTGCACAGCTAATAGTAGCAGAGTCAGGGTCCAGCTCTTTCTGACTCTATTGCACGGAGGGTTTAATTACTACACTATAGAGTTAGAATTGCCACACTTTCATGGCCTGCTCAGCTTATGGTTCATCTCCTTTGCTGCCTTATAATAATTTCCACACCATTTCTGTCATAATTATACTGTTAAGTATTTTTTGATGTCCCACTTCCGCAACCAGAATGTCACCTCCTTTTTTCAAGGAGATAGGCCATGTTTCTTGTTATTGTTTAGAAATCTTTTTTTCTGTTTTACATATTGCTGAAATGGGCACCTGGGACATATTAATAACTCAGCAAAGATTTTACTGAATGATGTATAGGAAGAAACAATGTACTGTGCAGTGGAGCAAAAACATACACTTAGAGGATGGAAAAATAATTTTTAAAATATATGTTTATAATTATAAACATATATTAGTCATTGGTATATATTAGGATTATGAAAGAAGGGTAAACTCTTTCCTCTTCGTGAGTAAAATGTTGAACTATAATAGTAATGAGGGAGCTTTAATTTATTTAATTTTAGAATGTCAAGCACCTAGAACACTGCCTGGCACATCATAGGCGTTCAATAAATATTTATTGAATATTGAATCAATGAACTTTAAGTACTTCATTCTAGACCTAGGCAGCTCAGGATTACCAGATATTTGAGGCAAGTCTAACATGAAAAAGGAAAACACTAAAGAAATAAACAAACACCAAACAGATGAAAGAAACCTGGAGGAAACAGATATAATGGAGGGCAGAGAAGAAAAGATTCTAAAAGTATATGTGGGTCTGTTTCCTAAAGCTGTATAAATGTTAGATTTTTAATCTTTTGTAATATGATATTACAAAGAAATTGCTTTTCTTCTGTTATTGTTCAGCTCAGTCATCTTCAGATATGCTTAATCCTTACTAGTCACTTGTGTTATTTCATTGTCTTCTGTTTTTTGGGGGTTTTTTTCCCCACTTTCCTTGGTATACCAATGTCTTTGTTGCTGGTTTCTAAGAACTCATTTACGACTAAAAATGTTAACCATTAGTCATGCAATGCAAATGAAATACCATATTTTATTGCCATCAATTTACTATGGTGTTTTGTTTTGGTTGTGTATTAAAAGATAATCATGTTGTGTTTAAAAAATAAAAAAATAGGGACTTCCCTGGTGGCACAGTGGTTAAGAATCTGCCTGCCAGTGAAGGGGACATGGGTTCGAGCCCTGGTCCGGGAAGATCCCACATGCCGTGGAGCAGCTAAGCCCATGCGCCACAACTACTGAGCCTGTGCTCTAGAGCCCACAAGCCACAACTACTGAGCCTGCGTGCCTAGAACCCGTGCTCTGCAACAAGAGAAGCCACCGCAATGAGAAGCCCATGCACCACAATGAAGAGTAGCCCTTGCTCGCCGCAACTAGAGAAAGCCCGTGCACAGCAACGAAGACCCAACTTAGCCAAAAAAAAAAAAAAAAAAAAATCCTCAGAGAGATAAGAGATCTAGAAGCCATAAAATTATACACATTATTCATATAATATATACGGTATAAATTTATACATATATACTATTATTTCCCTCATTTTACAGGTAAGAGAATTGAGATAAAGTCAGGTGAGGTAACCCAGGGTCAGGCTCTGAGTTGAGCAGGAAATCTGACTCCACTGCTCCTGCTGTGATCACGCTGTAGTACAGGCACTCAGATGTCCACACTCCATATTTACGCCTTTGTATGAGCCACACCCCTCCCTAAGTCTCTACCATCTTTTCCACCAACCCCAATTCGGCTCATTTCCCAGGACCCACTCTTCTCATAAACCTACCTCTGAGCACAGCTGTTCACACTGATTTCTTTATTCCTCAGACACTTATAATCTGTACCATTCATTTTATTACTGGGTCATATAATTGTTTTGTTCTTTAGCTGTTGGTTTTTTAATCTATAGCTCTGTCCTCCCCAACAAGAGCAAATCCCCAGGGACAGAAACTCCTCAGAAATCCTTATCAAAATGCTAAGTATGTAAGTGTCACTGTATAAAAATCTGCTGACTTGAGTCTAAGTAGAGCATTTACTGGATTAATATCATGGCTCCATATCTGGAACATTCCAGACTCATAAGATCTACTTGACAAGAGCGTCTCGTTACTTCAGATGCTGTGTAACTGATTTGTCACTATCACATGCCAGTCACGTCTGGCAGCAGTGGGGAAGAGTAAGTGCACACTCTGAAATAAAACAAGGGTGACCTGGATAAACAGGCATCGCTTTACAACTCATGTCTGTTTTGGGAAAAGAGAAGTGCTTCTCCATCACTCCAAGTTATTCAGTCTACAGATGGTTGGATGGTCTTTGATGGTTTTATGGCTTGACTTTACCTTTTCTCAGCTCTTCCCGGACCAGTGCTCTGTATGCTGTAAGCATATATCTCTCATTATTATTAGAGGTGACTGAACCTAGTCAAACACAGATTTCTGTCTGGGAATATATTAAAAAGATATTTTTCAGTCAGCCATTCAATGTAAACCTCTATTAAATACCCGCTTTGGATTTAGCAGTATCCTAAAATCTGTAGTAAAATTGTGCAAGGAGCGAAAGACATAATTTCTGCCCTCAAGGTACATACAGTTGAATTCATTTGTATTTTATATGCTTCAAGTGTGAGTTAGAACACTAGTCAGAAAATTAATGCAAAGCATCTTTGTTTCTTAAAATGACTTTTTGGGTAAGGTATAAAAACTGGCCACTGTACAAAGCCTATACCTAGTTTTTTCTTTTAAAAACTCATATATATGTGTATGTGTGGATATGCATGTGTGTATGTATGTATGTTTGTGTGTATAAAGATAGAGAATTAGCTAACATATGAATAACTCAAGCGGATTTTTACAGAGCATTTATACATATTTATGCCTTTTGAAATACTGCCTAACACATGCATCTGAAAACCAGAGATGATTTGAGACAGTCATCTTGGCTCCTCTGGTAAATATTTTCTGATTTACAGTTTTCCGTTTAAGGAAAGATTGGGGCTGGGAAACTATACAGTGATCAAATGATTACCTAAAAATGTCAGTGAAGAATCAGATAACGCACTTCTAATTGGATAAGTCAATGCAATAGTGAAGGGACATCTTGCTCCTTAGGCCTACCTAATTCTATGCATAATAAATCTTATATTTTAAATGTACTGCAAAGCATAAAGTACTTTCCCAAATATGATCTCATTTTGATTTTGGTCCAAACACATATAAATATATTTCTATTACATATGCATGTACCAGATTACACATTCATATCAAGATAAAACAGAATACACTCATATATTAACAGTTCCATTTGATGAAATATAACACACAGAAGCATTTATTTTTTGTTTGTCTGTTTATATATTTTGTTTTTCCCTTGGCATGAGAGTTTAAGGTATGATCATTTAGAGATTATCTTCACAACGTTTAACCCCCAAGGTTTTCTGGGTGTCCTTTATTCTTCAACTGAAAAGGACAATTCTTGGAAATATCTAGTTTTTTCTATGATATAAAACAGGCAGCCCCTTCTGTCTTGTCTAGAACGACACTGCCAGAACTAAATGCTGTGCCAACATTTAGTTTTGCTGATCACAAAGGGGAACAGCAAACAAAGGTGGACCCACAGTTAGCTGTACCCACACCTGGAAAACCCCTTCCAGGGCTCGCCCCACCGTGGGGAAACAGGGCCATCTTCAAGTCTACCTTTATAGTTATCGATAATCATGATCACTGGAAGACTGGGAGCCTAATCTTAAAAAGTGAACACTGGGCTTCCCTGGTGGCGCAGTGGTTGAGAGTCCGCCTGCCGATGCAGGGGACACGGGTTCGTGCCCCGGTCCGGGAAGATCCCACATGCCGCGGAGCAGCTGGGCCCATGAGCCATGGCCACTGACCCTGCGTGTCCGGAGCCTGTGCTCCACAGCGAGAGAGGCCACAACAGTGAGAGGCCCGCGTACCGAAAAAAAAAAAAAAAAAAAAAAAAAAAAGTGAAGACAACATCCAAGCTAAATTCACAAAATCACAGCTCTAATATTGAACATTAAAGGAATAAGCAATCACTGATAAAAACTAAAAGAAAAGATTTCCAGGCTGGAATAGAAGCGTACGCAAGCTGAGATTTTTAAAGCCAAACTTAATATCTACACACTGTTTAAAAGGAAACAGGAAGTGCAAATAACTCATAATTCTGAGCCTGTCCTACTGGTGAAAGAGACTTGGGATTTTGTGCATTACTGAAATGTTTTAAGCTTAGTTGTTAATACAGGTCTACAAAGCAAGACTCACCAACATTCTGTTTCTTCATAGCTTCTTGATATGTCACAGTACAAACGTCCGAGGAAAGTATACCTGGAAAGAGATGGAGGGCTTCCCTGGTGGCGCAGTGGTTGAGAGTCCGCCTGCCGATGCAGGGGACATGGGTTCGTGCCCCGGTCCGGGAAGATCCCACATGCCGCGGAGCAGCTGGGCCCATGAGCCATGGCCACTGACCCTGCGTGTCCGGAGCCTGTGCTCCACAGCGAGAGAGGCCACAACAGTGAGAGGCCCGCGTACCGAAAAAAAAAAAAAAAAAAAAAAAAAAGTGAAGACAACATCCAAGCTAAATTCACAAAATCACAGCTCTAATATTGAACATTAAAGGAATAAGCAATCACTGATAAAAACTAAAAGAAAAGATTTCCAGGCTGGAATAGAAGCGTACGCAAGCTGAGATTTTTAAAGCCAAACTTAATATCTACACACTGTTTAAAAGGAAACAGGAAGTGCAAATAACTCATAATTCTGAGCCTGTCCTACTGGTGAAAGAGACTTGGGATTTTGTGCATTACTGAAATGTTTTAAGCTTAGTTGTTAATACAGGTCTACAAAGCAAGACTCACCAACATTCTGTTTCTTCATAGCTTCTTGATATGTCACAGTACAAACGTCCGAGGAAAGTATACCTGGAAAGAGATGGAGGGCTTCCCTGGTGGCGCAGTGGTTGAGAGTCCGCCTGCCGATGCAGGGGACATGGGTTCGTGCCCCGGTCCGGGAAGATCCCACATGCCGCGGAGCGGCTGGGCCCATGAGCCATGGCTGCTGAGCCTGCGCGTCCGGAGCCTGTGCTCCGCAACGGGAGAGGCCACAACAGTGAGAAGCCCGCGTACCAAAAAAAAAAAAAAAAAAAAAAAAAAAAAAAGAGATGGACAACAGTGACAAATTTATTTTTGGAAATGACAGATTCGATTAGCTGTATGCTCTGTAGTCACTGAGAGAGCACACAAATCTTACAGAGGTGCTCTTTTCCTTTAGGAGCATGTGCTTATGAACTACAGTGAACATTCATCCTGAAATGACTGAAATGGAGAAAATATTAGAGAGTTGAAAGTTGAAGTTTGTTTCCTCTTGTCCGTTGGATCCTTTTGGGCCACTATTTAAGGGAGTCCAAGACCATCACAGAAAGCTAATAGCCTTTAGAACTCTCAGATTATACTGATATTACTGATGGGAGAGTTAAGCCAAATTGCATTCTCAAAATGGTTCTGGGAACACACCACTTCCAGTAATGGTCCTATCAGCCAGACCTAAAAGCAGAGGGAGCAGGGGATGCACTTAAAGGCAATTATCCATCAACATTGGAAAATATGGTTACTAGATTAAGAGAGTTGGGTTCTATGCAATATATCTTGATTGCAGCAAAGCAGTTGATACAACATTATTCAATTTACCAGCTAGATTAATGTAAATTGGTTTAGGCAGAAGTATAGTCAAATGAGCTACCAGCTATCCAGAGGGCCATAAATAATAGATAACAATAAACACATTTGTTTTACATGCTCCTAATTTAGTTATTTTCCCCCAGCGCTCTCCTTGAGTTCAGAACATGACAGTTATATAATATATGCCACCCTCCAGTTATCTTTTCTTAAGATCTTTTAGGAATCCCATCTGTTCCATAAAGTTGCAAGGACCAATTATACCATTTACCATCAACAACTCCCATTAGTCAGGGCTTCCTTTATTTATCCATATTCAGTTTTCAGCTTCCCCTTATATTTCTTTTTGATGTCTGGACTTTCTCTTAATGTAAAATGTCAAGAGCAGAAGTGCAGGGCAGTGGAAATACCCTTTGCTTCCATACAAAAAAAGCTACTGACTGTGGCTTCTCTGGGGTGCTTTGGTGGAGATGACAATGACAGGAAAGTTCAATATAAGCACTGCTTTTCTCAGCTAGGAGAATTTTCTGTAACTTTCAGGCAGTGGAACTGGCACAGTTTCTAAAAATATTGAATCATTGTTTATTATATTAGAAGGAAGACAAAACCCTTGATTTTATCATTTAAACTACTGAAAGTAAAGTTTAAAAAACTTGGGGGATTGAAATATACAAAAAAGTGTGGTGATTCTCAACAGACATGTCTTCCGTGGTGCATAAGGCGGGTAGTGGGAGAAACATAAGAATCCCAAGAGAGTGGGAGGCGGGGGCAATTGTGGGGCTGGGAAGCTGAGGGTACCGCCCTCGCTGGAGGGAAAGCAAGAACATACTTATCTCCATCATATTCCCTCTTTCCATTCAATGCTGGTATCACACAATTGGCTGCCTTGGGAAAGTAATACGATGACATTCTTACATTTGTTTTAGAATGTTAGAACATTCATATTAGGGATTTACCAAATGTACTGTTTCTGCTTCCCTAAGTTCTCCGAAATGGCATATAATAAAAGATAGAGATTCCTGCCTCTTCTCTACCTGAGAGGGGAAAAGGCAAAATAATTGTGGCAGAAACCTTGAGAGAGAGGCACTACTGCCATTGAGTTTTAAATGTAGCTGAGAGTGGGTACAGCACAGTAGAAAAACTTTACTTCCTCACTACTTTTTTCCTTCAAAGTTTTATTCATACAAATAAATAACCGATAACTAACTACTGATGTGATTTTAGGCAAGTTACTTAATTCTGAACAGTTTCCTCATCTGTAATACATTCTTTTTTTTTTTTTTTTTTTTTTGCGGTACGTGGGCCTCTCACTGTTGTGGCCTCTCCCACTGTGGAGCACAGGCTCTGGACGCGCAGGCTCAGTGGCCATGGCTCACGGGCCCAGCTGCTCCGCAGCATGTGGGATCTTCCCGGACCGGGGCACGAACCCTTGTTCCCTGCATCGGCAGGCGGACTCTCAACCACTGCGCCACCAGGGAAGCCCTGTAATACATTCTTTTAATTGCTGTATCACTTTGAATATAATTTGGCCAGGTGGGCTGTGTGTGTGTTTATGTTCTAAATACTTCCCCCCTTTTGATTATAAAAATAAGCCATACTTATTATTTCAAAAATCTGAAAATATATAAAGTATACAAATAAAACCAATGAAAGTAATTCTGCTAATGTTCATACTTAGGTTACCTGTTTGTGTATATTATTACCTTGATGTATGTTAATTTATTTTCATTGTTGCATTCTACTTTTATCATCTTTTTCTAACATTCAAACTTCCTTCCTTGGTTTCATTTTCTAAAACAAATTATTTCATACTTTTACTCAGATTTCTTAGTTCTATAGTTCTGTTCTTAGTCTATAATCCCACTGGGACTACTCTCTCTTAGTTTTTATTTAAAGAGCTTCAATGTTTTAAATTTATTGATTAATCTTATCAATAATTCCCCCCTTTACCTTCATGGTTTTATCTTTGTCATCATTTCCTAGCCTTAAGAATTTAATTTTTCTTCTGGTTGGTTTTCTCTGTTTGCCTCTCCAGGTTCATTCTCTGCTATCCTCTGCCCCATTTTGTGCCCTGAGAGGAAGAAGATGGGGTGGTGGAGGAGAGAGTTCCCTTTTCACTTGGCCACACTGTTCCTTTCCCTGGGCTGACCCCCTCCGTGGAGGGTGACCTTCACGGGTTCAGGAGACAAAATTTTTAAGACACTCCTTCCCCTTTCAAGTCTAGAAGTGGTCGTGGTCCCCACTTTTCACCAACCCCTCTGGTTCCCTTCCCATTTCTCTGTCATTGACCCTTCTTTAAACGTCTTCCAGTTAAACACTTGTAGAATACTATTCATTTCATGTTGATGTGGTGATAGAAACAATCTTTATCCCATTAATCTTTTTAAAAATGTTAAAAGGTTTTGATTTTTTGCATTGTAGTTAAATTCTCTTATGTTAAATAGTGACTGCTTTAGACAATGTTAAATCTTCTCATTTTACCATATATTATTCTTATCTCACTTTTAATTAGCTATACGTTAACACATTTTAACTTTTGCTTCTCTGATACTGTGCTTTATGTTCAGGTTTTATAATGACCTACAAAAAGCATGAGTACAGAGAGTGACAGCAACAGAGAGACCTCACACTGCAAACAGGAGGCTGGAGGACCTTTCCCTTAGTTCTCCCTATAGCCTTTTATCCAGTTTCCTCAATCGATTTCTAATCTCTTTTATAATTATTTCCCTAAAAAAGTACTAACCCTGAGATGCACAGGGACCTACATATTAAGTCTCCACAGGGCAATTTATTCTCTTTATACGAGTTCTATACTTTTCTAACACTATGTATTTTCCATACTATGCAGTCTTTGTATTGAAACCGCCTATTTCCATATCTGTGGTCTCTGACACGTAGAACCAGTGGTTTTGGCAAAGTGTATCGTTGTGTTACAAACAAGCACAGCCTGACATGAACCTTTATCCTCCAGGACTAGAGGGAGGATAAAGAACTGCCAGGATGCACTGAAGCTCAGGAGGCTGGCTGGAGAGGGAGTAGCACTTGACATTCCAAGATATGAAATCAGCTGCAGAACAAGCGGAGCCTGGAAGAGCTGAAAGTGGCTCATGTAGGGATTATGGTTCTTCATCTGCTGATTCTGGCAAGACAAGGTGGAAGCCTGCTTCAGAAGGACTGGAAGTGAACTCTACTGCTCACAGTGAGAGGTCCGGCGGAGTCCTACACTGGCCAGCTGAGTCACGGGGAGAAACGGTTAGAACCCTTCAGATAGCTGACTGAGGAAAGTAGAAAGAATCAAAGAGAAGCCACCCACAGCTGGACGGACCTGTCCTTCTTCAAGAGCTCATTACTTCAAAAATTTTAAAAAGCACCTCCCTGGAGCTTATTAAAAGAAAGATGAGGCGATTGACTAAAGAAAGCAAGACGAGATATTTAAAGAATCTGCTTTGTATTTTTCAGTAAAGTCACTGAACAATAATGACTAGAAACAAAATAAGAAACGCAAGAAAAGATGATGTGTTGATAAAGGATTCTTTTGGTTCCAGCCAGCCAAAAACGGGGTTAATAGACAGAGAGGGATGCTGGGGCAGCTCAGTGATACTAGGTCTGGGACGGAACCGAGCAGGAAGAGGACCCTGTGAGCTCTGCCCAGGCTGCTTCTCTCTTAATTCTGCCCTCTGCACCCCCCACCCCACTCCCGTCCGTGCATCAGTTTCATTCTGCTCTCTCAGTGCAGGCAGACCAGGCCACGTGGCGTGGAAGGTGGCCAGAAGCACACACAGGGTTTACAGTTTAAGGGTCCACCTACCCAGATAGAGCCTAACTGGTCTCTTGCCCTCAGGGAAAAGGGACTGATTTGCCCCACTTTTTGTTTGGCGCAAACCAGCCGACTCCTAGTGCAACCTCTTTGAAGGAGTAGGCAATTCATGGAAAGGAACAGGCCTGTGATACAATAGAGCCCACGAAAGATTATCGTCATATGGTCCTAAGGAAGGACATATGAAAAGATAGCTGAATGAGATCGGGAGAGAACAGGAAGGAATTTCAGTTATGATCCAAAATACAGTTATGATCCAAGCTTGAGTTTACTCTGAATAAATTAGAATAGACAAAAGAAATAAAAAGTAACCAAAAGATTTAACAATTCTTTATAAGTCTTTTAAAATAATTGTTTCACTTTGTTTTCAGAAGTCCTTCCTTGCTGGTTTTCCTTAGTTTTTACATATCGGAACCTTCTGAGTTGAATAATTAGTTTATTTATTTCAACTTTTTCTTGTTTACTATTCAGAATATTTCAGGCTGTTAAAATTTGCTTGTATGTATGGATTTGGCCTCATCTCATAAATATTTGGAAAAAAATCCTCATTTGTTATTTGCTTAATATTATGTGATTTCAGATGAGGATATATTTAAAATTTCAAGATTTTTCTATTTAGAAATGCTTATTAATTCCTTGATATTAAATTCTAGACAAAGACAGTGACCTGTACGAGACTCAGCTTTTCAGATTTAATTTTCATTGGGGTCTTAATATATCAGTTATATTTATTAATTCCAAGCATACAGCAGATTTATAAGAGAAAGATCTAAATATGCATGTACTCTACCTTGTCTACTTATTCAAATTCTCTGAGCTTTGTTTTGGTTTTGTTTAGTTTTTCAGGGAGTGTTGGCCTTCTTTTTTCTAAACTCATCAAAGGCTGAAAGAGCTCTTTAAAAGACCTCTGCGACAATTGTAATTCTATTTTTCTTTATAGAGTCTGATGTAGTTATTTGCCTCATAAAGATCTATGACTGTTAATTTTCATGATGAATATTATCTTTTAGAGTTATTATGAAGATTAAATAACACAATGCTCACAAAGCACTTATTCAGTAATTGGTATATGGCAAATGCTCTATAAATGTTAACTCATTATCGTTTCCTAAATCAGTAATTTCTGCTTTTATCTTTATTAATTTCCAGCTCCTGTATTTTTCCTCTTTCTTAAATTGAATGGCTATTCCATTTGTTTTAAATCTTTCTTATTTCATAGTGAAATCCTTTAAAGCTGTGGATTTTCCTTTAGCTATATCCTGTGGGTTTTGCTGTAGAGTATTCTTATTATCTCTAAATAACCAGAAATTTAACATTTTGTTCTATTTTATTTTAGTCCAGAGATGTTGCCATAAAATATGCATTGCAGGAATCGATTAAGATTTACTCTGTGACCAAATACATATCCATTTAACAAAAATATTCCATGGGCATAAGAAAAAATGACTTTTCTGAGTTTTTAAGATGTAGACAGTTCATATATCACCTTATATTCTTTAAGTTCTTTATATGCTTCTATAATTTTGTCATCTTAATCACTGTACTCAATTTCTGTGAGATAAGTTTTACATTCTCTCTGTCACCCCTTAGTTATATCCTGGCTACCTGTAGGATCCTTGAATTCTAGAAAGCCATAAACATTTTTTTTACTCTGTTGCAGCTTCCAGAGTTGCAGCGGAAATATCTCTCCCTTTCCTGACTCATTATTGGTAAATCTTCTCACTATGTTGAAGTTTGAAAGATTTGCTTTTTATCCTTAGAGTTTCACAAAAATTTCCAGGTTATGTAGAATGTCTTTTGTTGTTGTTAATCTGGCCTGCTAATCAGGAGACTTGATCTAAAAACTCAAGTCAGAAAAATATTCTATTATTTCTTTGACTATTTCTCTTTCCCCATCTGTTTCTTTACCTGCTTCTGAATTCTTGGGTTATTTGATCTCCTGGATCGATTTTTCCATTATGTTTATCTTTTTTCTCCTAATTACTACTCTTTGCTTTTTCACTCTTTATCTTGAGATAATTTCCAGTTCATTTACCGTATTATTAATGAGGCTTTCATCAGTATCCATTCTATGTTTTTACTGCCTCTGTTGAATTTCTAAATTAAACTTATTATAATTTTTACTAGCAAAAAAATCTTTATCATTCTAAGATTTCTTCTCTTTTTTTGTAGAACTTCTCCCTCAGATCTCATTGAATTATTTTTAGTTCTTTCCTGTTTCCTTCATTACATTACTGCCATAAAAATTTCCCCTATTTCAATGGGATCTATGTGTTCTAACTATTTCAATTTCAGTTCCATCCTTAAAAGTGTGGATTGCTCTTAAATGTTTGGTCATTTTTCATTTTCTGATTATCATTGATACTCAGCAGGCCAATGAGGAACATCGTAGTTTTTTATTTCTTCTGAACTCATTTAACTTTGTCTATAGGAAAGCCTGGTAGTGGAGGGTGAGCAGATGGGGAAATAAAAGTTACAAATCTGTTTGTTACTTAGAGGGCAGCACCTTGGATGTGCCCCCAGCATTTAACTGGCCTCTTACTAGCATCTCTAAGAAATAATGTAGCGTCACGGTTTTGGCAATGCAGACCGGATATGGACAGAGACATGGCTTTTGGGAAGAGGAAGGATGAGGGCCCCCTGGGTGATTAATAGCAATGTGTTATTTAGAGATTCACTCAGTTACCTTGAGCACAACTACTTTATTGAAGGGGTTACTATAAAGTTATACTTCAATAGATGCTCAAAGGATATCTTTCTGAAAAAAAAAAATCTGCAGCCACAGTGAGCCCAAATGTTAGTCGATGCCTCATCTATGGCTTCCCACTAGAGTTTGGTGTCTCCTGGGAATTTCTCCCAGGGGGCCAAATCTCTCTTACAGCAGCTAAGACTCAATGGAAACAACCCTCTTGAGATGTTTTACTGTCCTTTCTGAAAGGCTTTCAAGGCTGGCACAGTAGACGGCAAAATGGCAGAGCTGTACGATGGACCAGATGTTGCCCCTCTTCTTTGAGTGCTACACACTGCCACCTCTCCTCTCTCACCAAACCAGCCAAAGGTCTACAATTTGCCTGTTTTCTGCTCATACTGGGTGCCAATTTCCCACTTTTCACACTAAATGTGAGTATCACTGTCACTGCTATCTGCCGGCGGGTGGAAACTTCACCTACCCAAGATGAATCTTGGTCCTAGGTTCCACATTCCACAAACACGTAACTGATGGCCAGATGGGAAAGAAGTCCTCCTTTCCTGTCACCCTGCCCCTCTGTCCCCGCCAATCGTATAGTCAACTTGGCAATAAATGCTGCCCTTCTCTTCACTGCTTGTTAATGAAGGGGAATTGGGGATTAGAGTCTGTCTTTAAACCCAGTTCCCTGTGGTCAACCTGCAGCCACCTCCCCAATCTCCCCTCATTAACGAGCAGTGAAGAGAAGGACACCATTTATTGCCAAGTCGACTGTAGGATTTGGTCCTGTTCACTTCTGATTCCCACAGACTTCCCTGCCTACGTTCCCAGGAATTGGGCCGAGAGCGTCTCCCCCTCGCCTTTTCCAGAACGTCCTGGCAGCATTCCATCCTCCTTGCGCAAAAGGTCAAGAAATGTGAAGGATATGAGCTTTGACCTGACTTATAAGCTAATAAGTTAGCCTGCCGCCGTTTCATGGTTGCTGGAAAAAGATACAGCTCTCCCGAGTCACAGACAAAGGACTTCATTGCTCAAGGAAATAGCAGGGGCCCCCAAATCAATGTTTGCTCTTGTTTCCTGAGCCCCCAGTCCTCCGGGGAAACTCAAAGAGAGCCAGGAGATACACACAATGGGCTGCGTTACAGGGGAGGAATCTGTGCTTAAGGTATGTGCTCAGAGGAAGACGCTCTCTCTAACCCCCAAGGCTGTTCTTCACCCAGACATCCCTAGAAAGATACTCTGCAACCTAGGTGGCAGGTACTTCTACTCTCAAGGTATACAGAAATGCAAGAAGCCACGGATCATTTTCTCCCCAAAAGGAATTGATCAAGAAGGATTGTCCTAACGAACACTTTGTGATACTTTCAAAATAAAAATCAGCTCATGTTAGTTCCTTGCTCCCATGACTACCAGTCATGCTTACGAATAAAATCCAAACTCCTAACCGTGACCCCCAAGGCCTGATGTTCCCTGGCCCTGGCTGTGTCTCAGATGCCATCTTTCTGAATCCAGCACTCTGTTCCCCTTGCAGTACCTGGACACCAAAGCACTCTTCCATCTTGATGTCCGCTGTTGCTGGATTTGTACATGGCTCTGTCCTTCCCTCACTGAGGTCACTGTTCAGATGTGACCTCCTTGGAGAAGACTTACTTGAGTGCTCTGAAGTTAAACCCCACTTGCTCTAATCCTTCCCCTCATTATTTTTTTTCAGCACACTTGCCTCCACCTGCCAAATCCAGGTCCCTTAGCATATTTCTTTGTTATCATCTCCCCCTCTAGACTGTAACCTCTCTGAAGCTGGGGACTTCGGCTAGTATGTCCCCTGACTTAGATCAGAGCCTGCCAGCCACTTGACAGTCCCTCGGTTAATATCTGTTAAATGAAATATGATATTTTCAACTGCTTCTTTCTTCATTAAAAGGACCGCTCATTTGCTTACTCTTTATAAGCCAATATATAGTGAATCAGGCCTGACATACCCGGAAGCAGAGACATTTACAAAGATTGATTCCTTGTGAAAAATGTTACTTTCAGTTTCCCAGAGTGTGTGTTTATTCCTGCAGATAGCCAGTCGACAATGAAGCTCAGAGTACACATCTGGACTACTGCAATCACGCCCTAGCTGGTCTCTCCCAACTTTCATTCTTGTTACTTGACAACACACTCTCCCTAGAGCATTAAGAGTAATCTTATTGCCATAAAATTTGCATCACATCACAGCCCTCTTTCAAAATCTTCAATGCATCCCATCGCATTTAGAACAGTATCTAAAGTCTTAATGATGAGCTTCTAAGTCATATCCTAGCACCTAGCTGTCAAACAGACAGGGTTTAGGGTTGACAAAGCAGCTGGAAATTTAGGAGCAAAATCCTGGAAATGAGAAAGTTGCAGAAGGGATGACTCACGGAACCTGAGCATAAACTCCCTCAAATTCCTGGATAACTGCATCTACACATATGTGGGGATTACTGCAGGGGGCTTGGGAAACAGAAGGCAGAAATGGGAGAGGAGTCTGTCTTGGAAAGACAAAGTACACTGGGTGAATCTGGGAGTTGACGGCCCCTTCAGACTTCAAGACAGGAGATTACTAGTCACACAATGAGCCATAAGCACAAATATATTACTAATAAAAAAACATAAGCAGAAACTCACAGACAAAAAGGGAGAAATAGTTAAATCCACAATTATAATTGAAGATTTTAACACCCTTCTCTTAGTAGTTGATAGAACAACCCTATAAAAAATTAGTAAGGATGTAGAAGATCTAAATGACCAACCATCACCAAATGGACAGTCATAGAACATCACACTTAATGACTAAAAAATACATAGTTTTTTTCAAGTGAATGTGGAATGCTCCCCAAGTTAGATCACATCCTGGGCAACAAAATAATTTCCAAATTGATTTTAAAAGATGTAAATTTGCAGAGAATGTCCCCTGATGATGAAGGAATTAACTTAGAAAGCAAAAACAATGCCCTACCTAGAAAGACACAAAATGTTTACAAATTAAGTGGCCCACTTTTAAATAATTCCTGGGGCAAAAAAGATATCACAAAGGAAAAAATATATATTTTGAACAAAATAATAAGGGAAATGTAGCATATTAAAATTGTGGGATGTGGGGGCTTCCCTGGTGGCGCAGTGATTGAGAGTCAGCCTGCCGATGCAGGGGATGCGCCCCAGTCCGGGAAGATCCCACATGCCGCGGAGCGGCTGGGCCCGTGAGCCATGGCCGCTGAGCCTGCGCGTCCAGAGCCTGTGCTCCACAACGGGAGAGGCCACAGCAGTGAGAGGCCCGCGTACCACAAAAAAAAAAAAAGAAAAATTGTGGAATGTGGCAAAAGCAGTGTTTCGAGGAACTACATGATTATAAATGCTAATATTAAAAATTTCCGAAGGTCTCCATCTCCTACAATTGCAGCACAAATTCTCAAGTCTGTGGTGTGACATGTTAGGCTCTCATGCCCTGGCTCTGTCTCAGACATCTGATCCTTCATGGCCTCTCTTAATAGAAGCCTTATGACTCCTTCTTAACGCCATACCTTTGCAGCATTCTTGGTGGCTATCCTCTGCGTAGAAAGCCCTCCTGATTCTCTTATTTCTGAAACTTTTCTTGCAAAATTCAGCCCAGGCAATGTCTCATCTATGACCCCTCAGGCTGAGCAAAGGTCCTCTATTCCTTTATTTTTTGCTTCAAATACAGCAGCAGAAAACTTTTTGTTTTCTTTTGCTCTGTTCGGGGTGGGGCGAGGTAAGCACCCCAAATTTATTAGAGAATTAGTCTTCCTGACATTTTTATGTGTCCTCATCACCCTTTCATTCATCTTTGGCTATACACCTAGTTGGGTTTCTTTTCAATGTTTATATTAAAATTTGTTGACGTCATGTATTATTACACATTGTAATCCTAACCTATTTATACCTCCCTTTTTATTCCTCATCAACTAGAATTGCATTTATGGGGACTTCATAGCTTCTCAAACATTTTAGACTCTCTTCCAGAAATTCATGTTTGGGGGTCAAATCTATTTTTTCTCTGAATGCTTTTGAACTCTGCTCTTCTGACTCTCTGGGTACCAAATGTAACCATCTCCATATTTTCACTTGCTGGCTGTCAAGGACTCTAAGATGAACTTACTGTTTGTTTGTTTTTTCTGGGATTCTAACATTTCTTTTTTGATAACGAAGCAGGTTTATCTTATTGGTAAGAAGTGCTGCAGAAGTTTGTTTCTACTGGTTTTTGTGTTCTAATTTCCGGGAGGTGCATATGATACCAAAAGCAACTTAACTTACAAATTCATTAATATCGAGAGCTACACTGAGACATGGATTCCAAGCAGGCCCCTGTTTGGTATTCCTCAAATTAACATTTGCTAATTATTTGTTCAGTATTTATTTGGTTGGGAGTGGGGTGAATAAATTGATTTTATATGAAAAATGTTTCAATCTTTATATACAAAGTTATGTATTAAATGTGCCATCTATAAGCTATATATTTTAACTTTTAATTTGGAAATAATTTCAAACTTAAAGTTGCAAGAAAAAGAATCATACAGAGAATGCCTGGATAGCCTTTACCCAGGTTCACCTATTCTTAACTTTTAGCCCCATTTGCTTTATTATTTGTTATCTGTCAATCTATCATCTATCTGTATCATCTATCATTTAATACATCTAATCTGCCAATCTAACCTGTCCATCATCTATTTACATATTTTTCTGAGCCATTTGAGAGCATATTTCATGTATTATGGCCCTTTACCCCAATACTTTAGGTGTATTTTTTTAAAAAGAATAAGGATATTCATTTATGTAACCACGTTCTGTAATATATTTAACTGTTGTCTAATTCCTCAGCTGTATTCCAACCTGTCGATTGACCTAATAATTTCCCATATAACATTATTTTTCCTCTAGTAAAGGATCACTCTAGGATCTAGTATAGCATTTAGTTCTCATGTTTCTTTAACCTCCTTTGACCTGGAACATTTCCACAGCTTTTCTTTATCTTTTAACAACATTGACATTTTTGAAGTATAATCCCCCATTTAAAAAACAGAGCACTCTTCATTTTTTATTTGTCTACTGTTTCTTCATTATTCGATTGAAGTTATACAGTCTCAGCTGAAATATCACATAGAGGAAGCTATATCCTTCTCAAGACATCGTGCCCATCTGCCTCTCATTGGTGGCGTTAACTTTGATGATCCTATCAGGGTGTTGTCTCATTTCTCCATTGTATAGCTATTACTTTTTTTTTTTGAAATGGACAGTTTTTAAATTAGGTTCTTTGTAAGACGTTCAGAACACGACTTTGTGAGGATAAATTCCGTTTGTGAGAGCAAACACAGAGCAGAGGTAGCCCTGGAGCTCAGGAACAGCTTTGATTTTTTGCAGAATTTGTGAGTCCACAGCTTTCTGATGAACCTTGAGCTGCTCTGTAATCTCATATTTCTCTCTCTCTGTGTCGAAGATCTCACCTTCCTGGTGCCTGGGCTTACGCAGCTTCTATTTGAAGTAAGCGTCAGTGAGATGTTCTGGGATTTTCACACCACTGATATCAATTTTGGTGGAAGTGGCAATGACAAATTTCTGGTGTGTTCTCCGCAGAGGAACTCAACTGAGGGACAGAGGCCCAGTCACAAGTAGCGAGCCACTGTTCAGCTGCTTCAGGAAAATGACCCTCTTGCCTCTGTGGCGCTCAGTGAGGCAGACCAGAATAGTCCCAGGAGTGATGCTAGCACACAGTTTTCTCACATGCTTAATGAAGGGTTTTTTGCTGTGACTCAACAGCTTTCAAGGCACATCTTCAGTAGGATAATATCTAGGCATTTTGCGAAGTTTAACCACCCGGGTACCACCATTCTTGTCACCACCAACTGGTTTTGTGACAGTAGCAAGAACCTCCACCTTTTTCTTCTTTTCCACCTTGGATTTAGCTGCTGAATACCTCCTCTGTACAAGGTCGTTCCGGAATACATAGCCGATCGGGAATATCTGCCAATTCCTCTGACCAGGACAGGGTTTTGGCAGCAGTGGGGCTTCCCCTGCTTCACCTTTTTAACCTTGCCCCCACCATCAGCCTTCTTGGCTTCAGGTTTTTTCTCCTTAGTATCTGGCTTCTCAGCCTTTTCAGCCACCATCTACCAATACATATATTTTTTAAAAGGCATTTTCACCAATTATCTCATAGCTATACATCGATAGGCCTACCAGACTACAAGTTCTCATCCTCTTTCTACATCCTTTTCATCCCTCCCACTATAAGATATAGGCCTTCCTCCAAATCACCACACATCTGCCGCAACATTCATAGTTAACTTTTGGGTTGTCTCCCCAATACAGTATAACCTTCTTGACGATTTGAATATATCTCACAACTATTATTTGTTTGCTACATATATTTAGTGGTCACAAGTCCCTATTCCATTATTTCTGTTTTTGCGAATTAGAAAGCCTAGACTTAGCTTTAACAATCTCCCCAGCCAGGGAGCAGCGAGGCTGGAACTTGAAAACATTTGCTTTCAGGACTTTTGCTCTTATCAGACTGTCTCATTCAAGAAATTCGGTTTAGGAGGGGAAGACACACACACACACACACACACACACACACACACACACAAATGGCCCAAACTCAGGCCAAACTGAAAAAAGCGCAAAGCCCAGGAGACGACTTCCGGCCGCGGACGTGGGAAGATGAGAAAAACTGCATTTGTCCTCAGCCTCAAATCCACAACGTGGCGGAGACGAGGTCGGCGTCGTCTTTTCGAACCCAGGTCCGGGACTCGGAGCGCATGCAGCCGCCCTTGTCCCTGCTGCCCCACTGGCCCGCTAGGGATGCCTGGAGGGGCCCTGTTTCCCCAGCCCCGGAGGGTGGCGAGCAACCGCAGCCCCGGGGCCTCTATAGCATCGCATCTCACGCTCTTCGTGCCCCACCGTTAAACCCAAGCGAGAGAAATGAAGCGTCTGGGAGGCCCCCCAAACGGCCCTGGGCGTGTCCGATCCCTGCAGTTGTTGACTTCATACCCTCCCGGTTAGGATGGCGAAGAATTGGGATCCTGAAATCGAGTCCTGCAGAGAGGCCCCGCCATTCTTACCTTGCAAAACCCTATTACTTTTTTTTTCCTTGCAAGTAATAGCAATTTGTGGAGAAGAGTTTCAAGTTCATGCAAATACTCTGCTCCGCATCAAATTTCCCCCTCTTGATTTAGCTCCCATTGATGATTTTTTAGTCTTTGGCTGAAAAATTACGATTTTCCAATTCTTTATCACGCCCTCTACATTTACCAGTTGTCTCGCAATATTCTATGAGCAAGAGCCCTCCCTTCACTTTTATTCCCTCCCTCCTTCCTTCCCTCCTTTCTTCCTTCTTTCCTTTCTTCACTTAATTATCTACTTATTGTTGGTATGGACTCATGGTTCCACTTTTTCAATTATCTATAATCTATTACTGTTCCTTAATTATTGTGTTCCTCATATTTTTCCAGGTTTCTCCAGTTGAAGCCCCTTCAGGGTGGGTCCTGTGTTCTTGTGACATGCCTCCTCATTTTCTGAGTGCTTTCTTACTTTCTGGAACATGGTTTTCCCTGTTGTTCATTTACCCACTCTGCCTCAGTCCTAGAATCAAACATTTCTCAAGGAAGCACTGGCTTCTTTTAGAGCATAATGGCATTAGACTCCAATACATCTGGGCACTAGGTCTACTGATTGCTTCTGCGTGTCTTTGCTTCTAGGAAAACTAAAAAGCATGTGCATTTATATACATGTATACATATGTATACATACACACATATATACACACAGACATATGTATGCATATGCACACTCCAATACACACACACGCACACATATATGGTTATTAGAAATCGCGAGTTCCTACAGGGTTGCCACCTCTATTTCTGGCTGGTATATCCCTTCTCCCACTTGAGATCTCTGGCTCCCAGCAACGTAAATACATTTGCTTATTTGCTCAATCCTGCGATATACCTAATAGAATGGCTTCCCTTATATCCTTACAATAAACAAATCTATTATACTAGAGGGAGTTCAGAATTTGTTTGCAGTTTTCTCTCTCATCTGTCCTGTCTGTCTGCCCAAGACAGGACATATGGTCAGATACCACATTTGTTGATAACTTAGATTAGTTCTCTACCCTCCTCCAGTGTGACTGTGTTATTCATTTGAAATAGATCCTGGTTTATTTATTTCTATTTGCTTTAATATCAGGAACTCCCTTCTCATCCTTAATTTAGTTTTACTCTGTGATTACTAACAACATTAACATGCTTCCAGAAAGTCAAAATTTACAAAAACTCAGAGAATTGTCACTCCTTCCTGCAGCCCATCTCAGTTCCTGCCACACTTTGTAGGTAATCAACCTCATTGTCTGCTGGTTTACACTTCCTGTGTGTGTATGCTTTTTTTTAAATGTAAAAACAAGTAATATGTATGCTTTCTTACTTTCCCTTTTTTCTAGCACAAAAGTAGTGTACTGTATATGCTGTTTTGCATTTGTATTTTTCACTTCACAATGTGTCCTAGAAATCACTGCATATGAATTCATAAACATCTTCATTTTCTTTTTCTTTTTTTAAAAAATTGAAGTATAGTTAATTTACAGTGCTGTGTTAGTTTCAGGTGTTCAGCAAAGTGGTTTTTATACATATATATATATACATATATATATATATTCTTTTCAGATTCTTTTCCATTATAGGGTATTACAAGATCTTGAATCTAGTTCCTTGTGCAACACAGTAGGTCCTTGTTGTTTACCTATTTTATATATAGTAGTGTATATATGTTAATAACTGCATAGTACTCCTTTGAGTGTTTGTAATATGGTTAATTAAACCAACTCTTATGCTTAGACATTTAAATAATTTCCAATATTTTGTCATTATAATTGCTGTAATGAATACTCTTGTGCATGCATATATATATGTGTATATATATATATGTGTGTATATATGTGTGTGTGTGTATATATATATATATATATATATATATATATATATTTTATTCCTGTAGTTGGAGGTGTATTTATGGTAAATTCTTAGAATGTTAAATGAATAAGTCGTTTTGTTAGATATTGGCAAAATCCATTCTATAAGTATTGTGCATTTCCACCAGTTATGTATGAGAATGTTAGTTTCTCAACATCATCATCAGAAGAGTGCATTTGTCAAGCGTTGATTTTTTTGCCAGTCTAACCTGTGAGAAAAAATATTTCTGTGTAATTTAATTTGAATTTCTCTAACTTGAATGAAGTTAGACATGTTTTCATATGTGTAAGGGTTATTTTTAACACCTACTTTTGTGACTTGTCTGTTCATGTCATTTGATTTTCTTTTTTCTGTAAGATTTTTGTTCTTTTCTTCAATGGTATAACTTTTTTCTGTATTAGTGAAATTAGCCTTCTCAGTAGTATTTTTGCAAATATTTTTTTCTCAGTTTGCCCTGTCTTTTGTGTTTGTTTATGGCATTTGGATTTTTAATTTTTATTTTTTTAACATCTTTATTGGGGTATAATTGATTTACAGTGGTGTGTTAGTTTCTGCTTTATAACAAAGTGAATCAGCTATGCATATATATACATCCCCATATCTCCTCCCTCTTGCATCTCCCTCCCACCCTCTGTATCCCAACCCTCTAGATGGTCACAAAGCACCGAGATGATCTCCCTGTGCTATGCAACTGCTGCCCACTAGCTACCTATTTTACATTTAGTAGTGTATATATGTCCATGTCACTCTCTCACTTCAACCCAGCTTACCCTTCCCCCTCTCGTGTCCTGAAGTCCATTCTCTATGTCTGTGTCTTTATTCCTGTCCTGCTCCTAGGTTCTTCAGAACCATTTTTTTTTTTGATTCCATACATATGCGTTAGCATACAGTATTTGTTTTTCTCTTTCTGACTCACTTCACTCTGTATGACAGAGTTTAGGTCTATCCACCTCACTACAAATAACTCAATTTCATTTCTTTTTATGGCTGAGTAATATTCCATTGTATATATGTGCCACATCTTCTTTATCCATTCATCTGTCGATGAAAACTTAGGTTGCTTCCATGTCCTGGCTATTGTAAATAGAGCTGCAATAAACTTTGTGGTACATGACTCTTTTTGAATTATGGTTTTCTCAGGGTATGTGCCCAGTAGTGGGATTGCTGGGTCATATGGTAGCTCTATTTTTAGTTTTTTAAGGAACCTCCATACTGTTCTCCATAGTGGCTGTATCAATTTACATTCCCACCAAGACTGCAAGAGGGTTCTGTTTTCTCCACACCCTCTCCAGCATTTACTGTTTATAGATTTTTTGATGATGGCCATTCTGACTGGTGTGAGATGATACCTCATTGTAGTTTTGATTTGCATTTCTCTAATGATTAGTGACGTTGAGCATCCTTTCACGTGTTTGTTGGCAATCTGTATATCTTCTTTGGAGAAATGTCTATTTAGGTCTTCTGCCTATTTTTGGATAGGGTTGTTTGTTTTTCTGATATTGAGCTGCATGAGCTACTTGTAAATTTTGGAGATTAATCTTTTGTCAGTTGCTTCGTTTGCAAATATTTTCTCCCATTCTGAGGGTTGCCTTTTTGTCTTGTTTATGGTTTCCTTTTCTGTACAAAAGCTTTTAAGTTTTATTAGGTCCCATTTGTTTATTTTCATTTTTATTTCCATTTGTCTAGGAGGTGGGTCAAAAGGATCTTGCTGTGATTTATGTCACAGAGTGTTCTGCCTATGTTTTCCTCTAAGAGTTTGATAGTGTCTGGCCTTACATTTAGGTATTTAATCCAATTTTAGTTTATTTTTGTGTATGGTGCTGGGAGTGTTCTAATTTCATTCTTCTACCTGTAGCTGTCCAGTTTTCCTAGCACCACTTATTGAAGAGGCTGTCTTTTCTCCATTGTATATTCTTGCCTCCTTTATCAAAACTAAGGTGACCATAAGTGCAAGGGTTTATCTCTGGCTTTCTATCCTGTTCCATTGATCTATATTTCTGTTTCTGTGCCACTACCATACTCTCTTGATTATTGTAGCTTTGTAGTACAGTCTGAAGTCCAGCAGCCTGATTCCTCCAGCTCCTTTTTTCCTTCTCAAAATTGCTTTGGCAATTCGGGGTCTTTCGTGTTTCCATACAAATTGTGAAATTTTTTGTTCTAGTTCTGTGAAAAATGCCATTGGTAGTTTGATAAGCATTGCATTGAATCTGTAGATTGCTTTGGGTAGTATAGTCATTTTCACAATGTTCCAAGAACATGGTATATCTCTCCATCTGTTTGTAGCATCTTAAATTTCTTTCATCAGTGTCTGATAGTTTTCTGCATACAGGTATTTTGTCTCCTTAGGTCGGTTTATTCCTAGGTATTTTATTTTTTGTTGTTGCAATGGTAAATGAGAATGTTTCTTTAATATCTCTTTCAGATTTTTCGTCGTTAGTATATAGGAATATAAGAGATTTCGGTGCATTAATTTTGTATCCTGCTACTTTACCAAATTCATTGATTAGCTCTAGTAGTTTTCTGGTAGCACCTTTAGGATTCTCTATGTATAGTATCATGTCATCTGCAAACAGTGACAGCTTTACTTCTTCTTGTCTGATTTGGATTCCTTTTATTTCCTTTTCTTCTCTGATTGCTGTGGCTAAAACTTACAAAACTATGTTAAATAATAGTGGTGAGAGTGGACAACCTTGTCTTGTTCCTGATCTTAGAGGAAATGGTTTCAGTTTTTCACCATTGAGAACGATGTTGGCTGTGGCTTTGTCATATATGGCCTTTATTATGTTGAGGTAAGTTCCCTCTATGCCTACTTTCTGGAAGTTTTTCATCATAAATCGGTGTTGAATTTTGTCAAAAGCTTTTTCTGCATCTATTGAGATTATCATAGGGTTTTTATCCTTCATTTTGTTAATATGGTTTATCACATTGATTGATTTGCATATATTGAAGAATCCTTGCATCCCTGGTATAAACCCCATTTGATCATGGTGTATGATCCTTTTAATGTGCTGTTGGATTCTGTTTGCTAGTATTTTGTTGAAGATTTTTGCATGTATGTTCATCAGTGATATTGGTCTGTAGTTTTCTTTCTTTGTGACATCTTTGTCTGTTTTGGTATCAAGGTGATGGTGGCCTCATACAATGAGTTTGGGAGTGTTCCTCCCTCTGCTATATTTTGGAAGAGTTTGAGAAGGATAGGTGTTAGCTCTTCTCTAAATGTTTGATAGAATTTGCCTGTGAAGCCATCTGCTGCTAGGGTTTTGTTTGTTGAAATATTTTTAACGACAGTTTCAATTTCAGTGCTTGTGATTGGTCTGTTTATATTTTCTATTTCTTCCTCGTTCAGTCTCAGAAGGTCATGCTTTTCTAAGAATTTGTCCATTTCTACCAGGTTGTCCATTTTATTGGCATATAGTTGCTTGTAGTAATCTCTCATGATCCTTTGTGTTTCTGCAGTGTCAGTTGTTACTTCTCCTTTTTCGTTTCTAATTCTACTGATCTGAGTCTTTTCCCTTTTTTGCTTGATGAGTCTGGCTAATGGTTTATCAATTTTGTTTATCATCTCAAAGAATCAGCTTTTAGTGTTACTGATGTTTGCTATTGCTTCCTTCATTTCTTTTTCATTTATTTCTGAACTGACCTTTATGATTTCCTTCCTTCTGTTAACTTTGGGGTTTTTTTGTTCTTCTTTCTCTAACTGCTTTAGGTATAAGGTTAGGTTGTTCATTTGACCTGTTTCCTGTTTATTGAGGTAGGATTGTATTGCTATAAATTTCCCTCTTAGAGCTGTTTTTGCTGCATCCCATAGGTTTTGGGTTGTCGTGTTTTCATTGTCATTTGTTTCTAGGTATTTTTTGATTTCCTCTTTGATTTCTTTAGTGATCTCTTGGTTATTTATTAGCATATTGTTTAGCCTCCATGTGTTTCTATTTTTTACAGATTTTTTTCCTGTAATTGATATCTAGTCTTATAGCGATATGGTCAGAAAATATACTTGATACGATTTCAATTGCCTTAAATTTACCAAGGCTTGATTTGTGACCCAAGATACGATTAATCCTGGAGAATGTTCCATGAACTGAACACTTGAGAAGAAAGTGTATTCTGTTGTTTTTGCATGGAATGTCCTATAAATATTAGTTAAGCCCATCTTGTTAATATATCATTTAAAGCTTGTGTTTCCTTATTTATTTTCATTTGGATGATCTGTTCATTGGTGAAAGTGGGGTGTTAAAGTCCCCTACTGTGATTGTGTTACTTGTCAATTTCCCCTTTTATGGCTGTTAGGATTTTCCTTGTGTATCCTATGGTGCTCTTATGTTGGTGCATAAATATTTACAATTGTTATATCTTCTCTTGGATTGATCCCTTGATCATTATGTAGTGTCCTTCTTTGTCTCTTGTAATAGTCCTTATTTTAAAGTCTATTTTGTCTGATACGAGAATTGCTACTCCAGCTTTCTTTTGATTTCCATTTACATGGAATATCTTTTTCCATCCCCTCACTTTCAGTCTGTATGTGTCCCTAGGTCTGAAGTTGGTCTCTTGTATACAGCATATATATGGGTCTTGTTTTTGTATCCATTTAGCCAGTCTATATCTTTTGGTTGGAACATTTAGTCCATTTACATTTAAGGTAGTTATCGATATGTGTATTCCTAGTACCATTTTCTTAATTGTTTTGGGTTTGTTATTGTAGGTCTTTTCTTTCCCTTGTGTTTTCTGCCTAGAGACATTCATTTAGCATTTGTTGTAAAGCTGGTTTGGTGATACTGAATTATCTTAGCTTCTGCTGTCTGTAAAGGTTTTAATTTCTCCATCAAATCCAAATGAGATCCTTGCTGGGCAGAGTAATCTTGGTTGTAGGTTTTTCCCTTTCATCACTTTAAATATGTCCTGCCAGTCCTCTCTGGCTTGCAGAGTGTCTGCTGAAAGATCAGCAGAAGATCATGGGGATTCCCTTGTATGTTATTTGTTGTTTTTCCCTTGCTGCTTTTAATATTTTTTCTTTGTATTTAATTTTTGATAGTTTGATTAATATGTGTCTTGGCGTGTTTCTCCTTGGGTTTATCCTGTATGGGACTCTTTGCACTTCCTGGACTTGATTAACTATTTCCTTTCCCCTATTAGGGAAGTTTCAACTATAATCTCTTCAAATATTTTCTTAGTCCCTTTCTTTATCTCTTCTTCTTCTGGGACCTCTACAAGTCAAATGTTGGTATGTTTAATGTTGTCTCAGAGCTCTCTGAGACTGTCCTCAATTCTTTTCATTCTTTTTTCTGTATTCTGCTCTGTTCTTCTGCCTCAGTTATTCTGCTATTGTTTCCTTCTAGAGAATTTTTAATTTCATTTATTATGTTGTTCATCATTGTTTGTTTGCTCTTTAGTTCTTCTAGGTCCTTGTTAAAAGTTTCTTGTACTTTCTCCATTGTATTTCCAAGATTTTGGATCATCTTCACTATCATTACTCTGAATTCTTTTTCAGGTAAACTGACTATTTCCTCTTCATTTGTTTGGTCGGGGGGGATTATTACCTTGCTCCTTCATCTGCTCTTTCTCTGTCTTCTCATTTTGCTTAACTTACTGTGCTTGGGGTCTCCTTTTTGTGGGCTGCAGGTTCGTAGTTCCCGTTGTGTTTGGTGTCTGCCCCCCGTGGGTAAGTTTGGTTCAGTGGGTTGTGTAGGCTTCCTGGTGGAGGGGACTAGTGCCTGTGTTCTGGTGGATGAGGCTGGATCTTGTCTTTCTGGTGAGCAGGACCACATTTGGTGGTGTGTTTTGGGGTATCTGTGACCTTATTATGATTTTAGGCAGCCTCTCTGCTAATGGGTGGGGTGTGGGGTCTCCCTGGCGTTTGGGTTTTGTTTCTTTGTTTTATTGGGTTTTTTGCTACACAATTTTTAATTTTATGTAGTCCATCTTATCATTCTGTTTTGTGGCACCCGGAGTCTTGATCATAGTGAGGTCTTTCCTTTCAGTCAGATTAGAGAAGAATTTATCCACATTCTCTTCTGGTCACTGTATGTCGTGTTTACTTCCAGATCTCTGATAAATTTTTTATTCTTGTATACAATGCACGAAATGGATCTAATTTTATCTTTTCTCAAATGGCTATCCAGTTATCCCAACATACTTATTAAAAATAAAACAAAACAAAAGCCTTTGTCCCAGTGATTACAGAACCACCTGCACCATTCACTGGATTTCTGTACATAGCACAGTTATTTCTTGATTTTTCCATTCTATTCCATTGGTTATCTATCTATTCACATGCCAATATCATACTTTTTAAATTATAGATGCTTTGTAGTAGGTTCTCTTATCGTTAGTTCTCCCTCTTTCTTTCAGTGTTTCTTTAGCTAGTCTTTCATATTGTTTCCTGTGAACTTAAGTACGAAATCATCTACTCTGTTATTACAAAAGGCCAGTGGTATTTTCATTAGGGTCACATTAAATTTATAAATTAACTAACCAAGATGTAGCATATTAATATTGAGACAACCAATCCTAGAGCAAGGAATATCTTTCATATTTTCAAGAATACTTTGCTTTCAGTTGTATTTTATAGTTTTCTTTATGTAGGATTAGACTATTTCTTGTTAAATTTATTTCTAAGCATTTTTTGATGCTGCTGCTATCATAAATGGGATTTTCTTATCCTTTAAAAAGATAACATTTTAAGAGTCTGGAATTTGTCTTTTATCTAAGTTTCTCCATCACTAACTACAGGAAGCTATATTGTGCATAGATAGAATTATGAAGTTTTGTTACAAATAATGTAAATGTTTGTTTTCTCCTGGATTTCATGTCTGTAAAATCTTCTCATTTATCTGCATTTTTCATTCTTCAGTTTGCATTTTCAATGTTCTAGGATAGACAATTTCTCAGGAAGTATGTTAAACAATTTAAAATTTAAATAATTATTTCAATAATAAAATAAATCACTGTTCCAGTAAAGCCTTGTATTACTTGTTTATGAATTTTAGCTAACTGTCCCTGGCACTCCCTGTCAACTTGTGAATCACAGCCAAAATGAAATACTCAGAGATAGGCTAGTGTGGGTGAGGAATGCTTTTATTTTCACCAAGAGCAAACCAAGTTGCAGTTTATCAGTTGTGTACAAAGTGTTCTGCCGAAACCGTAGTTTCCTGGCATCATAGTTCTGATTTATTGCAGTGATTTATATAGATTGCCTGATTTGCCTATTTTTTAATCTGGCTCTTCTTATAATCCTATTGGGACACATTTTAATAATAGAAGGATGTTCATACTTCTACTTCTACATTTATTTACTAACAGACTTATAATGAATAATGAATAGCTTAAAAATTGTCCAGTACAACAGGTGGAAGTGGGTACTGCAAACAGACTCATTCAGCAGTCTTGGTTTGATTATGAACTCCCCTGACAACCAATTAGTGAATTTAAAAGAATTATTTCATCTTCTTGATTCTGTTTCCAAAATAGTAAAATAAAGGGATTGACTTGAAAATGACCAAGTTCCAGTTGTAAAGTGACATGCTTCTCATTAGGTTGAAATAGTGTGCATGTTTATCATTAATAAATTCTCCCTTTGTCTTTGTGACAAAAAGACATAGCTCTTCATAAACTGGTGAAACTGTTCTAATGAGAATGGATTCATTCATTTCTGTTTCATAATCTATTGAGACTTATGGGCAGATTCAACAAATGAATTACTTTGGTGTACAAGAGTGAATAACCACCTCCACTGCTCACCAATGTTTCCCTCCTTTATACACACCCCCCCCCACACACACACACACAGAATAAGCTTACTTTCTTTGACCAAGATAACAACATCTAATGAATCAATTTCCGCTGACATGAAAGAAATATATTTTTCTCAGATGAATTATGAATTTCAAAGCTATATGTTATTCAATAAAGGAAATATAATCCTTATCATTAAACAAGTCTGTCAATATTGTTTAAAAGAATGATATAGAAAACAGCTCTTTATTGATATATTAACCTCCTCTGAAGTGTGTAGAATGCATATTTTTCTGAAAAGAGATTTTAAAAAAATGATTAGCATCCTTCATAATTAATAGCTATTGTGAACCTCAAAGGTGTAAGAGACCCTGGCTATAGCACTCAGTCAAACTATAGCATATAAGCCAGGTCATGTTTGGTGCAAGCAAAATGAAAAGAATAATCAGTCTTTCCCAAAACACAGAGCCCTGTCACAGGAAAACATCATCTCCGATCACTGTCTGATCTTATTTGAAAGCACCAGGCATTGCAGATTACCGGAGAGAGGGTTTATTTTTTTTTCCCATAAGTCCCATTGCCAGAATTTAAAACCCAAATTGGATTATTAGAACATCACAGCAAAATCCTGGTGCTGTATATTTTGAAAGGAAAAACTACAGAAGTAGAAAAAGCAACCAGAGGCACTGCTCTTAATTCTCCTTATATACATCAAGTATCAATTTGCTTAGGTTCCCACTTTGAAATATGAAATAATGTCAGGGTACAGTTCTAGCCCTATAATTTAGCTGTAAGAATTCAGGAAAGTTTTTTCTTTTGCTCATTTGTGCTGTGAGAAAACACATTTGATGATACCTAAACGTAGGGTCTGTTGTATAATGAAGCAGTACTATGTCACTGGCCTTCAGAGTTTTGACCCAGGTTATGTGCTCATAACTGTCTCATTCCAGGAAGAATGGCTTCAGGCCACCAAGAATTCGAATGCATATTGTAAAAACAGGCTATCTGCATATATGTGGAGCTATGGCATTATGTCCACAAAATATGCCAATATATGAAGGAATGATTTAGTCTTTATCTGGATAGCTGGTGGTGTTTATCATTGCCCCTTATAGCAGAGAAAGCTCCTCGAATTCTGTTTGAGATTGAAAAGTCTTCCTGTGCGGGGTGGGTGTGGGATGAATTGGGAGATGGGAACTGACATATATACACTACTATGTATAAAATAGACAACTACTGAGAACCTACTGTATAGCACAGGGAACTCTACTCAGTGCTCTGTGGTGACCTAAATGGGAAGGAAAGCCAAAAAAGAGGGAATAGATGTATACATATGGTTGATTCACTTTGCTGTACAGCAGAAACTATCACAACAGTGTAAAGCAACTATGCCATTAAAAAAAAAAAGTCTTCCTAGGTTCAGCTCAGGGTGCTGTGGGATTTCCATTTTGGTTTCATTTTAATGACATTTTTGTGCCTTAAAAGTACTAAAACAGGAAACTTTTCTGGGAAGGAAAGTATTTGACTGGGAGAATTTGTCTTTTGCTGTCACAATCTTCAGCTACCATTCAGCTAAATGTTGTTTGGAATAATGTGGCCTCACTGCCCCTATCTGCTGTTGAATTGCTCAGACGGGTGGGAGATTAGGGTGGGGTGAGGTGCCGGTATTATCTGTGTGAGCCCTCCAGGGGTCACGCTACACTAACAAGGCCGCCCCAGTCAGGGTGACAGAAGCCAGCTGCTGCCTTGCTGGCCTCCACCGTCAGAAGGTTCCACTTACTGCAGAGCTGGGTCTCCAGAGATTGTGTATTCTGACTCGTTTTTTTCCACCTCTAAAAAAAGTGGCTAGCTCATCATTTTTTGTCCTCATTTTTTTTAGGAAGGACCTACATGTGAAACCACTTACCTGTTTAACCCTCTGAACTTAAAGAAAATGAGTAATGCCACTTAAAATACCCCAAATCCAGTTCTGCCCCGTCTAGTAGGAGGGCCCTAATGAGACATTTAGCAAGAAGGTAAATATTAGATTTTTAACATTCATACATTGCAGCCACGAGACTTGATGTGACTGTATTTTCCAAATTGCTTCGTCTCTTTTTATTTATCCTGGGACAAGTCATACTCTGTACATACAGAGCACTGTGCATCTGTACTTTCATCTTCAAAAATCGCCTTGGTCCTTTTTTTTTTTTTTAATTTTTAAGGAAAATACTTCCCTTTCTTCCACTGAGGGCTCTTTATTCGTGATAATCACTTTTTTTCCCTAAAGATGGAAAGAAAATTCCCAGGCTTGTTTGGCTCAGGGCTGCTTCTGAAAGGCCAGCACATGGCCAGAAGAGCTCTCCTTGGTTTTCCTCCTGGTTTCTGGGGGGAGAGTGTCAGTCTTGGGTCAACAGAACTCAGAAAAATGGGATGATGATTCAGCCAGTAGAGGGAGCTAGGGCTACCTCACAGCTTTATAAGGCAGAGCCTAAGGAAGGAGTAATTTTTTTTGTATGAAGTTAATAATTCTTTTTTTTTTTTGGCCGCATCACATGGCATGTGGGAGCTGGGATCTTATAGTTCCCCCACCAGGGATCGAACCTGCAGCCCCTGCAGTGGAAGTGCAGAGTCTTAACCACTGGACCGCCAGGGAGGTCCCTGAAGTTCATTCTTAATGCTACCCCTACACTAAATTATTGTACATTATCTTTCCTACAGAAGTGAAGAAGTAAACATAACCATCCCGACCTTTTGAGGAGAACAAGAGTCTCAAAGAAATGTATTAGTTTTACAGCTTTGGAAGAGTGAATCATTTTTTAAAAGACAAATAATTTTTATAATTATGTTCATTAGACTACCATAATTTAAAATAGTTATAACAAACATATATTTATACAGGGCTAACAGAAAGAGGGATCATACATTTTGGGGCTTAGCTCAAAGGAGACCTCAGATTTGAATATTAGTTGCATGTTTGGTATTTAAATGGTCTTGCCAGGTTAATGTATGACACAGATTTCTCCTCGTCGGTGAGTGCATTTGCACTGGGGGGGAAAGGCACTGAAAGCATTTTGGGTGCCCTATTTTTTCATTTATCAGCATTTGTAATTATAGTTAAGTGCTTCCAAAACAGGGCCTCGATCTATGAAAGGTCCTGCATTTATATGATGCTTTTAACTTTTCAAAGTATTTTTATATGTGCTATCTCATTTTAAAGTAGATTTGACATAGCCTCAATCTATTAAGGAAGTGACCCTTTCAACCCAAGAACACTCTGGAAATTTTTTAGCTGTACTTATCTTAGCTACCATTATAAAACTTAACGAAAGTCATGGTGATACTAAAACTTCCATAATCAATGTAAAATTACTAAGTAGAAGGTTTGCAAAAAGCCAGTATTTTTTTAACATCCAGAAGCCTTTTTCATTTTTATTTCAATGAATTTGAAGTTATCTGTTGTTTGTGTTAAGAGTAATGCTGTCAAGAATTTCACCATGGCCACCACTGTTGAGAATTCTGAAGAAATAACAAGTTTTGTGAGTCTGTTCAGCCTTGTCCAGAAAATAAAAAAAGGTCTGAGATGTGATTTTTTTTAAAGATTTTTTTAAGAATGTGATGAATTCTATTCCCTGAAGATTTGTATGATGTTCTCTCTGAAATTTGTGCCCCCTCCATGGTGTCTTAACAGTGGCTACTCCAGCGCTGTTTCTGATGGTATAAATTGCTGTGGCTAGGAAACTGGGGATGTCTATTCTCGTTCTTGTCCATCTTCTGGAGTAACAAGGGTGTTTTGTGAAAGGCCAGCAGAGATATTGACTCTGTCAAAGTTGTCCATTCAATTCTGAATAACCGTTTGTATACGTGTGACTGAGCGATCATGGGAGTAACCAAACTTCAGAAATGAGGATCCTGGATAGAGTCAGTAAAAATCAATTGCTTCAGCTGGGTTCAAGTTTCCTGGGGAAATATTTTTTCCGAAAGCTTGAGCCAAGTTTGAGATAAAAAAGCATTATTATCATCTTCTGAAACTAAATTAGCAGGAATCTGGGTTGTTGCCTTGATAATTCCAAACTATGTCGTTATATTCATGATTTACTTCTTTTTCTAAGTTTGTCACTTTTATAAATATAAAAAACTTGTTTTTATGGGGTCATGTGTAGTTAATATGTAGGAAAAAAATCATGTTCTTTTTTTCTTTCTAATTTAGGAAAGAAAACTGGAGCAATGAGATTTGAATGAGTGACCTTTGCTAGGCACTGCATCTTTATCAGAGTATAAAAGAGGAAATTATTTTGAAGGCTATTGCTTTTTACATTTTAAATCTATCTGGACATTCTTTGTTGGCTGAACTTGAGGAAATAACCAATTGTGGAAGAAAAGTGAAGGAGCAGTCCATGTAAGTAAATACTCATCTCAGAAAAATAGATTTATTTTGTTTTATTTATTATTATTATTGATTTTTTTCATACATCTTTATTGGAGTATAATTGGTTCACAATGCTGTGTTAGTTTCTGTTGTACAACAAAGTGAATCAGCCATATGCATACACATGTCCCCATATCCCCTCCCTCTTGAGCCTCCCTCCCACCCTCTCTATCCCTCCCCTCTGGGTCGTCACAAAGCACCGAGCTGATCTCCCCATGCTATGCGGCTGCTTCCCACTAGCTATCTATTTTACATTCGGTAGTGTGTATATATGTCGATGCTACTCTCACTTTGCCCCAGCTTCCCCTTCCCCACCCCTCCCCTGCGTCCTCGAGTCCATTCTCTGTGTCTGCGTCCTTATCCTGCCCTGCCACTAGGTTCATCAGTACCATTTCTTTTTTTTAGATCCTATATATATGTGTTAGCATACGGTATTTGTTTTTCTCTTTCTGACTTAACTTCACTCTGTATGACAGACTCTAGGTCCATCCACCTCACTACAAATAACTCAATTTCATTTTTTAATGTATTTACACATTTTTGTTGCTAATTGGGTTTTATTGTCAAAATTGAAGTATTTTTAAATGACCAAATTATATTTGACCTGTTAGAATCTACCTCATAGGGCTTTTATAAGGATTTAATATAATATGTAAAAATATTCAAGTTACATACAGAAGTTCTCAGTAACTATTACTATGGCTATTTTATTAAACATATTCAAGGCATCTTTGGGATTCAGTACAACTTTGGGATAGAGACTGAAACACAAAATAGAAAAGGACTGTTCTGTACACATTACCAAGATAAACTGAAATTAGCAAATTCTTTGGTACTCTTTTCCTTTAATAAAAGTTGTAAACTTAAATTATATGCAAATACTTTTGAGATAGTGCATTGCCTTTTTCACATATTTACGTTTCCAAATCCCTATAAGCCTAAAGTAGATATTTATGTCTTACTGAACTGAGAAAACTGAGGCAAACAGTGGAAATTAGTTGTTTCATTTCATGAACAGTTTAATCTCAGAATGGCCATAAACATAAAATCTCCCAATTTCAAGCCTCTGTTTCCTTCCATAGCTCATTCAATATTTAGTTCCTAGTCATAGAGCCTCACAACATCAATTCTTATTATAAGATTGCTTCCTTATATCCTGCTTAGTATTTACAAGAAGGCAGTACTTTCAATGGGCAGGTGGATGCCTGAGGCTGTATATTTTTTTCCCTGTGATTCACTCCAAGGAATTTACTGAGCATTTAGTATGGGTCAGGGCGCATATACGACACAGAGAACAAAACAGACGAAGACATCTACTGTCCTGAGCTTACCTTCTGGAGTTGGGGAGGTAAGGGTGGGTGGGGAGAGAAAACAAGATGAATAAGTAAAATATGGGATATGTTAGAAGACGCTGAAGATAAAAATAAGACAGGAAGAAGGATAAGGAGTGTCAGGTGACCGAAGAGTTGCAGTTTTACACGGGATGGGCTGTCGAGGTGTTGCCAGGAGCTGCATTTGAATCCAGATGAAGGTGAGAGGGAGCCTTTGGGGCACTGGAGGAAGAAGCGCTGGGCTGAGGGACCCCAGTCCCCTGGTGGGGGGAACCTGCAGGCCATGTGGGAGCCAGATGGTCCACTCTGTGGGTAGGAGTTGAGCTCAGGAAATAAAGGGGCCAGCCCATGTGCTTTACTCACAGTGAGATGGGAAGTAATTGCAGGGTTGAGGGCAGAAAAACGCCACGGTTTGATGTGAGCTTGACCACCACCACAGACTGCGATGTGAATGGATTTAGAGAAGCAAGAGCAGAAACAGTAACACCAGTTTGATGGGGTCGTTGATGGTGGGACCATCAAGTAGTGCAGAGGTGGTGCAGAAGGGGAGATGACAGATAACTGGAGATGAATTTATTTTGGAAATATAAACTCATGGCAGACATCACTGGCTGTCCTCCCACACCTGTTCCCTCCTTCTTTCTGGGCAGATGGATACCCAACTAGAAACCACATCTCCAAGCTTGCTTTGCAGCCAAGAGCGTCCACATGATGAGGTTGTCACCAGTGGATGGGAAGTGGAAGTGCTCCGTGCCAGCTCCTAGCCATCCTCCTAGAGATGGTTGCCCCACATTTGCTTCTCATTTTTTCTCCATTCTTTCTGGAAATGGTGGTGACTGGGAACCTTGGGATGTTTGAGGAAGGCAGATCTGCCACTGCCCCAGAGCCCTGATCATAATTACTGTATTTCTTGCACTTTTACACGACAAAGAACTAACTTCTAAGGTCCTTAAGCCTCTATTTTGCAGTTTCCTTATTAGGGTAGTTTAGCCTCCACCCTAACAGGAGCTCACAGAAGTGCTGAGGGATCGGATGTGGAGGTGAGAGGGGAGAGGATGACTCCAAAGTGTGGAACCTGAGTTCAGGTAGAAAGGAGTTGCCTGTTGCTGAGACATGGCCAAGTGTGGGAGGAACAGGTTTGGCAAGAAGATCAAGAATATAACTTGGGCCATGGTACACTGGAGATGTCTGTTAGACATACCTTTTAAAAATAATTTTTCATTAGCCTAATGAATGCTTTTTAAAAAAACTAAACTCTCTAAGTGCACTAAGTATTGTACAAAACCAAAAAGAAATTATTTTCTCTCAAGTGGTTCACTGTTTAATGGAAATCATTTATGGTCAGTGTCAGATCAAAATTACGCCCCACATTAGGAATTTCTAGAGAGAGACTCATTCAAGTTTTAATGGTAGTGACTTTATTACTTAACCTACTTCATATGAATCACTCTGCTAGAATCCCTTTATGGTTGCAATGATCTCAAAATACAAGTATTTATCAAGCGTACACAAATAACATACCACGGCTCTCCTTTTTATGCACAAGCCAATTTTCTATGACTGCGTGACCTTACTTTTGTATAACTTGGTATACAGGGGTTTTTTAATCAAAACTTATTTTGAATAGTTTCAGTCTAATCCAAGGAAGTGATACAGCTGTTTGCTACGTTTCCCATCTTTGTAATTGACCCTACCCAATTAATAACAAAGTCAGGGCTGGGCGTCAACAGGCAACACAGGGTCAACTAGGGGAAATGTTTGTGGCCACTTTAAATTCACCTCCTTTCCACATCTGTCGATCTTCTTCATGTACCTACTTTGTATTCAATTACGGAGGAGAGTTCTCTCAAAGTCTAAGACCACCGCCCAGGCCTGCTCCCTCATCTACTGGACGGTGCTTGGAGCCTGTCTCCGGGGCTTATGGGGCCAACTGTTTTATCCATCTCTTCTTTGTGGGCACTTAGGTCACACACTTCATCCCTTCAGTACCACATTTCCTGTTTCTTCTGATATGAAAATCATACAATTTAATACGCTAATCTCGTAACAGGAGAAGGCTAGGAGGCCAGCCCTGTTCTGTTCTCCCTCTGAGCACAGACACCAACAGTGATATTCTAGAGACACCACAATGTTGAATGACTAAGAGTATGTGTAGGAATTTCAGAGATGAATTTGTAACGAATACTTTAGAAATCAATTGCTTCTTGAGCACCAAAACGACGGCAACATGGCATATTGGTTAAGAGTGCATTCCGTGGCTTCAGAAAAACCTACATTTTAACACTTCCACTGACTCGAGTGTGACCTTAGCACACATTTCACCTAACTTTTTTAGGTCCCAGTTTTCTCATATGTTAGGAAGGATTACGACACTTATGCACAAGCCGACCTTGACTATGAAGGGCATAACACCCATCAAAGCACTTAGCACAGTATAAAATGGAAAACTAATAAGAACCTGCTGTATAAAAAAATAAATAAAATAGAATTCAAAAATTCAAAAAAAATAAAGCATTTAGCACAGAGCCTTGCACATAGTAAATGAATCTCAGTGAGCTCCAAGTTAAACCAGATGATTAAAAATAAAACTCATTTTTGGACAATATTATCTCATTTTTTAAATCTCTCATCCCATCTCTATGAATGAGGGAAGTTATCGTCTCCATTTTCTGCTAAGGGAATAGGCACTAAGAGACTGCTAAGTGACTGGCTTCAGGACAAAAGCAGTGAGAGGGGAGGTTCAAGCTAAATGGCGTTCAGGTGCTTCTTGTGTCACCAACCCCAGCTGTTGAGGGCTGTTATCTATGGTGCCCCCAAAACACAGCAGGCAGGTAGCAGCCGACTCACGCTACCCCTCAGGCCATTTATGTAATATGTACAGTACATGCTCGAATGGAGTTGAACATATCCTGTCCTGTAGCTGTTGTAAATAAAGCTTTACTGTGCATTTTTACTTCACTTACTAATAGCAAAACTTAAAGTATTATGAAACTTGCCTGATTTGGAGAACATACTGGGATTTAAATCAACTGGTTCTAATTTGGTGTGAAGACCTAAGACATCATTAGGTAAAATAGTAAGTGCTCTACCTGCTAAACAATAACTTCCCATTCTGTCCCCCACTGCAGCCTGCCACTGGTCCCCAAAAACCACCTTTATATTTTCTGTCTTCATGATGTTGATTATTCTAAGTACCTCATATACAGTATTCTTTTTCATGTCATATATCTTCTTGGTGGGACTGTAAACTCCTTGAGGACAGGGCCCATGTCTTCTAAATTTACATTACAGTACTTTATTTTTATTTTTTTCCTCAATCAAAATCCCAGTAGACTTTTTTTTTAACATCTTTATTAAAGTATAATTGCTTTACATTGTTGTGTTAGTTTCTGCCGTATAACAAAGTGAATCAGCTATATGTATACATATATCCCCATATCCCCTCCCTCTTGTGTCTCCCTTCCACTCTCCCTAACCCACCCCTCTAGGTGACATTACAGCATGTTAGAATCCTTCAGCCAGGGTTGGATGTAGCCAATGCCCAGTAAATACTTGTTGGTTGAAAGTTCGTTGAATGATTATTAAATCTGTAAATACTTTTCCTGAGCTGGTCAACATTTTCTGGGGAAATTTCTCATGATGGGCTAAAGCAAAAACAAAAACACCCAAAAAAACACCAAAAGAAACTTACAAAGTCAGTCAATATATAAAGTAACATTTTTTTTTTCTGTCCACGTAGTATTTAGGGTAAAACCTGAAATAACTGCTAAAGTAAAATCAGATGAGCATGGACTCTTATTTCCTTGGTTGTCAACGTCATTACTCCAGGGGTGACCCTCAGAAACTAAGAGCTGTACTGCATATTCTAGCAACACTCAATGTACCTTTTGAACTACTTGAAAGTTCCAGCTTTCCATTGGCACCTTCCTTTGTTGGAGAACTTTTACAGAATGTGGTATCCATTGCATCTTGGGTACTTTTTTCCTGCGCCTTGATCCAGAGGTATTTTTAATCTGTTATGGGCCAGGAATAGAGTTGTCTTGGGTCAGAAATCTGTATGGTCTGGAAGCACGATGTGAGTAAACTTGAGTTCTTTTTGCCAGGAAGGATGTAATAGCCTCGGCACAAGGTTCTCAACAGAAGGAGCACAGAGGCCGCAGTGCCAGTCTGTTCCTCCCTCCCCCGTCATCTGCCTCATAGCATTATTGCTGCTGTTGTTATTGTTTTTAACTCAAGAAGGAGATACATTTATTATTTCCCACAGGGAACTCTTGGTTAAAGTTTCTCTCTCTCACTGCAATCCAGCTGGTTGAACTCAGTGATACTGTCGGAAATATTTTATATCCTTTTATATCCGTTTGTCTAATGGCCTCAAAGATATGAAATATTGTCATTTTCCATGAACTGGCATTGGGCGTTGGCCATATGTACGTATTAATGAAAAAATATCTGATACTTACATTTTCCTGAAAACTTTGCTTCCTTGCTTTATTACTACTTATACAAGTTTACTCAGTTTAGTGGAATTAGTATATTCTGAGCAAATTAAAATAAAATGAACTTTCCACTTTAACAAATATTTTGATGGAAGAGAATATACTCTGAGTAAAATGACAGATTTGATGAGAGAACCAGAATTCAAAAGTTAGGTCTAGGGCTTCCCTGGTGGCACAGTGGTTGGGAGTCCGCCTGCCGATGCAGGGGACGCAGGTTCGTGTCCCGGTCTGGGAAGATCCCACATGCCGCGGAGCGGCTGGGCCCGTGAGCCATGGCCGCTGAGCCTGTGCGTCCGGAGCCTGTGCTCTGCAACGGGAGAGGCCACAGCAGTGAGAGGCCCGCGTACCGCAAAAAAAAAAGTTAGGTCTACAAACTGTTAAGTGGGAGGAGAAGGATGCATAACCCACTGATCCCATTCTTCTAAATTCCTGGGTCCCCTTCTGTTTGTTGTCCTCTCTCTAATCATTGTGTTCCCACCTCCCACTCTCCTGGAGATATTGAGCTTAATGTCGGGAATTGCTCTCCCAGATCATTAACATTTCCAAGAATCTGGTTGAAATAGCCCTAAAGCTTAACAAGTATAAATTACCAGAAATCATTTATAGCTAGGATTGCTTTGGGGCAGTGGGGGGGAGGGGTCTGGAGCTGGGGGGCAATGTTGATACTGAAACTTTATCAGCATGCTTGTGAAGAGTACTGTGCTAATACCTTCCAAAGTTTTCTATCAGTAAGCCATTCACAACCACCATAGACAAAATACAAGACTAGGCTGATATGGGAAAATGTATAAATGTGAAGAGATGTTATGATCAACTATGATATGGAGATCTGTATATGCGTGCATTTATATACATTCTTTTAAGTACGAGAAAAAATTCTCACAATGACCTTAAATGATAGTTTCCTCGAGATAAAAATCATGAACAAATTGCTAAGGATGCATTAAAAAATGGAAGCATATGTCAACCAATATCTGTACAAAATTATAAATGTTATCTGAAGAAATGAAGTGATGGGAGCTTCATGGGGCTGCTTAGGGGGTGTTTGGAATTTTGCCAATGGAAGTTAGTTTAGAAGAGTCCGTTCCATGTGAATGAGCCTCAAATAGAAAACAGTTAGGAGGGCTAAACATACAGTTACACAAAATTTCGTCATCTCCTACACCAGGACAGTGTTTGCAAATCTAACTGTGCTTCACAATTATCAGGAGAGATTTTTTTAAAATATGCATTACTAGTTTCTACACCTTCCCCTCACCTCTGAAATTCTCATTTAGTGGATCCAGGAAAGTACTAATGTACTTGATTTTTTTATCAAGGTCTTCCTTGGTGTTTCTCACATGTGGCCTGGCTTGGGAATCACTGAACTGGGGATATTTTCAAGCCCTTGTATCTCCTTTGTTGTTTTCTTAGCACTTTTTCTTCTAACATTTTCACACTGTGCCTATAGCTTTCCTATAGTAATTACTTTCCTGTGGCTTGTCTCCCCACTACTTGTCTGTTCTCTGAAGACAGAGCTGGATATTTCTCTTTATCCCATACAGTACCTTGCACAGTTTTAAGCATACAGTAGGTATTTAAAAAATAAGATGACTTGAATCCCTTCTGTCATTCATTTTGGTGCACCTTGGTATTTCCTGCTCACTTATCACTTGACCCCAAACCCTGAATTCAGAACAATAGTCAGTTGTTCTTCAGAGACACCAAACCAGGATAAAATCAAGGGTAAAGTGAGTTGTTTGCCAGACCACTGCTTGAAGAATTTTCTGCAGAAGAAACAACAAAGCCTCACTTGAGGATGTTTTAATATTGTGGTAATTGATTTATTTCCTTTTCTGAGCAAAAATAATAAGTTTGGGCAAATCTGAATATACTGACGGAAACAGAATATTTGAAACCGAGGGTCTTAGAAAGGGAAGGATGTGTGGTAATGAAGCTCAAAGCATGTGCAGGTAAGTTCCTCCTGTGCGGATGAATATCTCACACACACACACACACACACACAGAGAAAGTCTAGTAAAAGATTTTTGAAATACAGTTAATACAATCTCCCTTAACAACAAAAAAATCTGTTGCTGCTTTATAACACAAACATTCTGTAGGCAAAAGCATTTCGATAAATTTTTAGTATCTCTAAAACTCTCATCTAAAAGTAATAAAGTAATATTAGAACACCAAAAGTATTGACAAAATATTGTCACTTAGAGCCCACTGAAGTATAAGTCTATCCATTTTATGAGTTATTTTTAAATCTCCTAGTTACAAAAACAAAAAAGAAATACTTAGAAAAATATTTCACTTTTAACATGTAAACTACATTACCCATCACATATTTAAAAGGTTTTACAGTAAATATAAACAAACCATGTTCTATCAACATCCTTGGGGAAAATGTAAAATGTAGTGGAACTGCAGCTCTAAATTTGTTTAATTGTGCAATTTTGGTAAAATAGAAAATTTTTTAAAAATAAGCATGCCAAATCACGTAGTATTTTCAAGGTTTAAATACCTGAAGTTGTATAGCAATATTACCACAGTCTGCCTTAATTTTACAAAACAGAGAGGTAGACTAATCACAAGAATGATTCAAATAAACAGTGTTATAATTTTTTCAATTTAAAACAGAAGATAAAATTTCTGGGGGAGGGGAGGAAAGTGGTCATTTTAAACATGCTTACCCCAACTCAAGTCTGATTTAAGAAATGTAGCATTTCTTTGATTTTTAATTGTTCCTGCATTACTTGTCAATGTGGCCACATGACTATAGTTTATGCTATTATGTTGTCAGGCTTCTGATAATGGGGAGGAATGTTTGTTTAGACTGTGTAGCTCTTCACTTTAATTCACTCTGGCTCCAGGGTGACCTGTTAAAACTGCTATCAATGGAAAATCCAAATTTCCCAGAAAGGATTAAAGCAACAGCAACCCCTGTGAACCAAAATTATCTCCTATTGAGGCTAATTACCTTAGCACACTTAGGAAAGTACTGCTATAGGAAATCTGTTGCCTTGCAGTCTCTCCTCTTCTGTAAAGTGCTTTTAGTTGATATGAAGTCGTATATTTGCTGATTACTCTGAGGCATCTTTTAGTACCTTTATAAGTGTGAGGAGAGACCCAAAAAACTGAAATGACATATTGAGCCATAAACAAACATATTACATGAAGTATGCAACTTTCCCATGGTTATAAAACCTGTGTTTAGGGAATTGACCCCATTAGGATGGGAGTTTTAAAAGGAAAAAAAGAAAAAATTCTGAGCCTTAATATATAAGGAAAAAAAGTAGAGTTACTAAATTTTAAAATTTTCTAGTTTTTTACTTACATATGACAAATAACTTATACAACATACAATTTAACAAATAAACAAGATGTGTTTTCTTAACTTTTCCTACTGTTTTGAGCATGTAGGAATTACTCAGTTCTTTAAAAAAGCCAGTTTGCTGGCTATTCTATTTGTCACTTACAAAAACAATCATAAAATGAAAGGTAGTGACCCAGAATCATTCTCAATTTTAACAAGGTAGTTCTTGATAATTCTGTAAAATTATATTGTTTACTTGAAGTGAGGATGAAATGGAGTGTAATTGAAATCAACATGGAAAGGATATGGAAACCAATTATTTCTGGATCCTAGACAGAAATATTTTTACTCTTCATTTATCATTATACTTACTGCTAATGAACTGTTGCAAATTGGGCAAACAGGAATTGCCCAATCTGTCCATTTATAGCTCAAGTATGGTACCTAAAGCCACAAAATAAGGTTTTTGCTTGATAATTGTTAGGGGTTGACTTGTCCATTTGGCTGTCTACTCTATAATTATAATTATTAAATAATTAACAATTATCCTATAATTATTTGATCCTCACTCCATTTTGCTATATTGAGAATACTGTTAATTTTTATTCCTACAGCACTTTGTGACATTATCTGGCCTTCCCTGAGTGCAAATGGGATTGTAAGTGCATCCCCAAATGAGAGAACTCAGACATGGCGTAGTCATCTCCATGACCCAGTGTATGCACATGCTATTTTTTTAGATTGTCATTGTAACAGAATCACAATTTAAATTATTTTTCAGAGAATTCAGTGATGCTAGTTTGAGGGGAAAAAGTCTAACACAGGGGCTCAATGAATGGTGGCTATTAAAAGTCTTTGGTTTACAATACTTCACATGAAATTCTTATGACGTGAATTTTTTATTACTTATATTCTATTCTGATGACCTGTATCAACTTCTAATCTGCTTTTGGCATTGAATTTATGCAATCAAAGTAAAAAATAATTAGAATATCTGTTATGGAAAGAGGAAGTGAAATTGTGGCCATGTGTCTCAAGAATTTCTAAGACTAAACTGAAATGTTTTGAATGAGTTAATGAAAGTAATATGTCTATAGCAGATACGATGGGTAGAAATAAATACTAATAACCAAATATACAAGCAGAAGTAATCGCCCTCCATCAAAAGTAGAGTCAGCCTGAGAAGCGAAGCTCCTAAACTGCCCACCTTACCTCTCCCACATTCTTTCCCTGACTATGAAAAGGCAGCTACTGAAACTGGCGTTGCTGATGGCTGAAAGCTCAGCGGGGGCTCTGATTTGAGGCCTTGGTTCCCTCCATGTCGGCCACCCCTCCGGCAGCCAGGTTCTGCCTGGGCAGAAGTCTTAAGTCCTTTATGACCTATAGTCTCAAAGTCTCTGAATACTACTTGTGATATTCTATTGTTCAAGCAAGTCTCACCGCAACCAGCCTGAATTCAAGAGGCGGAGAATTAAACACCTCTTCTTAGTGAGAGGTGTGGCAAAGGATCTTCAGCCATCTGGAGTCTACCAGAGCTGCAGAAAGTAAAAGAAACGTTTTATAAGAGGACTAGAAAAACAATCATCTTTTGAATTGGAGGGTAAATATTCTTAAACACCTCTCTAAAAACCATTTCTTTTTCACCACTTCTGCTTTCCACCTTTGTCCTGGTCGTAACTACTTGTTTCCACTATTTTAGCCTTCTTGCCTCTGTTATCTTTCCCACTAAAACATCCCAAATATTACTGTTGGATCAATCTTTCCAAAACACTACATTCCTCAGGTCCTTTAGTGTCTCCCAAGGCTTATGGGACAGAAACCAACTAGTTAGGTCTAGATTATAGAAATTATCATGTTATGAAAGTATTTAAAATCCTCCAGATCGCACCAAAACCTGATTTCCTTCCCCTGCTTAGTGTCCGTTACTTCCCTAGACTTTTCCTTATTTAAGCAAAAAGCTCTTCACACCAACTCCCTAAACAAGTTCTTCTTCATCTGGTCTTGGCATCTTGGCTCATTGTACTACCTAAAATATCCTTACTCCTTCTGGTTGAATCCTTCCTTGTCCATGAAGACTTGCCTAAACACTGAAGCTTACTTTATAGTTCTCTTTTCTAAAGTTTCAATACACCATCCTCTCAATGGCATTAAACATTGTACTGTCATAAATAAATGTTATTCACAGAAGCATAAGTTATATTTTTAACAAATTATAAGTTCCTTGATAACAGGTGCCACATGTTGTGCTTTCTTATGAGTTCTTGGTGCATGGTAGAGACTTACTGAGTACTCATTGAATTACATTGAATGTGTACTTTTTCTTTGCTACTTCTTTTATACCCAGCTGCAGTACCTATACATATTTTAGTGTAGGAATGATATTCATAGAAATATTTTATAGTGTTTTTAAGTTATAAATTTAAATTCCCAGTTATAACAGTAAAAATCAGTCCATGTTTTTATTGAAAATAAATGTTACCGTATAATGAAACTGAGGCATAGATATCATCTATATCATCTAACAGAATAATACAGTATAATAAAATATTTTTATGACTACATAGACATTTTTACAAAATTTATCTCCTACTTTAAATGAACCCAAAGACAACATGAATTCATATTTTCTATTATTCCTTTGTTATTAAACCAGAAAAATTGACTTTCACAATCTACCTTTACAAAGAAGCCTGGTAGCCTCATTAATCTGGTAATGTTTAGAAATATTTCCATAATTCAGTGATGAAAAAATAGAATAAGTACAAGGTACTTAAAAAAGAAAAGGGAGACAATTTAAAAATAACTATAGATAAGTAAAATAAGTTGGGTAAGAATCTGTTCATTTTGAAATGCCTCATAAATAATATCTAAAAATCTGTTTCTTACAATTCAATGATGGCTCTTTCTCAGTTGCTTTGTTTTTTAGTTACAATGTATAATTATTTAATTTTATAAACTGGTTGCCAAATAATTCTGTACCAACATATCTTACACAACAAGCCTTGAAACCTTTTCATAAATACAACTGTAAAGTTATTTTCACATCCAAATATTTTAGAAGAGACTTTTTTTCTCCTTCCTGGTATTAGCAGTGTGACTTGCCAGCAAAACTTCAAAGTAGGAACATGATTTTACATTTGACATCATAAATAAGTGTGCCAGCTGCCAGGTTTCCCACTGATTGAGTTTATGCTAACTTAATAATCTGTTTTAGTTAACTAAGTCACAACTTTGATTCATTCCCCTGAGAGACAGAAACTGTCATAGGGAAATAAATGATGTGCCACAATGTTTTTAAAAACGACGTCGCCATTTTTACTGCGTCGGTATCTCAGCTTTCTATATTGTGAATACACGGATTTCAACTGATACAGAATTTTATTTTCAGTAAGATAGCTATTCTGAAATTGTAGTCCAGGTGAAAACTGAAAATCCAGAATAGGAAGCAAGACAAACTGGCAGTTACTTTCCTGAGAGAATATTTTATACATGTTTTATACCAGATTATATGTATGTGGAAAAAGTTATTAAAGGTTCTAAATCTATTTGATAAGCTCCAGAAACCCCCCAATAAAATACTCACTCATCAAATACACCTGTCTGATTACGTGGTTTCAGTCATTAATGTTATTGGATTCTAACTCACACACACAGTAATAAAAGCATTATACTTTATACCCTCTTCTAGCTCTTTAGGCAATTTCATGAACTTGCTTGAATTTATTTCTAGTATGTTTTACCGAACTATTCAAAGAGATGGTACTGCTGTCAAAAATCATTCATCCAGGGCTTCCCTGGTGGCTCAGTGGTTGAGAGTCCGCCTGCCGATGCAGGGGACACGGGTTCGTGCCCCGGTCCAGGAAGATCCCATATGCTGCGGAGCGGATGGGCCCGTGAGCCATGGCCGCTGAGCCTGTGCTCCACAACGGGAGAGGCCACAACAGTGAGAGGACCGCGTACCGCAAAAAACAAAAACAAAAACAAACAAAAAAAAGAAGCACTATGCCCAGTGGCTGGACAAGAATAATGCGATTCATTGTCATGGCTGTCCTCTCACAAAAGATCACAGTGATCTCCTGATCGCACTGAATCCCAGTGGTACAGAAACAGTCTGTGCATAAAACTAGCGAAAATCCATTAGTGCATTCTGCAAAAACAGACTTTTCAAACACATCTGTTCTTTTCACTATAGTAACTCAAACCCTAAAATTCTGCCTGACACGTAGTAAGCACTAAATAAATATTGAACAAGAGAAAGAAGGAAATATTTTTGTAAAGTATCATGAAAGTTAATTTGGAAAAAAAAAAAAAGTCACATAGAATATTTAAATCCACTTTAAAACCAGACAAGCAGGGCAGTCTTTGCAGCTGCCAAGAAGGTAACTGGATTAGAAATTCTATGAGCTCCTTCTGAAGGCCATCGTGATTCAGAGCTTCTTCCGGAGGTTTAAATGCAAGCTCGTGATTCAGTGCATCTAAAGGGCATGTCATTTTTAAAGATATTCAATTCATAGGTGAAATTTATTTTTAAGAAGATGAAAATGGATGAGCTGCATTGGAGTTTTAATATAGACTTTTGAAAGCAAAGGAGACTTCTCTCTTCACCACCTATTTACAGGGGAGTCAGAAAGAAATACTTTGAGATTTGCTCAGGGAAACGTTTAAAGCCGCAGACTGTGAGTTGATGGGGTTTGGTGGTGCAGGGGAAAAGACATGTGGACGAATTATGATGCTGTCCGAGCCCAAGTGCCACTTAATTAAGAGTTTATGATCTGCCCACCAAGTAGCCAGATATAGTCCCTATCACCTTCCCCACACACTTGGTTATTGGCATTTTGACACCTCCTTTGCACAGCGGGGGGCATTCCTGACACTATCAATGTGATATACCTGTTTCAGATCACAAACATTACTCATTAACCTTAGGGCAGAAATCTAACATAATCAAAAATCCTTTTGCCACCCAATTCAAGTCAACCAGGGACAGGATAGATAGGAAAACATAATATGAACGGTACATAGAGAAATACTCAAGAATTTTTTTTTTGTTTAAAAAGGGGTTTTCTGTTTTCAAAATCCACAATCTGTCACAGTTTCCAGGTTATTAATTATTTGCAAACCATGTGTTTAAAAAGGGTTCAGAATATGGAATGCTGTGATTTAGGTGAATTACATTCTTTAGCAGAGTGACTTTTACTAGTTTTTTTTTTTTACTTTATTAATATATTTTATTTAGCCCAATATATCCCAAGCATTTTCATTTCAATATGTAATCAATATCAACTTCTTTCTTTTTATTTATTTTCTTTCTTTTACTTATTATTTATTTTAATTGAAGTATAATTGATTTACAATATTAATTTCTGCTGTACAGCGAAGTGACTCAGTTATACGTATACATACATTCCTTTTTATATTCTTTTCCATTATGGTTTTTCCCAGGATATTGAATATAGTTCCCTGTGCTATACAGTAGGACCTTGTTGTCCATCCACTCTATATGTGACAGTTGGCATCTACGAACCCCAAACTCCCAATCCAAAAGCACATGGAACCCTTTACGAATTTGTGTGTCACCCTTGCACAGGGGCCATACTAATCTTCTCTGTATCATTCCAATTTTAGTATATGTGCTGCCGAAGTGAGCACGACTTTTACTAGTTTTTTTTTTTCCCCCTTTTGCTAGTATTCACGGTCTCAAATAGGACAGAAAAGTTTTCAGGAATTAAACATCCCTTTTCCATCTCTTCTCTCTGACCTCCTAAAAGCTGTCTCTTACAATCAAGTCAAAACAGAATGCTTTCTATTATGGTCACACCACTCTTCTCTCTAAAACCTATGTCTGACCAGATGCGAATTATGACTAGTTATATATCTCTACTCAGTAAAGCTGTACTTTTTTTTTAATTTTTTTTTTATTTTGCAGTACACGGGCCTCTCACTGTTGTGTCCTCTCCCGTTGTGGAGCACAGGCTCTGGACGTGCAGGCTCAGCAGCCATGGCTCACGGGCCCAGCCGCTCCACGGCATGTGGGATCTTCCCGGACCGGGGCACGAACCCATGTCCCCTGCATTGGCAGGTGGGCTCTCAACCACTGCACCACCAGGGAAGCCCAAAGCTGTACATATTTTGACATAAAGTGATTAGAATTACTAATACTATTTAAAACTTCTAAAACATAATGGTATCATTATGTTGCTCCTAAAGATGCCTCCTGACTTTCAATCATTTAAGATGAAAAAAGTGGCCCTGAACAGGCTGGAGGCCAGAAGCATCACCGGACTTTCCCCTGAAAGGCCATCCCTATTTCTAGATAGAATCCAAGTGGCTCACGCGTTCTCCCTGCTGCTGCCCATGGAACTTCTCTTCACTCAACCACTGTTGGCCATGATGGGTGGTTAATGTCACATTCAGCCAGTATAGCCCCTCCTGGTGAGTCACACTGTTTCCTGATCAAGCCCAAGTGTAGCCTGTGATTGGGAATGCCTTGCTGGCCTTGCAAGGCCAGCCCTGTAGCGAGGGTGTGTCACTGGGGTAGACCACGGGGCTTTCTCTGTCCTTACAGCCTGTTATCAAAGGTCCCAAAGCCTTCACAGCTGGGTTCTCCCTACCTGATGATGATGTCTGGAAGGGTGATCTTATTCTTTTAGTTTCCTAATTTCCCACATTCAAAGAACTTGTTATGTTTTCCCCAGGCTGAGTTGTGGGATATTTGAGTAGACCCTAAAAGCACCCACCTGAATGTGCCCTGCACTCTCGGCCTCCCACTCAGTCAGCAGCCCAGGAAAAAAGCACAGACATCTGATTATTTCTTCTTTCTGCATGAGCTTCTTGTCTATCTGATGTACTCCTGGAAAGCTTCTTGTATTATCTTTTCAGAGTCTTAATTCTTGTATTCTGTTGTTTGATCATTAATTCCCAAATCCTCTTTGATAATGTTCTTAGTGGGTTCATCTGGTCCTCATAAACATGAGACCTCTGTTCCCACCTCAAGCCCCGCCCCCTGCCCACCCCATCCCGCCCCTTTTAAGCAGAAACTACATGCTAAACACTGCACTCGGTGTTAGGCTTTCATCCTAACCTGAGGGGCTTTCCAGGCCCTAGTGGGAGACAAACACAGAACACTAGAACTCCACAAGTAATTGGCATCCTCACAAAGTTAATATTAGAAACACAAATTCATTCTCAATTCAGTGAACATGGGACACTTTAGTTAAATCTGCTAATATCTTTTTCCCTTACACAAATTAGAATAATCACTCCAACTACCTCCCAGGTCCTGCTCAAAACTGCTGGCACGTTCACCAAACTTGTACAATTTCTGAGCGAAAGCTGAAGGTAGTGGGTCTCCAAGCACATCCAACATTTCTCCTTTTTATATTCAGCCGATGTTCAGAAACAGTAAGGAGCCAGCGAAGGGTGAAATATGCATGGCATGCCTCTTGGATTATCAGCTAATGGTAGCATCATTGATAGAACAAAATTAATTTACTTAAGAAATCAGAGCCAAGTGGAGCTGAGGTCTGGTAGGTGAAAAATGTGTGTTTTATCAGCTAAAGTACTCAGCTCCAAACTCCCCTGCTTCTTAAGTACAAGTAATGTATGGCTGGGTTTTGGCATTGCACTGCATGCCTACCCATCCTGTCATAATTAAAAATCTCCGAGAGACCTAAAAGCTATAAATGGCCGTCCTTATGCTCACTAAATGACATATACCCACTAAAATGGATTTTTGAGAATCACCCAATTTATAAAACACTAGATGTGACATGGTTATCACATAGAGGGGTTTGAAAGATGAACTATGGTGGAGATACACTTCCATGATGAATACACTCAACGTTCCTTCTACTGATTTTTTTTAAAGATATTTCAGTCTGTTGAATTGGATTATATTTTAAAATAGAGAGTTGAGATATTCACATTTTTATCCTTTACCCTTGAAAAAGATTCATTTTGGCATGAGATGGCATGATTTGAAATCAGCTATAGTGTTCAATTGTCACAATCTGTAATTTTAACTCCCTGTGTTTGGGTGCTTTCTAATTTATGGACATGCAATGCCAAAGTGGAAGTCAGGAATGGACTTAACCAGCGTGCCATGTAGTAGGAGCTGGCATGTGACCGAGGCTCTGCCATTCAGATCTATCAGTGAAAGTCTTAGATTTAAAAGAGAGTGAGATGGGAGAACAGATAGAGGGGTATCATGTCAAAGGATAAGATGGATTAACTATAATGAAGCATAAGATACTTAATGCAAGTAGTATACTTGGATTAAGTATCTTATGCTTCATTATAATCTTTGCTTTTATCAACCTGATGGATGACTTCAAGGAAATTAGTGATAACTTTTCAGCTTAACTTCACTTATTTGGGAAATCAGAATTATAGATTTATTTCATGTTTCTGGAAGCTCTAAAAAAAATTTCCTAAAGTGGTTCTTGCAAATAAATATTTCATAATTTTCTAAATGTTGGAAAAGACATAGTTTAAAAAAGTCAATAGGTGTTCATGTGGATTAACCTCTAAAGAATGTGGGAAATGAATAAAATTGTGGCTTAAACACATTTTGTTGTTGTTTTTTAGCGGTACGCGGGCCTCTCACTGTTGTGGCCTCTCCCGTTGCGGAGCACAGGCTCCAGACGCGCAGGTTCAGCGGCCACGGCTCACGGGCCCAGCCTCTCCGCGGCACGTGGGATCCTCTCGGACCGAGGCACGAAGCCGCGCCCCTGCATCGGCAGGCGGACTCTCAACCACTGCGCCACCAGGGAAGCGCCAACATTTTTTAAACTTTTACCTTACAATGTCAAGTTCTATCTCATTTCTTATCTGCTTGCTGCCTCGATTTTGCTACAAATTTAAAAATTGTTAGAGTTGGCATTTACTCTCTGTTGAACTGGAAGTTCCCCAAAAGAAAATGTGGAAGGTCTATATGTTTAAAGTCAAGCTATACTCATTATAAAATGAGAAACACTTCACGCCAGGCTCCATTTTAATGCACATGGTTAACTATGATAAATATGTTACCATTTAGCTTTTAGAGGATTGTGTTCCGTATAGAACAATACAAGCTCTTCGCCAGGC